>NW_020175528.1:1573684-1628121 GCF_003031525.2 Neophocaena asiaeorientalis asiaeorientalis
GGTGGACTTTGGGAGCAACGATACATTTTTTCCCCCTTTTCCTCCTTTTGTGAGTGTGTATGTGTATGCTTCTTAGTGTGATTTTGTCTGTATAGCTTTGCTTTTACCATTTGTCCTAGGGTTCTGTCTGTCCGTCTTTTTTTTTGTTTGTTTATTTGGTTTTTTTGTTTTGTTTTGTTTTTTAGTGTAGTTTTTACAACTTGTTCTCATTGGTGGATTTGTGTTCTGGTTTGGTTGCTCTCTTCTTTCTTTCTTTTTTTTTAAATTACTTTAAAAAATTATTTTAATAATTATTTTTAATTTAATAACTTTATTTTATTTTATATTCTTCTTTCTTTCTTTCTTTCTTTCTTTCTTTCTTTCGTTTTCTCCCTTTTATTCTGAGCCGTGTGGATGACAGGCTTTTGGTGCTCCAGCCAGGTATGAGGGCTGTGCCTCTGAGGTGGGAGAGCCAAGTTCAGGACATTGGTCCACCAGAGACCTCCCAGCTCCACTTAATATCAAATGGCGATAATCTCCCAGAGATCTCCATCTCAATGCCAAGACCCAGCTCCACTCAACGACCAGCAAGCTCCAGTGCGGGACATCCTACGCCAAACAAATAGCAAGACAGGAACACAATCCACCCATTAACAGAGCGGCTGCCTAAAATCATAATAAGCCCACAAATACTCTAAGACACACCACCAGACATGGACTTGCCCACCAGAAAGACAAGATCCAGCCTCACCCACCAGAACACAGGCACCAGTCCCCTCCACCAGGAAGCCCACAGAACAAACCCACAGAACACAACCCACAGAACAAACCTTAGCTGCTGGGGGCAGACACTAAAAACAACGGAAACTACGAACCTGCAGCCTGTGAAAGGGAAACCCCAAACACCGTAAGTTAACCAAATGAGAAGACAGAGAAACACACAGCAGATGAAGGAGCAAGGTAAAAACCCACCAGACTTAACAAATGAAGAGGAAATAGGCAGTCTACATGAAAAAGAATTCAGAATAATGATAGTAAAGATGATCCCAAATCTTGGAAATAGAATGGAGAAAATACAAGAAACATTCAGCAAGGACCTAGAAGAACTAAAGAGCAAACAAACAGTGATGAACAACACAATAAATGAAATTAAAAATTCTCTAGAAGGGACCAATAGCATAATAACTGAGGCAGAAGAACTGATAAGTGACCTGGAAGATAAAATAGTGGAAATAACTACTGCAGAGCAGAATAAAGAAAAAAAAATGAAAAGAATTGAGGACAGTCTCTGAGACATCTGGGACAACATTAAACGCACCAACATTCGAATTATAGGGGTTCCAGAAGAAGAAAAGAAAAAGAAAGGGACTGAGAAAATATTTGAAGAGATTATAGTTGAAAACTTCCCTAGTATGGGAAAGGAAATAGTTAATCAAGTCCAGGAAGCACAGAGAGTCCCATACAGGAAAATCCAAGGAGAAACACGTGAAGACACATATTAATCAAACTATCAAAAGTTAAATACAAAGAAAAAATATTAAAAGTAGCAAGGGAAAAACAACAAATAACATACAAGGGAATCACCATATGGTTGACAGCTGACCTTTCAGCAGAAACTCTGCAAGCCAGAAGGGAGTGACAGGACATATTTAAAGTGATGAAGGAGAAAAACCTACAACCAACATCACTCTATCCAGCAAGAATCTCATTCAGATTTGACAGAGAAACTAAAATCTTTACAGGCAAGCAAAAGCTAAGAGAATTCAGCACCACCAAATCAGCTTTACAGTAAATGCTAAAGGAACTTCTCTAGGCAGGAAACACAAGAGAAGGAAAAGACAATAACAAACCCAAAATAATTAAGAAAATGGTAATAGGAGCATACATATTGATACTTTCCTTAAATGTAAATGGATTAAATGCTCCAACCAAAAGACATTGACTGCCTGAATGCATACAAAAACAAGACCCATATATATGCTGTCTACAAGAGACAGCACTGAAATTGAAACTGTGATTAAAAATCTTCCAAGAAACAAAAGCCAAGGACCAGATGGCTTCACAGTGCATTCGATCAAACATTTAGAGAAGAGCTAACACCTAACTTTCTCAAACTCTTCCAAAATATAACAGAGAGAGGAACACTCCATTTGACAAAATTCAAAACCCATATATGATTTAAAAAAACCCTCCAGAAAGTAGGCAAAGAGGAAATTTACCTCAACATAATAAAGACCATATATGACAAACCCACAGCCAACATCATCCTCAATGGTGAAAAACTGAAAGCATTTCCACTAAGATCAGGAACAAGGCAAGGTTGCCCACTCTCACCACTATTATTCAGCATAGTTTTGGAAGTTTTACCCACAGCAATAAGAGAAGAAAAAGAAATGAAGGGAATCCAAGTCGGAAAAGAAGTAAAGCTGCCACTGTTTGTAGATGACATGATACTATACATGGAGAATCCGAAAGATGCTACCAGAAAACTACTAGAGCTAATCAATGAATTTGGTAAAGTTGCAGGATACAAAATTAATACACAGAAATCTCTTGCATTCCTATACACTAATGATGAAAAATCTGAAAGTGAAATTAAGAAAACACTCCCATTTACCATTGCAACAAAAAGAATAAAATATCTAGGAATAAATCTACCTAAGGAGACAAAAGACCTGTATGCGGAAAATTATAAGACACTGATGAAAGAAATTAAAGATGATACAAATAGATGGAAAGATATACCATGTTCCTGGCTTGGAAGAATCAACATTGTGAAAATGACTATGCTACCCAAAGCAATCTACAGATTCAATGCAATCCCTATCAAACTACCACTGGCATTTTTCACAGAACTAGAACAAAAAGTCTCACAATTTGTATGGAAACACAAAAGACCCCAAATAGCCAAAGCAATCTTGGGAAAGAAAAACGGAGCTGGAGGAATCAGGCTTCCTGTCTTCAGACTATACTACAAAGCTACAGTAATCAAGAGAGTATGGTACTGGCACAAAAACAGAAATATAGATCAATGGAACAAGATAGAAAGCCCAGAGATAAACCCACACACATATGGACACCTTATCTTTGATAAAGGAGGCAAGGATATACAATGGAGAAAAGACAGTCTCTTCAATAAGTTGTGCTGGGAAAACTGGACAGCTACATGTAAAAGAATGAAATTAGAACACTCCCTACCACCATACAAAAAAATTAACTCAAAATGGATTAAATATCTAAAGGTAAGGCCAGACACTTTAAAACTCCTAGAGGAAAACATACGTAGAACACTCTATGACATAAATCACAGCAAGATCCTTTTTGACTTACCTCCTAGAGAAATGGAAATAAAAACAAAAATAAACAAAGTGGGACCTAATGAAACTTCAAAGCTTTTGCACAGCAAAAGAAACCATAAACAAGATGAAAAGACAGCCCTCAGAATGGAAGAAAATATTTGCAAATGAAGCAACTGACAAAGGATTAATCTCCAAAATTTACAGGCAGCTCATGCAGCTGAATATCAAAAAAACAAACAGCCCAATCCAAAAATAAGCAGAAGACCTAAATAGACATTTCCCCAAAGAAGATATACAGATTGCCAACAAACACATGAAAGAATGCTCAATGTCATTAATCATTAGAGAAATGCAAATCAAAACTATAATGAGATATCATTTCACACCAGTCAGAATGGCCATCATCAAAAAATCTAGAAACAATAAATGCTGGAGAGTGTGTGGAGAAAAGGGAACCCTCTTGCACTGTTGGGAATGTGAATTGGTACAGCCACTATGGAGAATAGCATGGAGCTTTTAAACTCTTCCCATAGAGGTACTATATATTCCTGGTTAAACCAGATATTTTACAGATTTAGTTGATATTATTAATGTTATTTTTATATCTGATTATACTTTCTAATGTACTGCTGGTTTAGAATAAAAACTACTGTGTTTGTAGGATAATCTTGATTCCAGCAATATCAATAATATCTCATTATTCTGAGAGTCTCTCTGTTGATTCTGCTTGTTTTTCCAGGCGTAGGATCCTATCGTCTATAAATAATGATAGTTTTACCTCTTTCCTTACAAGCCTTGAGCCGCTATTTCTTTTTCTTTCCTTATAGCTTTGGCCAGGGCTAGTGGTCCTACAGAAAATGGTGGCTGTGAGAGTTAATATCCTTGTCTTATTCCTGATCTTAATGTTTGTCCATTGAACTATGATGATTTTTGATTTAGTTTTTTTAACAGTGTTCTGACTTTTCATTTTTTATAAAACCTTTATTAAAATATAGTTCACATACTAAGAAATTCACTCTTTTGAAGTGTATAATTCAGTGGTAATTTTTTATATATAAACCTTATTAAGTTAAGGAAAATTGTTTCTACTTCTAAATTTCTGAGAGCTTGTGCAACTTTGTGAATTTTTTGTATTATTTGAGATAATCATATGACTTTTCTCCTTTAGGCATTAATGAAATTAATGACACTGATTTTTCTGATGTTAAACTCTACTTGCATTCATGGACTAAACCCTATGTGATCATGATGTATTATTTTTTTAATATACTTGGTTTTAGTTAGCTCATATTTTGTTTTGGAGTACTGCATCTCTCATCATTCGTGAACCAGACCTATAATATTTTACCTATATTTCTTTTGTCTGGTTCTGGAATCAATATTTTACTAGCTTGAAAAATGAACTAGGAAACTATTGCTCTTTTTCTATTTTCTAGAACAACTCTTTCTTAAAAGTTTGGTAGAATTCATTTGGAAAACCATCTGAGCCTTTTGGGCAGGGGAAGGAATGCCAACTATCATTTCAATTTCTTTAGTATCTCAAGTTCTGTTCTCTGTTTCTTCTGTCCTGTTTCATCTGATCTTCTGATTCACAGACACACCTCATTCCCCACTGCCCCATTCACATGTCCCACTCAAGTCTTTATCTCTGGAGATCCTGACTATACTTTAAGGCAGAACTTCAATTCCCTATTTTTAATGAGTCAATTCCCAACCCACCATAACACTGTTATTCCTTCCTCATTGCCCCCTGATAGCTCTGTGTGTATATCTTACACATTTATACCACCCTTACCAGGATTATCTCTATGTGTTATGTCCATTTTTATCCAGCAATGAATAATCTAACATCATAGGTATAACATAATCTTTATCTTGCATGAAGCCCTGTTTTCTCTAAAACTAAATTTTGTAAAACTAGAGAGCATAATAATAATGGTGTCTATTTTTTGCCCTTTCCCTTTGAAAACAAACATAAAAGCCTTTGCGTATACTTTGTACTTTGTACAAACATCGCTCTTCCTCATCCACACTGCACCCCTAGCCCCATCTGCCCCATGAATCCTGATTGATCCTGTGGGCTGTCTCTCATACCTGGATCTTGACCTCACTCCCTAAAGGCCTTCTCAGTAAATGTGTATTAGGAAGGAATAGGAATGCTGCCAGACCAGAGTTGTGGAGAAGTCCACCACCTTCAAGGTAAGGCACGGAGCTCCACATCTAAGCTGAGTTGGGGAGACCTCTAGGAGGGTTCTGCTACCCAATGTATGCTGCCTTTTCTAGGGAGCATTGACTATTCACTGTGATCAGAGATAGTATGATGCTGCAAAGAGAAACAGTTGGCAGATGTACAAATAATGGTTCTAGTCACCTTTCATTCACTTTTGTAAGAATCTTCTCTATACCATAACCACTGTTGGGATTACAGAGAGGAAAGACTGTCATTGCCTCCACACCCCATTTAAGGTGCTCACCGTCTGGCAAGAAAATTAATTAAACACACTCACTGAAATTTACAAATGATAAGAGCTGTGACAGAAGCAATTTCTAGGGACTGGGGGGAGAACCCCTGGGGCTAATCTCTGGTGAAGCCCACCTGGGGTCACAACCACAACACGGTAATCAGCAGTCAGTCCTTGAACTGCCTTAAAGAAGTGGGACCTTGTCTGTGAAATCCCAACCCCACCACATATTAGCTGCGGGACTTCAGGAAAGCTACCTGGCTCTTCTGTGCCTTCGTTTTTTCATTGGTAAAATGGGGTCCATGGCACTGGCCTCATGTGGCTGTCGACATGAGGAGCTAATGCTGTGATGTGTGTAGCGCCTGGCCTGCAGCTGGGGCCGGGCTCCTGGGAGCTGCTGCTTCCCTTGTGGCTGGTGCCATGGCTCTCTGCTTCTGATTGCAGGTGGTAACACCGGATGGGCGTGGGAAGAGCCGAGCTAAGTGGGGCCTGCTGAAGAATATCCAGACTGCCCTCCAGAAACGCTTCTGAGTGCCCCCCACAGGGCAGGCAGCAACCTCAGAGACATACCACAAAATAGACATATGTAGACACACACACGTGTGTATATGTATCTTTCTCCCCACATTCTTCAATGAGGTTGTAGACCATGTTCCCAGGACATCTGAGCCATTTCAGCAGAAGTCTACTAAGAGCTAATAAAAGGAAATGCCTGATGTCATGGCTTGCTGTTTGCTCATTAAATAGAAACTAAGATACAAAAGTCAGCAAGTGGCTACGTTTCCATGAGCTCAGACCTAATCCTAGGCTCAGAATTCTGTGGTGTTTTGTATGAGGTAGCGTTGGTTGAAAAAAATTAAAAAGGCACTCTCTTTGAAGTCAGCCTCCCTGGGTATGCATGTTGACCCTGGTGTAACTAGCTGTCGGTGTTTGGGCAAGTCACTGATTGATGGGGAGCTCATTCCCTCACTATGCAGACTATTTTAATATGAAAAGGCCAGCGTTGTGAGAATCCGCTTCCTCGTTATTGAGCCTGAACTTGCCTTCCCATAACTTTAACCCCATGGTCTGAGGTCTGCCCCAGAGCCATAAGAAGGAGAGTACTCCCTCTCCTCACTCTTTCTGATCCCCAGGCAAAGGAAGAGCGGTAGAAGGCCTGGTGGGAGGCACCCCCCTATGGTTCTTTGAAGCGTGGCAGGAAAGAATGGCAGAGTCATGTGTCAGCTCCAGCCTCACTGAAATTGGCCAGGCCCTTCAGACAATGTGAAGTACCCAAGCTTGACAAGGCCCCATCTGCCTGGAACGACCCACTCGTGAACCCCACCCCACTGCTGCCTAGAAAATACCACCAGTCTTTCAAGACCCAGCTCAACCACTTCTGTGAAGCCTTTGCTGATTCTCCAGGTGGTCTAAGTGGGGATGATACCTCCTTCCTCTCCTGGGTTCTCACTAAACCCCGAGCCCTCCTCCCCCACCCCGTCCCCCACAGAGACATCTCTTCCAGCCCGTGATGCTCAGGCGCTCTCATTGGTCCCCAGTCTTTAGGACAGAGATGGCATCTCATTCATTCTGTCCCAGTGGGTGGCTCAATGAAACTCACATTGCACATTAATACCAGGGACAGAGGAACTACTGCTGGAAGGCAGGCACACAGAGTCACCCTCCTCTGAACCCATCCCCCACATGTCAGTTTGCACCATGAGGGTCTACACAGAGAAGTGGGAGTGCGCATGGAAAGGGACCGGTGGTCAGTGGTCTCCACCTCCTCTAATCCCATCCTTTTCATGAGCTGTCCCGTGGCAGGTGTGGCCAGCTCATCTGGCTTCACCCGGAAGACCATGGCTTTGCAACCTGTTATTTTGCCCGGAGGCTCAGCATCAGAGCCAGAAAAGCCCCATTCCCTGTGAAGGATCCCTAGTGATGATCTTCTAATAATGTGAGATGAAGCCAAGCAGATTCCTGCCCCGCCCCCAAACAGCACTACAAGAAGGAATACCCGAGGGAGCTTCGTTATGATCCTATTACTATAAATGATGGCTTGAATCCACCATCAGATTTGGTAATACCATATAATCATTTCTGTAAAAGCCTTCAAAATCATCATTAGCACGGGGAGCAAATTAAATGACATGCCAGCAGGGATTTTACTACTGATAAATTAAAAGGAAATTAAACTAAAAAAAAAAAAAAGAATGATATGAATTTTGCATTACAATGATCACACCTACTCACAGAGCCAAGTAGGGTGACCAGAATCAGATAAGCACCAGCACCCTGATCTTGCCTCTCTAGAGAACGTGTAAACTTGCATTCAGCAACGATGAAGTTAGTGGCATTCTCTGAGAGGCCCATTTAAGCGGTAGCTGAGCTGTTCTTCCAAACACAAGATGAAATTTCTTAATGATGCAGAAACCCTTGCACATCATTTGTTCCCTGGGGTTATGATTCACACAGAGTGTACCCTCCCAGGACCCTTCCTGTGGTATAAAAAGGGAGGCAAGGATCTGGTGTAATACCAGCACTTTATCTTTACTAACCAGTTGCATGGCCTTGAGCGAGTCCCTCTCTCACCCTGGATGTCAGTTTCTTTGTCTATATGATGATGTGGTTTGATTAGGTATTTTAGAGCTGATATTTAATTAAATAAGAATAATGTTTCTTTCCCTGCTTCTTCGGATTGTTGTCAAATTCAAACGAGTAATATACACGAAAGCATGTTACAAAGTGGAAAATACTGTTAAGGAGGAAAGTTTTTTAATTGAAGTATAGTTAATGTACAATATTATGTAAGTTACAGGCATACAATATAGTGATTTGTAATTCTGCACGTGCAGAGTAGTACATATATGTTTGTGTGTGTGTGTGTGTGTGTGTGTGTGTATATATATATATATATATATTTATGTGCCAATTATAACAAAGAGATTCATCTATATACACCACTGTGTCTAGCCATAATCTCTCTGTATATCTATGTATTTCAGCATCTCTATCAGTCTTTCTTTAGAGAACAGTGTATGGCTATAGGAACAGATAATTAGTGGCAGTATCTACTTGAAAAGAGCTTACAGTATATTAGTACAGTTGATAGCTAAGAAAATGGTAGTTTTCTGGCACCTCTCCTCTTCTTACTTTTTTTCTTTTTCTCTTTCTTTTTATATTCACTCTAGATTCATTCATTCATTTAACACATCTGTAATGAGACTTGGGTGCAAGGAACACAGTGGGAAATTCAACAGGCATTGTCCCTGCCCCACATATTTTATAGTCTAATGAGGAAGACAGATAAAGCTATAAGTATATAGATGACTAGAAATAATGAAAAGTGCTAGGGAGGAAAGGAGCATGGAGCTGGGAGGTATCGATTCTAAAGAGGGTGCAATGGCCTGAATGTTGTGTTCTCCAAAATTCATGTGTTGAAACCCTAACCCCAATGTGATGGTGTTTCCTAATTACCTTGGGAGGTAATTAGGTCATGAGAGTGGGGCCCTCAAGAATGGGATTAGTGCCTTTATAAGATGAAGCCAGAGAGTTAGCTCACTCTCTTTCCACCACAACGAGAAGACAGCCATACGCACCCCAGAAGAGGGTCCTCACCAGAACCTGATTATGCTGGCACCCTATCTTGGACTTCAAGCCCCTAAAACTGTGAGAAATAAATTTCTGTTGTTATAAGACACCCAGTCTATGATACTTTGTTATAGCCAACCAAACGGACTAAAACAGAGGCTGTCAGTGAAGGGCTCCCAAGAGGTGAATTTAAACCTGTCTCCTTAAGAATGGAGAGGAACCAGTCATGTGACAAGCAGAGGAGAAAAGCATTTTTGATAGAGCTGCAGCAGGTGCCAAAGTCCTGTGGCAGGAAGAAAAACAGGAACACAGCCCCGGAGGCTGCATTGCAAGAAACAAGAAGGAAAGAAGGACGGGTAAATGGCCTTAGCAGAACTTGTGGGCCATCACAGAGGTCATGCATCTCAGGAAGCTGTAAGCCAGGCAATGGCACAACCCTATTTATATTTCAGTAGTGTTACTTTCGGTTCTGTATGGGCAGTGAGTTGCAGGGAGCCAAGAGAAAAGGCAGGAGGGCTGTTAGCACAAGTGTGGTTACCTGGGCTGAGGGGACAGATTCGAGGTGGAATCAAGAGCCCTTTCAGACCAGTGGGGTGTGTATGAGTGAGCAGGAGAGAGTAATCAAGGATGGTGTTGAAGATTCTGGATTAAGCACCAGGTGGGTGACGGATCCAAACAGGAAAGAATGGACAAGTTTCAGTTTTGGGAAATATTAGAGTTCTGCCTTGGATGAATGGAGATACTTGAGGGACTAGTGAGCAGAATCAAACAGCAGCAGCTGGTTATTGTATCAGCCTGATTCAATCTGGAAAACAGAAAACACACCAGTCCTTTTAACAGAGAGAACTGAATATGGGAATTGGTTCAATAGATGTTGGAGGACTCAGGACAGAAAAGGGACACTGGGATAACACAGAGGTGGCAACTATTACCCCTAGGAGCTGCTGTCACCCCTAGGACTGGGGAAATGAAGGGAAGAGGATGGGGTTATCAGAACCAGAGGCTCAGAGGAGGAGCCCTGCTGAGCTGGGGCCCAGATCTCTGAGCGAGGGTCGCTGCCAGACTTGTGCTGGTGTCTCTGGGGGAGTTCCAGGAGGCCAGTTCTAGGAGTGTGGGGAAAAGATCTGGAAACTGACAGTAACAGCTAAACTGCCACAACCTGGGAAGGACCATCACTGGGAAGGGCAGTGATGCCACCCAGAAGAGGGAGCAAGACAGAAAGGAGCTCTTTCCTTCACCCCCTTCAAGGCATCCAGTCTTCCTCTGGTGTCCCCTAGTAGCAGAACCACGTGGAGCCAGTTGGGAAAAAAAAAAAAAAAAAAAAGCTATATCTGCAGAGCCCCAGCCTCAGCATCAGAGACCGAGTCCAGAAAGGCGGGGTAGGGGCTGGGAGACACCAGCTTAATAATTGACACAGTTTTGTAAGACTAGGACCCAAAGGATAGGCCTGGGTTAGGAACACAAACTCGAATCATCAGTGAATGTGACTCTGTGATTTGCTAGAATGCTAACGGCATCAACTGTCCCCAGCTCAGCTAGGCTCTTCAGGAGAGACCAGAGAGACTTAAAGCTAGTTCCTATCTTCGGGTTGCTTCCTAACCACAAGGCCAACTGGAAAGCAACTGGGCATATTGCTTGGCCTCTGGAGCTACCCCCACCCCAAGTGAGCATTGGAATCACCGATGGAGCGTTTTAAAAATACAGATGCCCTGAGCCCGCCCCAGAGCCACTGATCAGATTATATAGCACAGGGGTCTGGGCACTGGTGTTTCCTAAAAGCCTCTGGATGACCATGAGGAGCAGCGCTCTCCCAGACCAGCAAACATTTGGGACCCACTAGATGGTGGCCTGAGTTGTGGGAAGATGGTTCCTGGCTGCAGTAGGACCAGAGTTAGCCTTTGAAGAATGGGCAGGAATTGGACAAGGCACAGGCCAGAGGGAAGGGCACCACAAGGACGGCTTGCAAAAGGGCAGGGAGACAGGAATGAATGGGGAGCTGGGCAGCACAAGTCCTCAGAAAATGCTCATTGATTTGAGTTGTTAAACTCTGAGTTTACCCTGTGCTATATATCTCTCTTTTTGCTTTGAGAGATAATGAAAAACAGGATATGTGGAGAAATTGTTGATATCATTTAAATTATCAAAATCATTTCAACAGTTGCTCTGCTCCAAGATAAATAAAGGGGTATATGCAGGGAACAGAGAGATAATATGAACCCCAAAATGGCAGGAGTGCTGCTACCCACAAGTACCCCTGTTTCTGCCCACTGCCATGTCTTCCTGGTACAAACTCTCAGCAGCACCCAGACCCACACACTCAGCTGTGTCACGCACACACACACACACACACATATACTAATATACTCACACTCATGCACACACATACGGGCACACACATATATGCACACAAGTGCTCCACATTCACTGCATCTGAACCATGTCATCCATTCCAAGGTCAGTGAAATTTTACACACAATGTACTATATATGTGCATATGTAATCAAATATTAATGGAATGGAATATTATTCAGCCATAAAAAAGAATGAAATAATTCCATTTGCATCAACAAGGGTGGACCTAGAGATTATCATACTGTACTAAGTGAAGCAAATCAGACAGACAAAGACAAATATCATGATATCACTTATATGTGAAATCCTTAAAAATGATACAAATGGAGAGGCAGGGGATGTGAAGATAGAGGTTGGAGTGATACAACCGTTGCCGGGAAGGGGGCCACAGAATACATAATGCGAGCATGCCCTAGAAGCTGGAAAAGCAGGGCATCATGCACATGATCCCCATTTGACAGTCCCACACTACCTTCCACTTGGAACAAGCAGTTTAGGAGTCACCTGGTGGCAAAATATATAAGAAAGGCCTCAATAAGAATCAGTGACAAATTAGGAACCAAAATGGTGGAGTAGAAGGACGTGCTTTCACTCCCTCTTGTGAGAACACCAGAATCACAACTAGCTGCTGGACAATCATCGAAATGAAGACACTGGAACTCACCAAAAAAGATATCCCACATCCAAAGACAAAGGAGAAGCCACAATGAGACAGTAGGAGGGGTGCAATCACAGTAAAACCAAATCCCGTAACTACTGGGTGGGTGACTCACAGACTGGGGAACACTTATACCACGGAAGTTCTCCCACTGGAGTGAAGGTTCTCAGCCCCACGTCAGGCTTCCCAACCTGGGGGTCCGGCAAAGGGAGGAGGAATTCCTAGAGAATCAGACTTTGAAGCCTAGTGGGATTTGACTGCAGGACTTTGACAGGACTGGGGGAAACAGAGACTCCACTCTTGGAGGGCACACACAAAGTAGTGTGTGCACTGGGACCCAGGGGAAGGAGCATTGACCTCAGGGGAGACTGAACCAGACCTACCTGCTAGTGTTGGAGGGTCTCCTGCAGAGGCGGGAGGTGGCTGTGGCTCACAGCGGGGACAAGGACACTGGCAGCAGAAGTTCTGGGAAGTACTCCTTGGCATAAGCCCTCCCAGAGTCTGTCATTAGCCCCAACAAAGAGCCCAGGTAGGCTCCAGTGTTGGGTTGCCTCAGGCCAAACAACCAACAGGGAGGGAACCTAGCCCCACCCATCAGCAGTCAAGCGGATTAAAGTTTTACTGAGCTCTGCCCACCAGAGCAACAGTCAGCTCTACCCACCACCAGCCCCTCCCATCAGGAAACTTACACAAGCCTCTTAGTAGCCTCATCCACCAGAGGGCAGAGAGCAGACGCAAGAAGAACTGCAATCCTGCAGCCTGTGGAACAAAAACCACATTCACAGAAAGATAGACAAGATGAAAAGGCAGAGGGCTATGTACCAAATGAAGTAACAAGATAAAACCCCAGAAAAACAATTAAATGAAGTGGAGAAAGGCAACCTTCCAGAAAAAGAATTCAGAATAATGATAGTGAAGATGATCCAAGACCTCGGAGAAAGAATGGAGGCAAAGATCAAGAGGACACAAGAAATGTTTAACAAAGATCTAGAAGAATTAAAGAACAAACAAACAGAGATGAACAATACAATAACTGAAATGAAAACTACACAAGAAGGAATCAATAACAGAGTAACTGAGGCAGAAGAACAGATAAGTGACCTGGAAGACAGAATAGTGCAATTCACTGCTGCAGAATAAAATAAGGACTAAAGAATGAAAAGAAATGAAGACAGCCTACATTTATGATAAAAAAAAACTCTCCAGAAAGTGGACATAGAGGGATTCTACCTCAACATAATAAAAGCCATATATGACAAACCCACAGCAAGCATCATTATCAATGGTGAAAAATGGAAAGCATTTCCTCTAAGATCAGGAACAAGACAATGTTGTCCACTCTCACCACTATTATTCAACATAGTTTTGGAAGTCCTAGCCATGGCAATCAGGAAAGAAAAAGAAATAAAAGGAATACAAGTTGGAAAAGAAGAAGTAAAACTGTCACTGTTTGCAGATGGCATGATGCTATACATAGAAAATCCTAAAGATGCCATAAGAAAACTACTAGAGCTAATCAATGAATTTGGTAAAGTTGCAGGATACAAAATTAATGCACAGAAATCTCTTGCATTCCTATAAACTAATGATGAAAAATCTGAAAGAGAGATTAAGGAAACACTCCCACTTACCAGTGCAACAAAAAGAATAAAATACCTAGGAATAAACCTACCTAGGGAGACAAAAGATATGAATGCAGAAAACTATAAGACACTGGTGAAAGAAATTAAAGATGATACCAACAGATGGAGAGATATACCATGCTCTTGGATTGGAAGGATCAATATTGTGAAAATGACTATACTACCCAAAGCAATCTACAGATTCAATGCAATCCCTCTCAAATTACCAATGGCACTTTTTACGGAACTAGAACAAAAAATCTTAAAGTTTGTTTGGAGACACAAAAGACCCTGAATAGCCAAAGCAGTCTTGAGGGAAAAAAACAGAGCTGGTGGAATCAGACTCCCTGACTTCAGACTATACTACAAAGCTACAGTCATCAAGACAATATGGTACTGGCACAAAAACAGAAATCAATGGAACAAGATAGAAAGCCCAGAGATAAACTCACACACCTATGGTCAACTAATCTATGACAAAGGAGGCAAGGATATGCAATGGAGAAAAGACAGTCTCTTCAATAAGTGGTGCTGGGAAAACTGGACAGCTGCATGTAAAAGAATAAAATTAGAATGCTGCCTAACACCATACACAAAAATACACTCAAAATGGATTAGAGACCTAAATGTAAGACAGAAACTATAAAACACTTAGAGGAAAACATAAGAAGAACACGCTTTGACATAAATCACAGCAAGATCTTTTTTGATCCACCTCCTAGAGTAATGGAAATAAAAACAAAAATAAGCAAATGGAACCTAATGAAACTTCAAAGCTTTTGCACAGCAAAGGAAACCATAAACAGGACAAGATAACCCTCAGAATGGGAGAAAATATTTGCAAACAGACAAAATATTAATCTCCAAAATATATAAACAGCTCATGCGACTCCACATTAAAAAAGCAAACAACCCAATCCAAAATTGGGCAGAAGACCTAAATAGACATTTCTCCAAAGAAGACATACAGATGGCCAAAAAGCACATGAAAAGCTGTTCAACATCACTGATTATTAGAGAAATGCAAATCAAAACTACAATGAGGTATCACCTCACACCAGTTAGAATGGGCATCATCAGAAAATCTACAAACAACAAATGCTGGAGAGGGTGTGGAGAAAACGGAACCCTCTTGCACTGTTGGTGGGAATGTAAAGGGATACAACAACTATGGAGAACAGTATGGAGGTTCCTTAAAAAACTAAAAATTGAATTACCATATGACCCAACAATCCCACTACTGGGCATATACCCAGGGGAAACCATAATTCAAAAAGACACATGCACCCCAATATTCATTGCAGCACTATTTACAATAGCCAGGACATGAAAGCCACCTACATGCCCATCAACAGACGAATGGATAAAGATATGGTTCATATATACAATGGAATACTACTCAGTCATATAAAGGAACGAAATTGGGTCATTTGTTGAGATGTGGATGGATCTAGAGACTGTCATACAGAGTGAAGTAAGTCAGAAAGAGAAAAACAATTATCATATATTAACGCATATACGTGGAACCTAGAAAAATGGTACAGATGAACTGGTTTGCAGGGCAGAAATTGAGACACAGATGTAGAGAACAAACGTATGGACACCAAGGGGGGAAAGCGGTGGGGTGGTGGTGGTAGTGGTGTGATGAATTGGGCGTTTTGGATTGCCATGTATACACTGATGTGTATAAAACTGATGACCAATAAGGATCTGCTGTATAAAAAAATAAAATGAAATTCAAAATATTTTTTAAATGATACAAGTGAACTTATTTACATAACAAACAGACTCACAGACATAGAAAACAAATTTATAGCAACCAAAGGGGAAAGCTGGCGGGGGGTGGGGATAAATTAGGAGTTTGGGATTAGCAGATATACACTACTGTATATAAAATAGAGAAACAACAAGGACCTACTGTATAGCACAGGGAACAGTATTCGATATCTTGTGATAACCTATAATGAAAAGAATCTGAAAAAAGAATATATACACATAGAACTGAATCATTTTGCTGTACACCTGAAACCAACACACAACATTGTAAATCAACTCTACTCCAATAAAAAATAAAGAGGCACAGCTCTGTGACAGGAAAGGAACAGGGAGGAAAGGAAGGGCTGACGTGATAGAAGGGATAAGGTGGGACATTTCCCTGTCACCCTGGGTTCCAAATGATCTGTGAGGACATTCTGGTTTGAAATCAAAGGATTTCTTTGCCAGTGAACAACCGGAAGAGTCAGGTTGTGTAGAAGTTCTCAGAAAAACTAATGCACTCCAAGGCAAATAATTGACTGAATCTAGGAAAAGATGCAATTTGGGGAGAAGCCCAAGGGATACGAGTTACTGCACAGCTGAACCGAGCCCAGAAGCCTGAATTTTTTACCAAAGTGTAGAAGGTAGCAAAATAGAGTCCCAAACAGAGTTCTTCAGCTGCTGTGAATCTACGCATGACTACATTTTCATTCCTTTAATTCCACCAGGAGCTACAATTTCTAAATTTTCCTTTAGGAAAAAAATCATTTAGCTCAGAAATAATGCCTTTTATATAAAACTGTAGATGTTTCAGGGTTTATTTCTTTGATTTTTTTTTTTTTTTTTTGCCTTCCAAGAAAATCAAGAGAGTCTTTCATCTTAATAAAGCCAGGCCTAGGAAGTTTCTTTCCGAACACCAAAGTAGACCACAAATTCACTCCGTAAAAATTGACCAAGTACTGCACCAGCCAAATAGAGGAGCAGACAGAGGAGGTTCTGCCCTCTATGGGCTTCCACACCTGAAGCAGTGGGAGCAAGTCAAGGCCACCCCTACTGGGCTCTGTGTCCAGACCAGGTTTCATGGAAGGCATGCCACATCCCTGGGGTCACAAAAGTTGAAGGGAATTAAAGGAGCAGAGAAACGAGAAGCAGGCAGGGGAACAGCACAAAGAAGGAGGTAGAAGCTGGACTACTGTGTCAAATGCATGAGTGTAAAACAAAAAGAAATATATACATTAGTCTCTGCCCTCGGTTCCTGACACAGAACTTCTAAAACCCTTGTAAATAGGGGCTCTAGGAGAATCTTTTGTTCTAACATTTAGCCTTTGACCCCAGTTTCTGATGCAGAGCTCCTAAAACCCTTGTAATTTCCTAAGGGATGAGAGCATCTTTTGTTCTATTGAGGTGACTCTGGGTGGGCTCCTACGTGGCTCTTGGATGGGGGTTGGTCACCAGAAAGGCCAAACCATGACTGGAAGCTTGCAATTTTTCAGCACCACACCTTCCATCCTCCAGAGAGGGGAGAGGGTCTGGAAATGGAGTTAACAATCAATCATGCCTTCATGATGACGCCCTATAAAAATCCCAAAAGTACAGGTTCTAGGAGCTTCCGGGCTAGTGAATACATCTGTGTGCTTAGAGCGTGATGCACCCCATCTCCATGGGCACAGAAGCTCCTGAACTGGGGACCCTCCCTGACCTCACCTATTGTATCTCTTCCTCTGGCTGTTCATCTGTATCCTCTATTACATAATAAACTAGTAAACATAGGTGATTGTTTCCCTGAGTTCTGTGAGCTGTTTTAGCAAATGATCAAATCCAAGGAGGGGTTTTAGGAACGCTGATGTGTAGCCAGTGGCTCAGAAATGCAGGTAAAGACCTGGGTATTGTGACAGGTCTGAAGTGGGGACAGTCTTGTGGGACCAAGCCCTTCCCTGGTGGGATCTGAAGCTGACTCCAGGTAGACAATGTCAGATTTGAAGTGAATTAAAGGACACCCAGCTGGTGTCATGCACAATTGCCTGGTGTGGGAAAACCCTCACACATTTGATGACCAGAAGTGTCAGGAGGAAAAATACACAGGAATGTGTTTTTCATCTCCAATGAGTGATAAGCCTAAGTGGGGATTTGTGGCCAGATTAGAGGGGTCAATGAAAAACAAATTTTAAGTCTATCCTGTGGTTAATGAGGAGCATATATAGGTTGTTGAGCTGAAAATGAATAATAGTAATTATAACCGAAAGAGCTAACATTTATGACTCTCTTCCAGGCACTGTACCAAGCATTTTACATGTACGGACTCATTTACTTTTTACAAAACCCTATGACATAGGCACTATTATTATCTCCATTTTACTGGTAAGGAAACTGAGCCACAGAGAGGTTAAGTAACTTGCCCGAGGTCACACAGCTTGTAAGTGGCACAGAGAGGTTGAGACAGAACGCAGCCTTGCCCTGGAGGCTGTGATAGGTGAGGGCTCTGCCTTCACCCCGCACACTTTTCTCACACACAGCTAGTCTGAGAATGAAGCTGAAAGGTGAGAGGTTGGCAGGGGGAGGGGGGATGGGGAGGGTGCTGGGGACACAGAGATGAGGGGGGCACTGTCCCGCCCTCAGGAGAGAAACCTAGTGAAAAAGGCACAGCGCGTGCAGGGCAGGCTGGGTCGTGTTGGGAGGAGGGCTGAGACGCCCTGGGAATTGGAAAAGGGTCTCAGAGGAGACAGATGATACCCGAGGGATGGCATGGAGGGTGAGTGGAGTCTGCCAGGGGGCCTGCAGGACAAAGACACTGAAAGAGGGGCCCAGGTCCTCACCTGGACCCAGAGACACCCAGCAAGACCCTGTGACAAGGTCCAGACAGGCTCTTCCCCTGTGCTGTTGTCTCATCTCAGCAGAGGCTTTGGGCACCTGTCCCCCAGTGACAGAAGGGCCACTGATGTCCAGTGTCGGACATTAGCACCCTGAACTCAAGTGTTTGTTTCCCACTTTAAAAGTAGCTGAGGTCTTGTGTGGGCAAAATTGAATGGCTAAGCTTTAAAGAAATGAATGAGGCACATTCCCCTGGGACCAGCCCAGCACTCTGTGGGTTTGCAGGTGAGCATCCACCTGTTGATTTCTTTTTAATTTTTCTTTTTTTTTTTGGCTGCCTTGGGTCTTCGTTGCTGTGTGCGGGCTTTCTCTAGTTGTGGTGAGTGGGGGTTACTTTTCATTGCGGTGCGCGGGCTTCTCATTGCGGTGCCTTCTCTTGTTGCAGAGCACGGGCTCTAGGCATGCGGGCTTCAGAAGTTGTGGCGCATGGGCTCAGTAGTTATGGCTCATGGGCTCTAGAGCGCAGGCCAGTAGTTGTGGCGCAATGGCTTAGTTGCTCCACAGCATGTGAGATCTCCCCGGACCAGGGCTCGAACCAGTGTCCCCTGCATTGGCAGGCGGATTCTTAACCACTGCACCACCAGGGAAGTCCCCACCTGCTGATTGGAGGGACCTCACCTGAGACTTTGCCTGTGACATGTGGATTTTCTCAGGAGATTGACACCAACTCTAAAAACAAGGTCTCCCTCCCAGCTCTCCAGGAAGAGACAAGATAGGAAGGTGAAGTCTCTCACACATTTGCAGGGATTCCCAGGAGGACACCTCATTTGAGCCATTGTCACCTTCCCAGGGTGATTTCCCAGAGAGGCACCAGCATCAAGGCACCAGACCTGGGCCCCTGTCCAGTCTCTGCCACTCTGTCTCTGCAGGACCCTGGCGGGGTGTTGACACTCTCTGAGCCTCAGGAGTTCGCTCTGTGAAAGGGGAGAGTAACACCCACCGGGAAGGACAGTCATGAGGACCACGGGTTACAGAAGGAGAATACATCCCCACAGCCTCAAGCACAGTGCCAGACTGACGCAGATGCCCAGTAATTGGGAGTTGTTGCTACAATTGCAATGATAATCCACGCGATTGCCATTCCATTCAGCCGTGTCTTGATGAGACCTGCATCTTTTAAGGCAGAGCAGTTCTGAACTTTTCCCAAATTCCTAGACTCTCTTTGAGAATATGGAGAAATGACAGACCCTAGCAAAAAGCACACACACACAAGATCTGGTACAGGATTTCGATGCAGTCCAGAAGCCCCTCATCCAACCTCCATGCCCTGCCCTGCGGGAGTCCAGGGGTTCCAAGATCAAAGGCCCTGCATTTAGGAGAATTTGCCCATCTATGAGCTCTTTAATTTTACACTGAGATGAGGGTAAGAGGGCCTCTTTGCTGTTTTTCCCAGGACAGCCTTGGGAGGCCTGTCACCATCACTGCCATGAAAGGTTTACAGAGGTCTCCTGGCCTAGAAAGGCCCAGTATTGGGGCCACAGAGTGACCAAAGAGCCCCTGGAATTGGCATGCTCACCAAGCAGTGAGCTCAGCCTAAGAAAGTAGCAGCACCTGTTCCACACACGAGCTTGCATTTTTCAGATTTGATGCTGCTGTGGCAATGAACAAATGCAATATCAAAAGAGCTTCTTAAAGCACAAGCACTAGCCTGGGGAGGTGCCAGAAATAGCTCGACATTTAGGGAGACCCTCAAACTTGACAAGGTCAGAAATCCCTGCTATGGTCCAGCTGCCCTTCCCCAGCCCCCAGTGCAGCGTCAGCATCTGTGACAGAGGGTTGCCTAGGCAATGCCTGAGCATTGGGCCTCCTGTGGTGACTAATATAATTAAAGTGGAAACCTTTTAGAGCACGGTTTAAATGGAAGAGAATCATGCCCCTTTTATTTAGCTCCTGCAAATAAATCCCATTTCCAGGGTCCCCGGGTCACAGATTCTCCTCACAGCCACTTTGCCAGTTCTCTAATACCCAAAGAGAAAGGTTGTGGTTAGGTTGGTTTGTTTGTCTTTGTTACTTTTTTCTTCCATCTTGCTCTCTTAAAGTTATAGAAACTAATGTTAAAAAGATTAAATAGTTTTGCCTGATTTTCAAATGTGGGAAGCCTATGTTTCAGTTTGCTTCCAAAGAGCTACTCAATCAAAACAGCAGGTTTGGGTTTCCCTGGTGGAGCAGTGGTTGAGAGTCCACCTGCTGATGCAGGGGACGCGGGTTCGTGCCCCACTCCGGGAAGATCGCACATGCCACGGAGTGGCTGGGTCCGTGAGCCATGGTTGCTGAGCCTGTGTGTCCGGAGCCTGTGCTCCACAACGGGAGAGGGCACAACAGTGAGAGGCCCGTGTACCGCAAAAAACAAAAACAAAACAAAAACAGCAGGTTTACACTGTCTTCAACTTACTATACTGTAGCCAATGAAATATGAAGAAATTTAATAATAGTAACAAGCAGAGGTGCCTTAGGACAAGAGAGTTGAATAAATGAATCTTTTTTGGAAACCCTCTCCATCACCTCTGTGTTCCTCCTCTGATTCCAAGCCTGTGCTTCTTCCATCCCCTCTCCCCAGCTCTTGCTGAATCTTCCAAGGCCGTTTGTCTTGAAATAAAGGTGAACAAATCTAACACTTCCTTTTCTCCGTTGTTTCTTTCTTAGTAAATGATCTATCACCTGCATTACCTGCAATTCAGGAAGCTCCCACCAGGGGGTGATACTCCTTTTCTGCAGACCAAGCAATAATATTTGTATGAATCAGGGCCAAAACACCAAATTTATTCTATAGGCCTCTAAGTGGTGAGATTATGGGGTAAATCTTTCTCTGCATCTTTATACATTTCTTCTACTTTCTAAAGAGACTGTATTTCTTTAATAATCAGAAAAGAAATGTTTAAAATGTTTTAAATTTATTACAATGTAATAGCATTATTCAAATAACTAAGACAGAAGAATAGATGCTGGGATATAACCTTTTATTACCATTCAATATAAGAGTTTATGTTCCATGGTGTACATGATGAATTCAGGGAATCTGGATGCAATCATGATCCTTAGCTTGTCCATCCCATTAAGTGGCTATGTATTATCTGAACAGTCCTCCTTGTCACTCCTGCATTTGACATGTTAGTCTGGCTCAGAAGACACAAAATGCTGCTGCTGCAAAGAATCTGGAGACCCTGCAAAGAACCAGAAACTCCAGTGACTGGTCTCTCCTTGGGTCTTAAGATATTCTTTCAACCTGGCACTACAACCTGGCAATACATTCTTTCAAGCATGTATACAACAAAATTTAGAGAAAGGAAAAGGGAGCAACTGAGGTGTTTTTCTTGCCTGTATCTTCCCAACTCTAAATCAGATTTACCATTGGGACTTTCCACTTTCACATCAGAATTGCCAGTATACACAAATGTAAAAGAGTAATGCCTCTGGCAGTAGTGGTTGTAAGGAAATGTTGCATGGAAATATTATGTTAGCTTTTAATTTTCCCATGAAAAAAAACACAAATTATTTTTTGGAGTTTATTGCTTTCAGCAATCCCACTATTAGAAATATATTCTATGGAAATAAACAAGCATATAAAGATGCATGTCAGGAATACTTCTTGCAAAGCTGTTCAAAATAACAAAACAATAAAAACAAATTAAATGCCTACCATTTAAGAACCTGGGTATTTAAATAATGATACCTCCATACTTTGAAATACTCTAAGGTCATTAAAAGGAATGAGAGTTTATATGTTGGCATGGAAAGGTGTCCACTGATTGGTGTTGCAGGGGAGTAGGGGGAGAAACAGATAATCCTGTGGAAAGAGACCAGCTAATTGGACTTTTCTTCTGCCTGGCTGAAGCTCCAAAGCTGAGAACAAAAGGTGGTACATATACACCCATTCTAAAGAGAATCCCTAGACATATCCATGCAGGACTAGTTACAAGACAACAAAACCAGTCCAGTAACCAATACTCCATCCCGCTTATACCTGAGAAGATGAGTCATTCAAAGAGAGCTCATTGAACATAAAGTAGGATTTGAGAACTGGTCTCTTCCCTTCCTCTGCGGTGGAGGGGAAGGTGTGCCCCTGCTCAAGACAGGAAGAGGAGAACTCTTTGGAGAGACTGAAGGTGCTTGCAAGAAGGAAGGCTGGTAGTTTGCTCTCCAGCAAGAAGCTGAGTTGCAGAAACGAAATCCCATCTTAGTGACTGTAGTAAACTAGATTTCTATAGAGCAAATATTCCTTCCAATCAACCGTCTCCATGGGGGTGTTCTTTCCTACCCCACCGATTTTGGACTTGGTCATGTGACTTGTTTTGACCCCATGGTGAGCAGAGTACACCTACCTCCTCACCTCTGGATTTGCACTCAGTCATGGGACTTGTTCTGACCAACAAGATATTAGCAGACATGGTAATTAGCAGAGATTTGAAGTGTGCATGGTTTGTTCTCTTGTACTTCTGTCATCTCCCGGGTTTAGCTTCCCCAGGGAAGCTGCTCCCCCTTTAGTTTTGGCCCTGAAGGAACACACATGAACAAAACCTGAGCCCAACCAGCAGCAAGGAGCCAAGACCACCTAGAACCATCACTTGAAGCTGAGCTGCCAGACAAGGCAAACTTGTATCAGTTGAACTGAAGTCCCACGACTGTGAGAATAAGTGCTTATTGCTACATGTTGCTGAGTTTGGCGGTTTGTTACACAGCATTATTGCACCACTAGCTAACTGATATACCTTGATAATTTACTCTGGGATTTGTGATACATGAGCCTAGAGACTCATGCCTGGAAATATAAGGGCAGAGGCTGACAGTAGCTGCCCATAATGTCAGAAAAAGAGAGATGGGACAGAGTTGGTGGCTGCACTGCCACCATTTGGTGGGACAAGGATGTATGAGATTCCCATGTGTCCAGTGGACACAGGAGTTAGTGGGCTTGAGGCAGTCTGATGGAATCTCATTCAAAAGCAGTGACTGCCAGGTGGAGTAAGATTCTGTGGGTGTACCTTTGGGGGAAAAAGTAGTGGGAGCGGGAGCCAGCAGCAGGGCCATGGAAGGACATCAAGGAAGCAGGACAAGGTCCCTGTACCCTCCTTTCCCGCTGTGGATCCCTCAGTTTGGCTCATTCTAACCCGGAAGAAGAGAAGTGAGATGTGAGATTAGGGTTTTTATTTAGATCTGACTAGACCTTTTAACACCTGAAAACAAGGTTCTTGTGACCAAGAAGTGACCAGAAAGCTATAAAATCTTCTAGAGGTAACATTATTGAGAGAGAAAGATGTGAGAGAACATATTGAAGATGTGAGAGAACATATTGGAGACAGTAACAGGGCTTTAAACCACTCGATAAAATGGTTGCACCATTATATAAGCTATATAATTTATAAATTATAATATATATAATTGTTAAATATTATATATGAAGCATGTCAAGATATTTATATTTTTATTTCTATCTTGAGAAAACAAATGGCCAAGGGTGGGTCTGAGTGAGGCTGGGGTCTCCGGCTGTGGGAACAGACTGCTGCCTTGTCTCCTCGGTTCCCTTGGCTTCAAGTACGGCTCACACTCAGCACATTTCCCTTCAAATGTTCAGCCTGTGGCAGTGAGATACTTTCATAGCTTTTTATTTACCATCCTCCCCGAGAATGATCTTACTTTTACAGGGTGTTACCAAGAAACAAAGGCAAAAAAACCACATTTTAATTGTTCAAGCAATTTGCTCTTCTTCTTTCGGATAATAGAGAAATCAGAAGACTGTAGGGCAGCGAACTGGACCCTGGAGTCAAAAGGCGGGGGATTATGTCTGGTCAGTGACCCAGACTCCCCAGGTGAACTTGAGCTAGGCCCTCAGTCTCTCTGAGCTTCATTTTCCTGTCATGTAGATCCTCTGCAAAATATGCTCCAAGCATCCTATGTGCCAGGAGGTCTTTTGTTGTGGAAAAACCCTGGACAAGGCTGATAATCAGAAGATGTGTGTTCTAGCCCTTGTTACTGCACCAAGGAGCACTGTTATCCCGAGCAAAGGCGTTAGCGTCATTTAGCATCAGTTTCCTTACCCTTAAAAGAAGAAAATAAGTCACGCCTTAGCTATCTCCAGGTTTTCCCGTGGTTTTCAAGCTGTGGTCGTCTAATTCTGCATAACATACCACCACAAAACATAGTGGCTAAAGACAACCATCTGTTTTGCTCATGATTATATGGATCACGCATCTGGGGAAGGATCCAGCTGGGTGGTTCATCTTAGCCCTACGTGGCATCAGCTGGGGCCTCTGGGGCTGGAGAATCCAGTTCTACGATGCTTCTTCACTCACATATCTGTCACAATAGTACCTCTTAATATATCTTCTCTCTCTCTCTCTTTCTCTCTCCACATGGTATCTCATCTCAGAGCTTAAACACAGCAGACAAGATGCAGGCAATTAAGAGCTACTCCCAGAACAAGCAAAGCACAAAGTCCACTGGATTTATTCTATCGGTCAAAGTACTCAAAGTCCTCAAAGTCCAGCCTAGAATCAAGGATTGGGAAATCAACCTCATCTCTTGACGGAGGAAGGGCAAGGTCACATTGCAGAGGAGCAAATGGGATGGTAGATATTGAAAAAGAGAATCTGTCACATATAGTTTTTGTTGTTATTCTGGGCAAAAATTATGATCAATGCAGAAAGTCTTTGAAAAATTAAATGTCCATGCATCTATTAAGGGCCATTATGATCCTCCTTTCAATTTTCCATTTTTAATCTACTTTGGTTAGTGTGACTTTGAGGTGAGCAATGGGTCCACCCCAAATCCAGCTACAGCAGTCTCCAAGCATGATCTGTCCCTTAGATCAATTAGAGACCTTGGGTAATTCCTTCAGCAGGGGGACAGACAGACTTGATGCATCAGTCATGACATACCAGATCATGATCTAGTAGCCAACAACTCCAAAATCAATGGCTTAAGAAAAGTGTAACTCTCTCTCTCACTGCGTGCCTATCACTTGCTTGCTGGGCTGTGCCGCTCCGAGACCCAGGCTGACAGAACATGTGTCATCTACAGCCTGGCCAGCCCTGCAGCAGAGGGAGGGAGCACGGCATCCACCCAGAAGTGAGACATGTCACCTCCACTCACATTCTACCAGCCAATGCAGGCCACACGGCCACACGTGACCTCAAAGGGGCAGGTGTGTGCCGCTTTGACCTCGCCGTGCCCCAGAAAGAGGAGAGTCAGAGAACCGCATTCCTAATGACCACATTTGGGGTGGCCTCTCCCAGGATGCTGCTCAAGCATGCTTCCAGAGCCCCTTCTCGGTGCAGTGCACCTGTACGAAGATGCAGAGAGAAAATGCACGCGGTTATGCTATATTCTCCTGTTCTAATATGCTGCATTTCTTTTTTTTTTTGCTAAGCTTTACTTTGCTATTTCTTGTAAGATATTTCCCAGGGGAGCGACAGTGGTTGAAATCCTGACTTTGCCTGGAGATTCACGGAGAACAAATCACGAAGAACAAAATGTTCCCGGGCGGGGCGCAGGGGTCGTGGGGAGTTCACGATAGTATCCATCTGCCATTTCCATAGAACATATGGAGATGCCACATGCAACCCACACAAGCGAGTCTCCACCCAGAGGATCATGTCGTTGACCTAGAATGTGGTGTTTTAACCAAAGTCAATTTAGCAGAATGCAGAGAGCAGAGCGGTTGGAATCACATTATCTGGGTTCAAAACCACCACATTTTAGCATGTAACTGTGAACAACTGACTCAACTTCTTTGAGCCTCAGTTTTCTCAGCTGCATAATGACAGTAAGACCAGTACTTACCTTTTGGAGCTGTTGTGAGCATCACACAAGATAATATGTATAGAACACTTGGTCCAGTGCCTGGAATTTTTAAACTGCTATGCTTGCTGTTGGTGGTGGTTATCTGGCCCAGTTCTGCGAGCCTGCAACTGGTGTTGAGCCCTGTGCATTGATGGTCACACTCATATAGCCAGGACCTTGGTGCTCATGTAGGATGGCATAGCCAGTAAGCGCTGTAAGGATGAAACGAAAAAAAAAAAAAGATATGAAAAGCGGTGGTCCCTTACATTTAATTATTATGGGATGAGATAGTTTTCTACCTGGAACAAGGAGACAGTTATGCTTCTTACCCCAAAATGTCTCCCCTACCAACCTTCCACAATGCCTGATATTTTATTGTTAGAAATACATTCCTTTGGCTTAATCATTGCTTTGTGTAAGTGCCTTATAAACACTGATTGAGTAAATGAGGAACAGAGGGGAATGGTTTAACAGGAGTAGCCAAGGCATTTCTTACATGTGTTTTGGTGAAAAGGAAGCAGGAGAGAAAGAATGAGAGAGAGAGAGACCTCATTTTCATCCCTGAATCCTGTCAAATCTGGTGTGATGATTTAAAATATGTCTACAAATTATTTGGCACTCCTCCTTTCAACAGGTGGAGCTGAACTGGGGAATTGTGGGTGGGCTGGATTTGGTGAGTGGCTTCTAATATATATAACGTGGTAGAAATTACAGGGGGAGACTTTTGAAGGTAGGTCTTAAAGGCACTTCTATCTTCTTTTCTTTTGAATCTCTTGATCTGGGAGAAGCCAGCTACCACGTCAGAGGACGTTCAAGCAGCCCTAAAGAAAGACCCAGGTGAGGAACCCAGGTCTCCTGCCAACAGGCAGAGAGCTCTTGCCCACAGCCATGTGAGTGGACCTTTCAGCCCTAGTCGAGCCTTTGGATGCCCCATCCAATACCTTGTCTGCAATCTCATAGGAGACCTGGAATCAGGACCACCCACCTAAGCCACTACCAAAATCCTGACCCTCAGAAACTGCGAGATAATAAATGTTTGTTGCTTTAAGTCACTAAGCGCTGGAAATGTGTTTCTCAGCAATAGGTAACTAGTACATGAAGCATCTCTAAGTCCATGCTTGGATATCCCATATTTTTTCTGCAGTTGAATTGGGTTTCTATCTTTACATCTGAAATCTTCGTTGTTAGAATATCCCCTTGCCTTTGCTCGCCCAACTTCTTCACCCAGCTAAGCCATCTTTCAGCTTCATACTGGCTATCACATCTGGGAAACCTTATCTGTCCCCCTCCAAAGGCCCCACCCCTCCTTCCCTGAGTCTCCCGTGCTTCTTTCCGCTCAGTGCAGCCATTGTCCTTTTTTGTGGGTCTCCCCAACCAGACTCTGGGCTCCTGAGGGCCGGGACCATGTCTTTTCACCACTGACCACTACCTCCCCATTACCAAGAAGAGTTTTTACACGTCACGACCCTCAGGCAATCCAGGAGACGTGGGCGGCGCCCCACTCGGGGTCCTTTGCCGCCAGGTAGGGGCACTACTGGCGTCAGGCTGCCCAGGTGTTAGGCGAGTGAGTAAAATAGTCTTGTTCAGGCTTCAGAGGCAGTAATAAGCCTCTGACTGAACAGAGATCCTGAAAAGAGTTTCGCGCCAAACTGCTGACCAGCAGAAGCCGCGAAAGTCGGTCTTGAGAACCAGCAAAGGGAGCAAGTTGCCGAGCTTCCTGGGCCCTGGGAATCTGGCCGGCTCCCGGGGATCAGCGAACATTCTGAGACTTATGATTAGAAATACAAGCACTTAATGTAATAGCCAGAGCTGCACATTTGCACGTAAACGGATGATTATTGGTTTGCGGCTTGGTGATAAGAGCAGGACTCCTCGGGATGACACGCTGAAGTCTCACCAGTGGGGTGGATGCATTGCCCGGGACCTTCCCAGCTAGGACTCCAGACTGCTGTTGCAGGGACTTCCCAGCACTGCTTGGATCTGGATTGGTGATGTATGCACTTCTGTCCCTTTATATACTGCTTGTTCTCCCAACCTGGTGATGCAAATTCTCCCAGGTTGATGATGTTGCCTGTTGTCTCAATTTGGTGATGAACGTTCTCTCGAACTAGTAACATACATAGAGGTGTAAGTGCTCCCAAATTGATGTATGTGTATGTATATGTATAGATATAGCTTGTCCTTATACTGTAGCCTACTACTAATATAATAAATTTCCTTATTTCTTGCTTATTGAAGTGTGGAGTGGTTATTTTGCTGGTGAATCCTCTGAACCTGAAGCTGAAAGCAGGTCCTTCAGCAAAACACCAGGACTGCCCAGGTCTTAGCACTGAAGATCCTGCAGCCCGGGAACCTTTCAGTCCTGGGCAAAGCGAGGTTACCCTACACAGACCCTGGTCCTCTTGGGTGAAATGAGTCACTGTAGGTCAACCTACAGCATCAGTTATACCAGCTCCTGCTACAAGAGCTGGCACATGTGACCGTCCCCAGAGCATGGCCTTAGGATGACAGGAGCTGTCTCATCCAGGGACACTGGGAGGTGGCACCACCACCCTCAGGGGACAGTGACCAACTGATACAAGGGTTCAAGAGGTCAGCCCACTTGTCTGAGGTGGGGCAACTCTGTGGCGCTACTTATGCTCCAGAGCCCCCTCAGTGGTTCAGTCCCTCTGCCCACAGTGACCGACAGCTTTCCTGAGTCTGACCCAGCCCACAGGTGTGACTGTGGAGAATGAGTTTGTCCGGAATTTAAAGGAGGCGCCGTCTCTGCGGAAAGCTAGGCAGGTAGACAGGGAGTGACTGGCAAGCCATCTGATAATAGACTTAGGTAGAAAGCTGTCTGGGCTGAAGCACATCTTATTAGTTTCCTGAAGATAAAGCAGGCGTGCTGAGAGCCCACTAGCAGGGAAATGTAAGTTCCTATGTTGGGGAGAAGAGGTGCCCAGACATTTCCCACTTTAAACCTCTCCAAGTTCATTGCCTCTGTTGATGAAGAGGCCCAGGATGGGCTCGGGATCCTGGGGACACCAGCAGGTGGCGTGGGAAGGCAGTGGACAGAGCCTCGTCATGGCCAGGCAGCGGTACTTCCCCCGCTCGGCACCTGCCTGTGCATGGACCCCCAGTCCACCCTGCTGGGAAATTCAGGGCTCTGGGAACAATGACCGCTTATGCTCAGGTTGGAAGCTCAGCAGAGGGCAGACCCTTGACCTGGCTCTGGAACCACAGGCTTCCGAGGGGATGGACAGCAGGCCTTGGTTTTGACCCTTTAGGGGAAATTGTCCCTCCTCCACCACCCAGACGCGTGTGGTATGTCTCTGGTGCCAAAGGGCAGCTCTTGGAATGGGGGAAGAAGTACCCCCTTGAGAATGCTCCAGGTCTCAGCTTAAAGAGACCCGACTTCAGAATCAGGCAGAAATGGACACAAAGCCCGACACCACGCTCATTGGCTCCATGACCTTGGGTGAAATCATATCTCCACATCTCTGAGCCTCTCTTTATCCATCTATAGAACAGGCATGATCACCTCTGCTACACAGGACTCTGGGGAAGATGAGTCAACATCACAGCTGTGAAGCGCTGGGCTCACTACAGGCACTCGTGATGCGGAAACCGTGGCCTCTTTGAGCATGAGAACTGAGCCAGGGCACTCAGACCACGTTCTGGACCCCAAGCTGAATCCCCAGGCTGTCCTCTCTGCCCATCCTCTTCCTTCACCCATGTGGCCAAGGCTTCAGGCTATGCTGGACCCTAAGCCCAGCAAAACGAGGGTAAGATGGACCTTGCATTCTAGAAAGGGCATTCCAGATAGCTTCATAGCTAACCGCAAGACATAAATCAGCCATGATGGAGTTTGCACACAATAATAAATCTGAATGGTTCCCCTTGTCTACTACTGCTTATCAAACCAGTGCAAAACACTGTGCTTCAAACAAAACAAAACCAAATTTATTTAGTTATTTATTTGTTCATTCATTCATTCATTCATTCTTTTGGTTCGACGAGTTGACTAACTGGCCCTCCCTTGGGGTCTCCATGCAGTGGCTGTGGTTGGAGCCACCTGAAGCCTTGACCAAGACGGTCCGTGATGTGATGTGATGGCTCACTCACACAGCTGGCAGCTCACACTGGTGATCACCTAGGAGCTCAGCCAGGGCTGTCGACCAGAGCAACTACCCATGCCCGTTTCGTATAATCACGCCAGCTGGGTTCTGAGAAGCCACACCCCAAGAGCAAGGCTTCTAGGAGACCCGGGGGAAGCAGCAAAGCTGCTAGGAATCTAGCCTGGGAAATCACACAGTTATCACTCCCACTGCCTCCTGCAGGCCAAGAGCTAGTCCCAAGCCAGCCCAGAGGCAAGACACGAACATCAGGAAGCCTGGCTTACTGGGTGCCATCTTTGGAGACCATTAACCACAGAAATAAATGCTAATTAAGGATGGGAAGAGGAAGGTCAGTATTTATCAAGTACCTGCTCTGTGCCAGGCCTTTCAAAACAATCCCCCCATGGAGTCCTTGCAACAAGGCCGGGTAGGTGTTCTCGCCCCCATGTTTGAGAAAAGGCAGCTGAGGTTCAGAGAGATTTTGTGTTTACCCAAGGTCATAAAACCACAGAGTGGCCAGGCCAGAGCTTGAAATCGGGACTGTGGGCTTCCGAGCCTGTGGCCCTCCTCAGAGCAGCCTGGGTTGCGGGGCTTCCCCCAGGCAACCATTTCCCAGCCGCTGAGGATTCCCTTCTCCTTTCCACTTGGACAAGTTGCCCTCTCACTGGAAAGGGAAGTGACCTCCAGCTCCATCCAGGAAGCCCCCGGCTCCTTGCTCTGACCACGGAGACAGTGAGGTCCATCCATGCCTGAGGCCCGGCTCGCCTGTCCCTTTACTGTTGCATTAGCTCAGACCCTGTGGTTTGCCAGGAGCAGAGGCAGCCTTGCTCTAGGTACTTCTTTCCTCCCCAGCTTCCCTCCTCCCCCTGCCACTCTGAGCCCCCATTTCTCTATGGGCCTCCCAGCCTGCTGTGCCGACTGGCTTTGCTAAGGTTCCCTGACTTTTATACAGACATGAGTTTGAGCTGGGTCGTTAAGCCTGAATCTTTTGAAATCCCAGAGATTCATAGTCCAATCTAATGCCTGCGGTGGGTGAGGGGTAAGATACATGTGATCTGGCACCACAGATGCGGGGCCTATAACTAGGAGTTTGAGGCCACCCCGGGAGGACAGGGCTAACTCCAAAGCACTCCAGAAGCTGAAGGTCAGGATATGCCCTAAGTCTTGGGCAAGTCCTCCCGTGTAGCTGGGTGCGAGTCAGAGCCCGCAGGGATGAAAGATGAAAAGTGAAGAGCCCTGCTTCCAAGATCTTTAAGAGTTTAGCCCTCCCGGCACATAAATACCTGTTGATCGATGCACAAAAGAATGAATGAATAACCAACAAGGACCTACTGTACAGCACAGGGAACTCTTCTCAATACTCTGTAATGACCTATATGGGAAAAGAATCTGAAAAAGAGTGGATATATGTATATGTATAACTGATTCACTTTGCTGTACAGCAGAAACTAACACAACATTTTAAATCAACGATACTTTAATAAAAATTCTTTTAAAAAAAGAATGGGGGCTTCCCTGGTGGCTCAGTGGTTGAGAGTCCGCCTGCCGATGCAGGGGGGATACGGGTTCGTGTCCCGGTCTGGGAAGATCCCACATGCCGTGGAGCGGCTGGGCCCGTGAGCCATGGCCACTGAGCCTGCACGTCCGGAGCCTGTGCTCTGCAACGGGAGAGGCCACAACAGTGAGAGGTCCGTGTACCGCAAAAATAAATTAATTAATTAATTAAAAATAATAAAAATTTAAAAAAAGAATGAACGAGTGAATAAACTGTAGGTAGCACAACAGCAGATTTTATAGGCATATATGCAACACCCCCAAAAGGCAGTAGGGTAGGAAAAAACTAATCTATTCATCTCGACTGAGCACCTATTTTATGCCTCTACCACCAGAAATATCTTACCCACTTAACCATCTGGAGTGGAGAAAAGACAGGGGAGCCTGAAGCTGACCAGGCTCTGCCCAGGGACCATAGAGAGAGAGAGAGGGAGCCCACTGTCTTTGGACACAGGATGTGACAGGGGAAGCAGGCCTGCAGGCCTAAGGCATGGTGACCCTGCCCCTAGTAACTTGGCCCCATCTGACCCAGGTGCTAAATCATCACATTCATAGAGGAAATCAAAGCAGGATGGACAGCAGGTTTGAAATATCCCTCCTCAGCTCCTCCCTAATAAAAAAAAAAAAAAGGCTGAAATGTGAGATTAAGGCCAGAACTTTCCCACCCCTTCTGCACAGGAGTGACAGCCAAACCAGGAAGTACCACAATGCCAGGGACTGTTCACAAAGACAGCCCTCCTCAGATGGAGACCACGGGGCAAGTGCCCGGCTGGATGGCCGCCTGCAGGTGTGATGTCATCAGCATCCTCAAGCAGTGTCTCTCTCCTTGGGTTTGAACCCATGTCTCCAGTGCCCATGCGAAGGCCCCATGGAAAGGAAAGGATGCACATCCTCCTGTGGGCTTATTTACAATCCTGGTTCCAGGAATCACTCTGTTTTTCCCAAATTAGGGCATTGATGCCCTTGCCTCTTGCCCTGGGGAAGGAAAGGGCCTGGGGAAGTAAACTTGCCTCTTTCCTCTTTCTCCCAAGAGCACAGACCACCTTCCTAACTATGGCTTCACATGTGCTCATATTATCCCTATCTCAGCTGTTCTAGCTCAATTTCTTTATCTGTTTGATGAGGGGTTAAGCTCAATAAAGCCTCCTCCCAAGTCTTAAATCCATGATTTTTATGTCAGAGTGATTGGAGTGAAGTGAGAATGGATTCACCCATAGAGAATTACCTATAATTTCTTCATTAGTGTTACTCTCTGCTGCTTTCGATCCCAGGAGTAATTATGCTTTCACCGGCACTGTTTCAATCCCTGTTCTACCACTGCATCACCTTGGGCAAGTTACTTAAAGCTCTGAGGCTCTGTCTCCTCCTATGAAAGTGGAGTTGGCATTAGCTGACTCACAATGTCATCACAAAGATCAAATGAGATCATGTCTGCAAAGCATAGAGCTCAGAAAGTACTCAGGAGATGCTCAGCCAATGTTAATCCATTTCTGACTCCTCCAATATTCCCTGCTTGGAAAGAAATCCCCACAGGAACATTCCCGTCCTTACTAGCCCCAGCCTCTTTGCTATGAAAATAAAGGTTCTTCTGTTTGTCCATGTCCTTCCCAAGCAGGTGGTGGCAGCCCCAGCCGGCTCATACCAGTTTGCAAGCGGGTCCACACCAGCAACATCATCTCCTCCCAGCTCCACATTCAGGGACCTCATATTGGCTGTCTGAAATCAGCCACAGTAGGAGTGTTTACACTGTAGCAATCGGCATAGTTACACATCAAGCTCCCATCCTGGAGCCTGTTTATCTGCTCACCCTGCAGGCAGGCTACACTTCTCCATCATCCGACTTACCCAGGCCCACCCAGGGCCCACGGACAGGGGGCTGGACATTGTGGGGAACTCTGGACCTACGGCATAGCTTCCCTCCATACTACACTGAGTTTTCTCAACAGGGGCCATGGGGCCATCACTGATCCTCCAACAAAGCCAGCAAAAAGAACACGTACCCAGAGGCCGGCCAACATTTTATCAAATCAGATGAACCCAACTGAAAAGCAAATGCTGGGAACTCCCTGGTAGTCCAGTGGTTAGGACTCAGCGCTTTCATTGCTATGGCCCAAGTTCAATCCCTGGTCGGGGAACTAAGATCCAGCAAGCTGCATGGTGCCGCCAAAAAAAAAAAAGAAAAAGAAAAAGAAAAGCAAATGCCAAAAACTTTTGGCCAGGACAGGATGATGGGGACTGTTTCTGAAAAAACACACTTTGTTGTTTAAATGTGTAAAGCTGGCAGATTCAGGGCTTCCCTGGTGGCGCAGTGGTTAAGAATCTGCCTGCCAATGCAGGGGACACGGGTTCAAGCCCTGGCCCGGAAGGATCCCCCATGCCACAGAGCAAATACGCGCGTGCACCACAACTACTAAGCCTGTGCTCTAGAGCCCGTGAGCCACAACTACTGAGCCCGTGTGCCACAACTACTGAGCCCACGTGCCACAACTACTGAGGCCTGTACACCTAGAGTCCGGGCTCCACAACAAGAGAAGCCCCTGCAATGAGAAGCCTGCACACCACAGAAAAGACCCAACGCAACCAAAAATTAAAATTAAAATTAAAAAATTTATTAAAAAAAAAAGCTGACAGATTCTTTTTTCTCCCTGAACAGAAAAGAAAATTTTCTAAAGAAAATTTAAAAACAGATAGCTAATCTATAAGGGCCACAGATTGTTCATCATAATAATACCTACACTTATGCAGCCCTCACGGCTCACCAGGCCCTGTTTTAAACACTTTACAAATGTTAACTCATTAAATCCTCACGATAATCTGATGAGCTATACACTAGCATTAGCCTCATTTTATACATGAAGGGACTGAGGCAAAGAGAAAAACTGTGTGATGTCAGGATCTACAACCTTTGACAAGGTCCCTGAGAGGAGTTTGCTGAAGCACGTGGAGGTGGGGTGAGAAGGGGGCCCTGGCGAGTTCACACCCTCCCCAAATTGTTCCTTCTCTCTGACCATCCTCTCTGCCTGGACCACCCATCCCCCTCTTCCATCTGACAGCGTCCTGCTCCTCTTTACTTTACATTCTCATCTGCTGCGGCTTAAGGAGGTTTGCTTTTCCCTACTTGGCCTTCTTTTCTTTCCAGCTGCCCCCCTCCTGGAGAAGACATTAATATCATGACAGCTAGGAAATGCCGTTGATCCTAGGAAAAGGGACTTGTTTGTCTTGTGGGGGCTCCCTGGAAGAGCCTGGAAGCGCTAAGTTCCCCGGCCAGTTGCACAAGACTCAAAGTTCTCAGGCAGGACCTCCAGGAGAGTGTGACCCTAAAGGAGACAGCAAAAAGAAAGGGAAGACTGAGGGCAGGGAGCCCCTGAGCATCCACCATGAGGCACCTGTGAGACCATCGGGGACCCCGTGAGAACAGTTTGCATCCGTGCCCCAAAATCTGAGTGCAGGCTTCATCAGTAAAGACAAAGACTCCTAGACATCGTGGCCTAGCTAAGAGGTAAAAAATGCAACCAGCACAGTGGGCTGTAAAGTGAAATGTGAAAATCAGGAGTATATTCGTGTGTGATTTATGTAAAAAGGAAAAGAATTCTGGGGAATCAAGGAATAAAAAGGAACGTAAAACTTTAATGTCACCCATCGAGTTTTACATGAATAGGGAAATTAATCTAAAAGTATAAGAAAATGGAAAAGTCAATATTCAGTGATCATGACGAAAAGCTATATTTTAAATACTGAGCCATAAGTCAGGAAAAATAGAAATGAATACCCTCATTTAGGTTTTTACTTGATGACTAGGCTACTTTCATGAAATTAGGAGTGTCACTTAAGAGTCAAATTTTGGAACAATAATATATCAAAACTGTACTGGGACTATTCTATAAAGAAAATACATCTGTGACTCCTTTTCACCATTTTTTTTTTTACACTAACAAACACAATGTGCTTTCATTTGAAAAGGATTAAGTCCCTCTTTAATCTTGCCCAAGTTCCCAGGGAAATTGGCGATGTCCCAGGCCCATTTTCTCATTTACACACAACTGGTACCATATTCTACCTAGTCCCGTGACTCACCATCTTAGAAAACCTCCCTGTCAGTATACACAGACTGTATTACACCGCATTCCATAATATCATATAGTCATTCCCTATTGAAGAATGTTAGACGGTTTCCAATTTTCTGCGAGCACAAACTATGGCAATGAAACTTGGATGCGTTCGTGCTCGTTTAAGTATTGCTGGAGGATAGACTCCTAAAAATGGAATTGTTAGGTCAAAGCTGTGACAGGGTAGATATGGACAAATTTCTTTCCAGTCATGAAGTAGCAACAAGTCTCATACTGACAATGAGCGTGAAGTATTGAGTTTATACAATAATTTGAGGAGAAATGCCACCTTTAAAATACCATCTCCTCCAATCTAGTAACATGGTATGTCTGTCTGTTTTCTCGAATCTTCTCCCCCGTAACCTCTTGCTGTGTAATCTAAGCAACCACACTTCTGAAACCTGCTGGTGGTTCTGATGGTTTCTCAATTGCTTTGACTTGAGTTTTATATTAAAACTACCATGTGTGGTTTGTGACTACCTAGAGGGGTGGGATAGGGAGTGTGGGAGGGAGGGCGACGCAAGAGGGAAGACATGGGAACATATGTATATGTATAGCTGATTCACTTTGTAATAAAGCAGAAACTAACACACCGTTGTAAAGCAATTATACTCCAATAAAGATGTTTAAAAAAAAATGAAGTGAGTAGTATTAACAGAAATAACTTTGAAAATTAAAAAACTACCATGTGATGTCATCTTTTCTTGTATGATTGTCTCAACAATTTATCTTTACACAGCCTTCACTAATCCCTCACTCTGCTTCCCTCCAACATACACAATACCTAGCACGTGGACAGGAATTTACCCATGTACCAGCATCTTCCCACTTGCAAGCAAGCTTCTTATCAGCACCATTTCAAATATGTATAATGTGCCAGGGACTGGGCTAAGCAGTGTACCTTCGTTGCATCATTTAATTTTGATATCCTGACTCTGGAGGCGTTATTATTATTTCCATCATGCCAGTGTGGGAACTGAGGCTCAGAGAAGTGGCGTGGGGCTCCCAGGTCCACAGCTAACGGTTGAGGAGCTGAGATTTTAACCCCCATCAATTGCCACAAGCCAGCACCACCCCCTCAGCTGTGGTACATCCTTAAGGACAGGAACTCATGTTGTATTCATCTCCTCATCCTTTCTTCTAGCACAGGGTATGACGCCTCCCAGATCCTTGCCCAATGTCACTCCCTTGATACGTCAATTAGCTAAGAAAGGTTCTAAGTAGTTTGTTGAGCTTGGACAAAACCCATCGGGTCTCTACTTGCAGTCTCCAATGCATGGAAGACGCTTTTAACAACAAGACAGAAGTGAGGTCTCAACACCAACACAAAAGGACGTTCTAGTAGGAGGAAATGTCACGTGTCTTGAGCCTCATTTCACACCCTCTTTGCCTGCCCTTTTACGGCCCCCATTACGGCAGCCACCAGCTGCAAACACCTGCCTCCCCAGCTGTGTGTTTCCCTCTCCTGCCAGATGCCCCGCCCCTGCCTGTGAACCACACGTGGCCACGTGGTCAGGCCCGATGGGCGAAGGCTGTCGACACGGCCAACAATGACCCCCTTTCCTACCCCACGTGGGGATCAGCCCCAGGCCCATCCTGGACCCTCCACCCGGGGCCCCAGCAGGCTTGAGCCCACTGTCCACAGCAGTAACCAGCTGGATGACTCGCCCTTGGACTGGCTTTCCCACCTTCTCTGTTTCACTTCTCTGAGTTCCCCACTCCTGTTCCCTGGGATCACCTGCTAAAATAAGCTACCTGCACACAAACCCTTATCTTGGGCTCTGCTCTCTGAGGCCCCTAGTTCAAGTTAACGGAGGACGTGATACCCACGCTAGCTCACATGGCTGCCGTACGCTCACTCACGCCCCGTTGGTCACGTGTGCATGTGTACGCTCCACACACCAGCTTGGATCCTTCACGGTTTTTCACCTGCATGAAGGAACTCAACTGTAGTCAAGGAAAATGAAGCATTTGTCCTTTTTAGCCTATCAGAGCCTGATTTTAGATGCCATTATTTCTTATGCTACAGTAGATTACATCACTAAACATCCGAGTCTACCTCAATGTCAGCAGAGCCCGTGCAGCACTCATTTAAGGACCATCCTTTCTTTTCTTTCTTGATCTGTGCCCATGGGAGGGAGGAGAGCTAAAGGCCAAAGAACTAGTCATGGGTTTGGTAACTGACAAAGTAGGAAGGAACGTATCTTCCCAGCAGGAAGGAACACTCAACTGGCAGGGCCAGAGATACAGTCAGGAATTTCTCTGAGCCTCAGTTTCCCCATCTATAAAATGATGGGTTTTGGTTTTTTTTTACCAAAAGTCTAGAATTCAGATTTTTTTTTACTAATTCACGATCACTTCCCCAGTTACTCAGAACGTTGATACCTCCTGTATCTGTGAGGAGAAGGATGAGGCATTTAAGATGAATGGACCAGGCACTGACCTCACCATGCACCCTTAGTGCATTTCATGTTCACAGCAGGCTGCACACTTAGCCACATTTTCTGACACTGGAATTCAAGAGTTCAGGTAATGCTCTCAAAGTCAATCAGACAAGAGATGGTGGCACCAGCCTCGAACTGGTGTCTCTGAGCCTAAACCCCTCTGGCCCCCAGGCCCAGCCCCACTCCACTCCATTGCTAAGGGTTCTGGGAAACAATATGGCACACAGTTAGTGTCCAAAGATTCCCGTGCATCTCATCTCACCTACTAAAGTGGAAGCCCCTTAAGGGCAAGGATCCCAAGGATGACAATTCCCACCTCAGCCCATGTATTAATTTCCTGGGGTGTTGCAACAAGATGGCACAAACTTGGTGGCTTAAAGCCACACGTGTGTATTCTCTTACAATTCTGGAGGTCAGAAATCCAAAACAATTTCACTAGCCAAAACTCAGGTGTTGGCAGGCCAGGTAAGCCCCAGAGACTCTAAGGAGGATCCCTGCTCTTGTCTTTTCCAACCTCTACAGCTGCATTCCTTGGCTTGTGGCCTCTTCCTCCATCTTCAAAACCAGTATCTTGTCTCTCTGACCTGCCTCCCTCTGCTTCTATAACGTGGCCTTCTCCACTCTGACTATAGCCAAGTCTCCCCGCCCTTCCTCTTCTAAGGAAACTTGTGATTACATATAGGGGCCACCCAGATAATCCAGGATTATCTCCCCATCTTCAGATCCCAAACTTAATCATATCTGCAAAACCCCTTTTTCCATATAAGGTGACCTTCACAGATTCCAGGGATTAGGGCTGGATATCTTTGGGAACTTTCTGAAGTCAAACAAGGCCAACCAAGGTAGGAGCCACTCTAGAAAAGTAACCCAGAAAACTACTAAATAGTCAAGCCAAGCCAGCCACGTGCACACACTTTGGACCTGCATAAGGAGGCCAACCCACAGTGCACCATGAAATCAGCAAGTGCAAAGACATCCCTGATACCCCAGCCTGCCTTGCCCCACCAGCCCATTCTCCCCAGGTGCTCAGGCCTCTCCTTTCCTCCATAGCAATGGACTCTCCAGGGAAAAGGGTATCAGAAATTTACTCTGCCATGACTTGCAGCCTCAGCCTAGTTTTTGATAGTAGGATGAAAGGTCTTATCCTCTGCAGAAAGAATTTCCAGCATCAGAGACCAACTGGGGGTTCCTCCTGCTCATGCAGGCAGCAGTGAGGCCCTTTTAGCTTTTTTTTTTTTCCAACAAGGAAATACTCAGTGTTAATCCAGAGACATCTTTCCCCCAGAAAATGCATTTCCACGGCAGGCATGTTCAGCAGAGTGAAGATTCTACTGAAGACTTGTCTTCCCCACTCCATCTTGCATTGCTAGCAACACCTATTCTTCTTGCTTAACAAACCGTTGTATCTGGAACTTCCGCTGCAGGAGTGGCAGCCTCGGGGAACCAGGGTACCAAGAACAGGTGAAAAGCAGGGTCCTAAGGACTCTTTGGTCCCGATCCAAAAGCGGGATTCTCCCCTGCCTTACAGAGGCCCTGTCGGTAACCTTCTGTCTGCCTGTGGGCCTCATCCCTGGCCATGAAAACAAGGGAAACAAAGCTGTCCCCGGCCTCCTGTCACTTGCAGGCACCCACCCTCCTCCCAAGTGGCTCTCAACTCATCCCTTGCCAGGTGTGATAGATGACTGAGAATGTTGAGAGACTGAAAAACATTTCAAACTCAAAGGAAATAAGAACTAATGGTGACATCCTTTGGGGCACCATAACAGGCTAGAGATATTTGGGGGCAGAGAAGTCTCAGGTGACCCTTAAATCATACCAGTGGGCAATGATACACCTTCTTTGCACACATTCTACTCGGCAAATACATTATACTTTGGGCCTTGTCTGGTTCTTACTGAAGGACAATTTGAGGGATTCACTTCAATCAAGGTCCCCAAGATGCACTGCTCTGGCCTCCACCAGGCCACTCCTCCAGCTGTTATGCTCTCCGTGCCCCTGGGGCCCTTCAAGAGTCAGATCTGATTAAGTGTAGCCACGCATGGCCCCAGCATATGAGTCCCTGTGAAAGTGGCTTGAGTTTTCCAACCCCACAGTCAAGCCCACAGAGCTTGGCCAGTATTAACTTAGAAACTTGAGCGGGTAACTTAATCTTCCTGAAGCTTACTTTCTGTCATGTGGGAACTGGAAATAACGCCTCCTAGATTGTTGGGGAATCTCAGGGAACTACATACGTAAAAGGTATAGCACAGTGACTACTACATATCAGGAACTCAATAAACGCACCTATTCTTAGCGTTATTTATAATAGTATTAATACAACATCACGCTGCTAGTATATAGATCATGATTTAAGATCATAATCTATAACGGAATCCAAATCGGAAAAGAAGAAGTAAACCTGTCACTCTTTGCAGATGACATGATACTATACACAGAGAATCCTAAAGATGCTACCAGAAAACTACTAGAGCTAATCAATGAATTTGGTAAAGTAGCAGGATACAAAATAAATGCACAGAAATCTCGTGCATTCCGATACACTAATGATGAAAAATCTGAAAGAGAAATTAAGTAGACACTCCCACTTACCATTGCAACAAAAAGAATAAAATACCTAGAAATAAACCTACCTAGGGAGACAAAAGACCTGTATGCAGAAAACTATAAGACACTGATGAAAGAAATTAAAGATGATACAAACAGATGGAGAGATATACCATGTTCTTGGATTGGAAGAATAAACACTGTGAAACTGACTATACAACACAGAGCAATATACAGATTCAATGCAATCCCTAACAAACTACCAATGGCATTTTTCACAGAACTAGAACAAAAAATTTCACAATTTGTATGGAAACACAAAAGGCCCCGAATAGCCGAAGCAATCTTGAGGAAGAAAAACGAAGCTGGAGAAATCAGCCTCCCTGACTTCAGACTATACTACAAAGCTACAGTAATCAAGACAGTGCGGGACTTCCCTGGTGGCGCAGTGGTTAAGAATCTGCCTGCCAACAAAGGGGACACTGGTTCGAGCCCTGGTCCAGGAAGATCCCACATGCCGCAGAGCAACTAAGCCCATGTGCCACAACTACTGAGCCTGCACTCTGGAGCCCACGAGCCACAACTGCTGAGCCCATGCGCCACAACTACTGAAGCCCATACACCTAGAGCCGGTGCTCCGCAACAAGAGAAGCCACAGCAATGAGAAGCCCTTGCACCGCAATGAAGAGTAGCCCCTGCTCACTGCAACTAGAGAAAGCCTGTGTGCAGCAATGAAGACCCAAGGCAGCCAAAAATAAAAAAGACAGTATGGTACTGGCACAAAAACAGAAATATAGATCAATGGAACAGGATAGAGAGTCCAGAGATAAACCCATGCACATATGGTCACCTTATTTTTGATAAAGGAGGCAAGAATATACAGTGGAGAAAAGCCAGCCTCTTCAATAAGTGGTGCTGGGAAAACTGGACAGCTACATGTAAAAGAATGAGATTAGAACACTCCCTAACACCATACACAAAAATAAACTCAAAATGGATTAAAGACCTAAATGTAAGGTCAGACACTTTAAAACTCTTAGAGGAAAACATAGGCAGAACACTCTATGACATAAATCACAGCAAGATCCTTTTTGACCCACCTCCTACAGAAATGGAAATAAAAACAAATATAAACAAATGGGACCTAATGAACCTTAATAGCTTTTGCACAGCAAAGGAAACCATAAACACATTGAAAGACAGCCCTCAGAATGGGAGAAAATATTTGCACACGAAGCAACTGACAAAGGATTAATCTCCAAAATATACAAGCAGCTCATGCAGCTCAATATCAAAAAAACAAACAACCCAATCCAAAAATGGGCACAAGACCTAAATAGACATTTCTCCAAAGAAGACATACAGATGCCCAAAAAACACATGAAAAGATGCTCAACATCACTAATTATTAGAGAAATGCAAATCAAAACTACAATGAGCTATCACCTCACACCAGTCAGAATGGCCATCATCAAAAAATCTAGAAACAATAAATGCTGGAGAGGGTGTGGAGAAAAGGGACCCCTCTTGCACTGTTGGTGGGAATGTAAATTGATACAGCCACTGTGGAGAACAGTACGGAGGTTCCTTAAAAAACTAAAAATACACCTACCATATGACACAGCAATCCCACTACTGGGCATATACCCTGAGAAAACCATAATTCAAAAAGAGTCATGTACCAAAATGTTCATTGCAGCTCTATTTACAATAGCCAGGACATGCAAGCAACCTAAGTGACCATAGACAGATGATTGGATAAAGAAGATGTGGAACATATATACAGTGGAATATTACTCAGCCATAAAAAGAAAGGATATTGAGTTATTTGTAGTGAGGTGGATGGACCTAGAGTCTGTCATACAGAGTGAAGTAAGTCAGAAAGAGAAAACCAAATACCGTATGCTAACGCATATATATGGAATCTAAAAATAAGAAAGAAATGGTCCTGATGAACCTAGGGGCTGGACAGGAATAAAAGCGCAGATGTAGAGAATGGACTTGAGGACACGGGGAGGGGGAAGGGGAAGCTGGGATGAAGTGAGAGAGTGGCACTGACATATATACACTACCAGATGTAAAATAGATAGCTAGTGGGAAGCAGCTGCATAGCACAGGGAGATCAGCTCGGTGCTCTGTGACCACCTAGAGGGGTGGGATAGGGAGGGTGGGAGGGAGGTGCAAGAGGGAGGGGATATGGGGATATATGTATACGTATAGCTGGTTCACTTTGTTATACAGCAGAAACGAACACGCCATTGTAAAGCAATTATACTCCAATAAAGATGTTAAAAGAAAACAAAAACAGTAAATGAAAAGGTAGATACCAGTCATATTTCTCAGTGCTCATTAAGTCGGAAGAGCTTCCAGAATTCAGAGAAGGTCTTAGTCCTTGGGGCAGGAGGTGCACAGAAAGCCTCTTTGGGAACTGGACCTCGAGGAAAGGGTAGGACGTGAACACATGGAGAAGAGTAGAGGGGCGTCAACGCCAAGAGCTTGGTGCAAAGGGAAGGAGTGATGGGAATTTAGGTGGGGACCCTTCCCCCATTTGCCCCCAGCTGTCTGTGTGACAGCCACCAAAATGGCGCACAGGGGCTGGAGACAGTGAGCGCTGTGGTCTGTGGGTCTGCACCTGTGAAAGCAGCTCAGCCTGCAAGCAATCCAAGAGTCTGTACAGGCACTGCTCCTACCTTCTCTGCCCCTGAGGGAAGGAAGCGTCTTGGAATTTACTGTCTGAAACAGATCTTTTCAATTCAAATTAGCTACCGTGGTGTTGTTAATCCCCTTGTTATGGGATTAGAATATATCACTGCGTTGCGATTAGAGCCTGACACAGAGGTTGGAGGAGTTTGGATTTAACTCAAAGTTCCAAGCCATGTGGTCCTGCCCCCAGGCTCTGGGGTCTTTGGCCGGAACAATGGCGCCACCTTGTGGCCACAAGGATCTCTATTTGGAAGCGTTTCCTTTGGGGCACGTTTTGTATGTGCTGGGGACAGAAATACAAAGAATAAATAAGGCAGGTTAACTCCTCCCCAAGGGGCTTGCTAGTGGGCCTCATTAGTCCATCAACTACAGACCCCAGGGACTGCCTTTCTGAAGCCCGGAGCTGACCTTGAAGTAGGTGTGTGCCAAGTGGGGCTTCAGGGGCTATAAAATGGCCCCTTAGACCTGCCTATTCCCTAATGCCTTAAATCCCTCTCACAGTTGACAAAACCTGTTCCTGCACTTACTCATTCATCAGCACCTATTTACCATTTGCCTCTATGAACTATGCTTAGGGCTGAGACATAGAAATATTTAAGGACCAGACCCTACCTTTCACGCACGGCCAAAGAGACAAAGACAAGTTTGTTGTTGCCATCGTTTCCTCCTATGCAGACCGTGAAGCCCTCTCCCAGGCTGACAGAACCCTGCATCACCTTCTCTCTCACTCCCCCAACCCAACGCTCCCTCTGCCCCACTCCCCACAGCTCCTTGGACACCCGTGCTCCCACCTGCCACCACATTCTTTCCTGGTTGCTTCACCTGCAGGAAATACCTTCCCTCTCTCCTCAAGGATGGCTGCTTCTTGAGGTTCTGGGCAGGGATTGCTGAGCTAGTGCTGTGCTGTCAGAGAAAAATGACTTCCAAGAGCAGAAATTATGGAAGCGGCTGCAAAGGGTGGCTGCAGCTCCAGGTGGACGGACAAGGCTGGACCCGGGAGAATGCAAACAGCAGCCCCAGGGGCAGACAGGGGAGCGGGGCTTTCCTTGGACAGAAGTGCTAGTTCCACCCAAGGACTATGAAAGGGGCGAGGAAAAGAAGAGGATTTCCATCCAGCAGGTACTAGGCATGGGAAAATGGAGAACTCTGTGTTTTCTCTGAAACACAAGGGATAGTAGAAAAGGGGAGAGGGGAGGTCTGCAGATACTGAGAGGTGAGGGGACTCTATGGGGTGAGGAGGGCACGGAAATGTCCCTGGCTGCGTTCACCATACATAATGTAAGAGTGGGAGTGACTCATGTCAAACCTTAGCCTATTTGGATGGCCAGCTAGTAACCATCTTCTACCCACCCCCCCATCCTCAAGGAAGGGTTAACATTCCTACGTTCCCATTAATGAATACTTTGTGTGAATAGGTTTTACTTAGGCTCAGGGCATTACCTAAGAAGAGAAGTGTGTTTCCACGTCTGGGTTGAGGCTAGGTCACATGCAGAAAGCACCCACAGGCCGAAGAGGCTGGGTGCCAAGGGGACCTGGAAATTCACAACATCCGGAGGAGGGGCACGAGTTTCCACAAGACTTGACATAGGTCATAAGCCCCGCTGAGGTCCTAGTGGCCAGGAAACCTATCTGGTCCACCCAAACACTTCTACATCCTGTCTCATGATGAGTCCATTTCATTTTCTTATCCATCGTTTCTCTGTTTTCTCCTTGCTAACAACCTGGTCTCAAGACGTGATGCTGTGTAGATGATGTTGTCAGTGTGTGTAATGAAATACAGTCTTTAATAAAATAGATGATCGACTAGGACCTACTGTATAGCACAGGGAAGTCTACTCAATATTCTGTAATAACCTATATGGGAAAAGAATATGGAAAAGAATAGATACATGTATATGTATAACTGAATCATTTTGCTGTACACCTGAAACTGACACAACATTGTAAATCAACCATATCCAATATAAAATAAAAATTAAATTTAAAAAAAAATAATAAAGGCTTTAGAACCAGAAACACGTGAATGCCTTTCCCAGTCCTCCTTCCTATAGATGTGACCTTCACAAGTTCCCCAACCTCTGTGAGCCTCAACTCCACATCTGTAAGTTGGGGCCGTTGGCAGGCTGAGAGATCATGTACAGAAAGAGTGTTTTTGAGGGACAGCAGCTTCATCATGTGGCCGGGAGCCCCTGGTTTGCTGTGGATGTTACATAAGGAAGAGCCAGTCTGGGGAAGGAAAAGGAACCACATTTGCGGGGAGGGGTGGCCCCCCCCAAGTCAGCAGCATAAGCTCCTAGAATGAGGTGTTAAGTGTCTGAAACTTAGATCTAGCCACAGCTTCACATGGAATCACAACCCCTTTTTCCTAAGTAGATATTTATGGGTTTCATTGTCAGAACTTGAATTCCAACATGGCAGGAGTCCCTGAACTTCTTATCCATTTGTGGGATGACTCTAGGCTTTTGCTGTCAATGTAACGGACACCTCTTGGATTATCTTCCTACTGTGACTTTTCTAAGAATTGACCCTTCCCCACCCCATCCATAGGGTTGTGGTAGAAGCTCCACATGGTAATACAACCTACCCGCTGCTTACCGTGGATGGTCAAGGGAGGGGCACTGCATTTGGGAAAGAGATCAGGCTCTCTCTGGATGTCTGTGTGTAGCTCGTAAATTTGGGAGCTGGTAGTGGTGACCAGGTCCCACCATGAGAACTGGGGAACAGAGAAAGTCTGGACAACAGCAAGACAGAAGGACAAAGACAGGAAACTGAAGAAGGGACACAGAGTAAAGACTCCCAGGTTGGAACCGGGTTGGGCCGGCTCTGGTCCTGCTGCCTGGCTTTACCTCTGAGGTTGGATTCAGCAACACACCTAAGATGCTTCCAACCAAGTCCTTTTTCTCTTGAAGTAGATGGAGTTGAGTTTCCCGAGCTGACATCCAGACCAAGGTTTCATTTGGGGGAGAAGAAAGACATTGATGTTGAAGGCATGTCTCCCCAAATGATGAGCAAATAGCCTCCAAGCTCAGCAATTGGGGCAAACCTCCTCCAGGATGGTCCCCCTTCGGGGACTGATGCTTTCCGTGGGTAATAATTTCACACAGGCACAGCAGTAACATTTTACTATTTAATGGGCTGCTTGTAGAGATTTCCCTCCACAATGAGAACATCTCCCTATTTCAGGAGCAAAATGAAAAAGGAGTCATTCATTTCACATGAAAACAGGGACTTCACAAAATGGAAACACTGTCAATCAGGCTGAATCACAGGCTGTGGTTAAAACCTCCAGATTTTTTCCCATTAGTATGAGTATGTTTGAATTTTAGCCCAACTCTGAGCCTGTCTTATAGAACATCTGATGCATTCTGCTTTGAACCTGATGCCAAAGAGGTCAGAAAAACAGAATACTTATTGCCTAAGTTCAAGTAAATTTGGGTCTTCTATTCAAGAAGCAATCACGGCATCTCATTTACAACCTGAACTCAGAACTAGGTCTGCCTAATCAGGGAAACAAAGATAGAGCTGGAGTCTGTTTTCATTGTGCTGCTGGTGCGTTAAGTACCATATGTGGAAGGGAAGATGGACGCCTCTGGGAAAGGCAAGTTTCTCTCCCCAGCCCACTGCTGCTGTGGCCAATGATGGATGCGTTGGTTGCATAACTCCAAACAGGGACAGAGTCCCCTGGACTGGGGGCTGGGAATAGAAGTGAGACATGGTCCCTGCCCTCAGGGAATTCTCCAGCTCAGGAAGGATGACCCTCAAGTAAAGAGACAATTCACTTTAACCAATAGGCTGTGGGCACTTAGAGGAGAGGCCTGGAGTGGGAGAGCCTGGAAGAAAAGGAGTGGGAGGGGCTGGAGTGGGAGGGGCTGGAAGAAAAGGAGTGGGAGGGGCTGGAAGTGGGAGGGGCTGGAAGAAAAGGAGTGGGGGGGTGGAGTGGGAGGGGCTGGAAGTGGGCGGGGATGGAGTGGGAGGGCCTGGAAGAAAAGGCTGGAGGATGAGCAGGGTTAGACCCCAGAAGAGGGGGAAGGCCTTGCATGAACAGTGCACAGGTGTGAGCCTGGCACCCTGGGGGAAGACCGTGTCCTGTGGGCAGCTCTCCACCCACCCCCGCTCACCCAGAGGCATGCGGTGACCTCTGCCCAGCACCCACGAGGCCCAGGAATGGAGGAGCATTCCAGTCTGGGAGGCAGGGGTGCCCGGAATGGCAGGCGGGCCTGAAGAAAAGAGAAGTAGACAGTAGCACCAAGTTTCCTTAGTGACCTGAGGTGCTTCCAGAGGCAGCTCTGGCCAGCTGAGAGGGCAACTAAGGAAGAGGTTAGCGGGCGTTAACCCAGTGCTCAGGTGGGATGAAGGGACTGACCAGGAAAGGCCTCAGCCCAAAACCTGCTGGCTCTGACCTCTCTGTGGCAGATGCCATCCCTGACCCCAGTCCGGGCCTCTGCTGAACTTAGAGATGGCCAGATCACTTCCTTGAATCCATGTCTTCTTTTGTACCTCTCCCCAGAATTTTGTACCCCTCCTCAGCAGCAACTCCTCTACCTCCAAAATATACCCCAGCTCCCATGCCTGTCCCTCCTCACTGCCCACACCCCAGTCCAGGCCACCATCAGCTCTCACCTGGACCACTGTGGCAGAGGGACACGGTATTCCATTATGAATCAGATCACAATGTCCCCTACTCAAGACCCTCCAAAGAATTTTCTTCCCACTTGGAGTAAGTCTGAGCTCTTTTCCATGGCCTGTGAACCTAACTGTTGGGACTCCATCCCAGAGCCTCCAGTCTCACCAAATACCACCCTGTCATGCTTACAAGGCCAAGCCCCATTGCCCCCTTTCTGCACCCACCTTTGCCCTAGCTCTGCCCTCCGCTTGTAATGTGCTTCTTACCTAATGTTACTGCCTCAAGAAGCCAACGTGATGCCTCATGTCTTCACACGTCACTGTTTCCTTACTGCCTGCTCTCCCATCCCTGCTGTACCAAAGGCCCCATAAGAAGGGAGACGCGTACCTCTGCATTCTTCATGACTGTATTCCTGGAACAAGGTCCATCCCATAAAGGATGCCTGATGCTCATTTGCTGGATAAACAATCTGTGCATGTGCCAATACCCCTCAAAGCTTCGGACCCTAAGGAAGGCTGGTACCTGGAATTTGCCAGGGCAGGGCAGGGCAGGCTGCCATTCTGAGGGCTGCTCTGATGCTAGGGAGGGTTCATGTGCCCCAGGGACTGCTAAGCAATGGGAACAAAGGCCCACTTTCTTGTCTTGGTGGAATCTTTGTGACAGAGCACTCAGACCTCCATCACCATGCTGATCACCCTACTTCATAACGGTGCTGTATTAGGTTCACCAGAGAAACAGAATCAACTGTATATGTGTGTGTGTGTGTGTGTGTGTGTGTGTGTGTGTGTGTTGTGGTTGGAGGGAGAGAGAGAAAGAGAGAGATTTATTGTTAGAAACTGGCTTACATGATTTGGAGGCTGACAAGCCCCGAGATCTACAATTGGCAAGCTGAGACCTGAGAGAGCCAGTGGTGTAGCTGAGTCTGAAGGGCTGAGAACCAGGGGAGCTGATGGTGAAAGTTCCAGTCCAAAAGCAATCAGGTTTGGGGGCAGGGATAAATCATGAACTTGGGATTAACATACACACACTACTATATATGAAATAGATAAGCAACAAGGACCTACTGTATAGCACAGGGAACTCTGCTCAATATTCTGTAATAACCTATATGGGAAAAGAATCTGAAAAAGAATAGATTATGTATATGTATAACTGATTTACTTTGCTGTACACCTGAAACTAAAACAACATTGTAAATCAACTATACTCCAATAAAATTTTTAAGAATAGACTATTAATCCACCATTTTAAAAAAAGCCATCAGGCTCAATACCTAGGAAGAGCTGATGTTTCAGTTCAAGTCCAAAGGAAGGAAAAAAACAATGTCTCACTCAAAGTCAGGCAGGAAGAATTCCCTCTTCCTCACGCTTTTTCTCCCATTCAGACCTTCAACTGAGAGATCACAGACCTAGGACTAGGTCCCAGCTCTCCCAACTCCCCTCCTATTGGCTTCTTTCCACAAGATCATTTTCCCTCTCCAGGATTATGAACTCGTGTCTGTAGAGAAGAGCCTGCAAGTGAGCCTTTAACAGGCACAACTGAGTGCTGACCTTGCCTTAGAGACCATGGAGGCTCAAAAGAGAAGCCTGGCCACTGAACCTGAGGAATTCATGCTCCAGTGAAGCCATGCTTGTCGCCAACAGAGGAAGAGGCTCTGACTGTGCACCCTTGGCTGGTAACCTACTCCCATCTGGAAAGCCAGAGCTGACAGCTTCAGAGGGGCACCTGGGAGGTGGCCAACTGGTCCTCCTCAGTCCTCACAGCCATCATGGTGCATCGCATCAAGCCAGGCACATCAACCAATTGCAATTCCGACTCAGCCCTTGTAGTCTCCTCTTTATCAAGGTTCAAGAACAGCTCAAATTGCAGACTGCTGTCCTTCAAAGACACTGGCAGGTAAATTCATATTTGAGATACAAAGCACTCCTCACCTGCATGCCTTTCTTTTTTAAGATTTTTTTAGTTGAAGTATAGTTGATTTGCAATTTCGTGGTAGTTTCAGGTGTACAGCAAAGTGATTTAATTATATATATGTGTGTGTATATATATCTATCTTCTTTTTCAGATCCTTTCTGCTTATAAGTTATTACAAAATATTGAGTATAGTTCCCTATGCTAAGCAGTATGTCCTTGTTGGTTATCTCTTTTATATACAGTAGTGTGTATATATTACTTCCCAGCCTCCTAATTTATGCCCCCCTTTCCCCTTCAGTAACCATAGGTTTGTTTTCTATGTCTGCGGGTCTATGTTTGTTTTGTAAATAAGCTCATTTGTATCTTTTTTTTTTTTAAGATTCCACATATAAGCGATATCATATGATATTTGTCTTTCTCTCTCTGCCTCCGTCCTTTCAACATTTCCCCTGTTCTGTTTTTGCTCTTTTCTTCCTGGTAAACCCCTATTCCTACCTCAGAATTCAGCCTGGACATCACCTCATCTGTAAGGCAATCCGACTGCCCCAGGCCTCGACTGCAACTTATACTCACCTCCAGGCAACAATCAGCTCAGGGTGTGGGCAGGGACCAGGCAGCAAAATGTCTGTTCCCCGCCCACAGAAAGTGACACGAGGACAGAAGGCGAGAGTAAATGTAGAGAAAATTTCAGAGCAATTACCCAGCACAATTTTATGGCTGCTGCATCTAATAATAAAAGAGTGAGGCTTGGATTTTGTATGTCCTTTATTTCATTTGTTTCTAATGGTTCATTTGTATTGCATTTTATAAAAGTATTGATCCACAGTGGATTGAAATTTATTAAAAGGGGGGTGGGGGGCTTCATCACCGACAGTGTGAGAAGCACGGGCCCAAGGACCTGATGCCAAAGGCCTTCCCCTCTTCCTTCTGAAGTAGCGGTCACTACTTGATTCACCCACACAACAACCTTATGGCAAAGCAATTCCTAGCCTGCCTTCTCTTCTCTTATTAGAAATGAGCTAACGGAAGCTAAGAAAGGGAAAGTAGCTGGCTGGTATCAGTTTCCTATGCCTGCTGTAACAAAGTACCACAAACAGTGGCTTAAAACTACACACACTTGGGGACTTCCCTGGTGGTCCAGTGGTTAAGACTTCACCTTCCAATACAGGGGGTGTGGGTTCAATCCCTGGTCGGACAGCTAAGATCCCACAGGCCTCAGGGCCAAAAAACATATAACACAGAAGCGATATTGTACCAAATTCAATAAAAACTTTAAAAATGGTCCACATCAAAAAAAAACTTAAAAAAAAAGAAGCTACGCACATTTATTATTGTATGGTTTAGAGATGAGACAGTCTAAATGGGTTTCACTGGGCTAAAGTCCAGGTGTCAGCAAGGCCACAATTCCCTCAGAGGCTCGAAGGGGAATCCTTTTCCTTGCCTCTTCCAGCTTCTAACAGCCATCTGTATTCCTTTGCTCACAGCCCCTTCATCCATTTTCAGAGCCAGCGTAACATCTTCCAATGTCATCTCTTTCTCTCTCTCTGTCTGTCTCTCTGTCTCTGTCATCTCTCTCTCTCTCTGTCTCTCTCTCAATCTCTCCATCCCTCCCTCCCTCTCTCACTCACCCCTCACTCCATCATCACATCTCCTCTCACTCTACATCCCTCTTACAAGGATGCCTGTGACTACATTGAGCCCACCCGGAGAATCCAAGATAACCTCCCCATCTCAAGATTCTTACCTTAATCACATCTGCAAAGCGTCTTCTGCCTTGTGACTAACACATTCAAAGGTTCCAGGGATTATTCTGTCTACCACAGTGGCCAAGATCACACGGCTACTGGGGCAAATATTTCCAGGATTCAAACCTTAGTCTCGGCCTCAGAATCCATGTTTATTGTTTTGTTTCGTTTTTCCCCACTACTCCACTCTACCTTCTAACATATGCGTGTATGCCGGTAGAACTACTTTGTTTGAAAGCATCAGGAAATAGCTAGTCGTGACGTGTGGGTGGCAAGAGGACTCATGCAATTGTATCACCCTCAGCCGTGGAGACCTCTGAGTGCAGACAGTCACGGCAAACACACAGGAGCTGCGCCGTTCACGCTCTAATCTAGACAGAGTGTCAGGAATACACCAGCAGCCTGGGCCCAGGAAGACCTGTGATAAGTCACCAGGATTGCACACGCATACGTCTCAGGAAAGATAGGGTTTTCTCCAGCAAGGACAGCCTTGGCAGTGTTGAATTGCTATTCCTGAGGAGATAGATAAATAGATACGATACTTAGTAGCAAGAAGAATAACCTGCACAAAGTTTCTCCAGGAAGACATTAAGATAATCCAGTAGCAGCAATCCACTGCCAGCCCGAAGTGATCCTTTGCGGGGAAGTTTTACAAAGCAAACACGGATGACTCCAGAATCCCTCAAGAGCTTGTTCTGCGATGTGCTGGTTGATGTGGGTCCTGGTACAATCCACTGCGTGAGGGTTGTTCAATCACAGCGTTTTGCTCACCACATCGATTCCGGCCTGAAGCCCCAGGACCATCAGTCCCTGGGACTCCCCTGGCAATCCAGTGGTTAAGACTCCATACTTCCACAGCAGGGGACACAGGTTCGGTCCCCGGTCAGTGATCTCAAGCCGCGTGCAGTGCAGCCAAAAAATTTTAAAAATAAGTAAATTAATTAAAAGACCATCAGTCCCTCCAGGAGGCTGTGATGGTCTCCTAGGGCAGCACCCCAGGAGAGCACAGAGGAATCCGCCAGGAGCACAGGCCCTACTGCTCCCTCCTTGCTGGGCTCCTGGGGCCCACTCGGCATTGGGGTGTCCAGGCCTCAGCAGGAGCAGGTGCGTGGCGCTTCCTGTCCATGGATGTGGTCCAAGGTGCTGAGGGGCCGTTCCGGAGTCCAGAGGAAGCAAGGCCAGAGCCAGGACCCCACCCCAGCAAGCCAGGCAAAGTGCAGGACCAAGACACAAAGGCAGATGGGGCCAAGTCGGGGCCTGGGAGATGAAGGAGAGAAGAGCTGGAGTCATTCCTGGCCATCTGAGAAGCTCTTTACAGAACCCAGAAACCCCAGGTTCAGGGAGTCCAAGAGTGTTGAAAGGGACCCCCTGGAGCAATGTCAGTGCCGCCCCCTATGCTCCCTTTCGGGACTGTGCTCACCTCTGTCTTAGCACTTGGTGTTGTTGACATTGATATGTCTTTACTTGTCCGCAGGGCTGCTGTTTCCTGATGTCCAGCTGTACACTGGACAAGGGCTCCACACATGAGGAACGCCATTGCAATCTACACATACACTCACTTACCTGTGAGCACATAGACCTCCCTGCCATGTGGGTACTGGGACAGCAGCCATGAGTTGGCTCCAACATGAACCCACATGGGCACAGCCAGGCTCGCCCACACTCCCTGGCTCACCCTCATGTGTGCAGCTGTGCCCTGTTCCAGATGCGCTTCGGGCCGCTCTTGACATCATTTCACTTGCTTGCCCATTGCTCTCGCAAATGCAGCCTGAGTCTGATCCTGACTCAGCCACCTGCTGGAGGATGGGAGACTGGTGGGGTCTCAGCACGTGCACCTCCGCATGCAGGGGGCGTAGGTGGGCGTGTGTGCCTGCAGCCCCAGGACAGCCGCTGGGGCTCTAGAAAGCTCCCCTAGGCAAAGGCATGACTTACGGGCACCATTGTTCAGGGAACAATTTATAAATTTATTGATTTTTTTTAACTTCAAGAAAAAAGCACCCTTTCTTTCAAAAAAAAAAAAAGCACCTTTTAAAATTTTTTATTGCTGTACAGTGGAAACTAACACAACATTGTAAAGTGACTATACTCCAATAAAAAATTTTTTAATAAAATAAAATAAAATTTTTTAGAAAGGTATCTTATGCTCTAGCTTGTCTCCCCTTCCCGAATTTGTGAGTTCACTGAGAGTTTGGATTAAGCACTACTTTGTGTCCCCAGCCAGTCAGGGGGCATAGAAAGAGGAGAAAAGGAAAAATGGGAAAGAGGGAGGGAGGGAGAGAGGGAAGACGGAGAGAGAAATATGTGGATGGATGGATGGATGGATGGATGGATGGGTGGATGGATGGGTGGGTGGATGGGTGGATGG
>NW_020175528.1:1628855-1747068 GCF_003031525.2 Neophocaena asiaeorientalis asiaeorientalis
GGATGGATGGATGGATGGATGGGTTGGTGGGTGGGTGGATGGTTGAGTGGGTGGGTGGATGGATGGATGGATGGATGGATGGATGGATGGATGGATTTCCTATACCCATTAGACACTGAGATTCAGCCTGCTCCTCCCTACTCCTTCTGTTTTGACCATTTCTGGCCACCTCACCACTGCCCCCTTTCTCCTGTTTCTCCCACACTTTCTGTGTTATTCCTGAGGCCATCCACATGTTCTAGGCTGAATCACTGCGGGGAACCATGCACTGCCCTTCCACAGATGTGGCCTGAGTCTCTACCCCTTTTCCACCACCCCACCCTGCCGAGGGAGCCCGACGTGGGGCCCAGGCCCCTGGGTGGAGGTCATCCCGTGGTGTGTCTGTGCGGCTCTGACCCCAGCACTTATCCCTAGGAAGTAGGTGGGTCTCCTCTCCCACCTCCCTGAGCAGCAGGCACCCCAGGAGGATCTTGCTGCCACCACCTCCCTCCTAGAAGGCAGAACTCCCTCTTGTATTCAGACCAGTCTGTAGATTCAGCTTCTTTGTTCTCTGGAGGGATATGTTTCCCTGACATTCTTAGTGCCCAGTGCTGTTAGGTTCCTTAAGTGGCCTATTCCACAGAACACTGAGCATTTTCAAGGCTCTGGGATGTTGACTCTAAAATGAATCCCCCCATGGGCTTCCCTAATGGGCACCCAATAGGCTGAAGCTGGGGAAGGTGTTTTCTGAGCACCTAATCTGTGCTGGACCTTGTCCTATGCCCCGGGAACAGCAGTGGACAGAGAGATCCCTGTTCTCATGGAATTTCCAGTCCAGGCGGAGGGGAGAGACAATAACTGAGTAGACGTTGGCCTGTGCTGCATCACGCAGGATAGACGGCAGTCAGTGCAGGGGGCTTGGAGAGGCTCTTGAGCCCGGGGGTCTCTCTGCAGACATCACTTTAGACTTGAGAGCTGAGTGATGACATGGAGGCCTGAGTGCAGATAGAGGGGGCAGGTGAGAAGGGAATGGGCTTGGGCAGTGGGGGAACAGAAGGAGGCCAGCGTGCCTGGAGGGCCGTGAGGGAAGGGGAGAGGGGGTAGAGGAGAGCTCCGGAAGGTGGGCAGGGACTTGATCAAATACTTACTCGGACATATTACTGATACTCACACTAATGACTACCCTGTGTCGAGTGTTTGTTGTGGGTTCAACGCTGTGTTAAGTCCTTCACCTAAGTTACAGTATTTAATCATCATAACAGCTCCCAAGATGGCGCATATGAACCCATTTACCAGGTACTCCCAAGAATGACATATACTGAGTGTCTATTATGGGCCACGCACTGGGCTGAAGGCTTTATGTGCATCATCTCATTGATTCCTTACGACAGCCTCATTTCTCCCATTGCTCAGGTGGGAAAACTGAGACTTGGAGCATTTGAATGACTTGTTCAAGGTCCCACCACCGTGTCAGTTCACGCTGACTACAGGCATATGACCGTCTACACCACGTGGGTTCTCCCCCTGCGTGTCCCTGCCCTCCTGTCTGCTTGCACTTGAGGTCTGCCTTGAGGTCTGCTGGACTTTGGGAAATGAGAGGCATGATTCCCACCGGAGGGATGCGTACTGGGGGTGCAGAAGCATTGGTCCTTCCACCTGAGCTCTTTCTGGGGTCCCAGGAAGCCCATGTTGTAGGAGGTGCAGTGTCTTCTCCAGCCAGCAGAAGCTTCAGTCCTCCCCCAAAGTGGGCATGGCTCACACCCCATCTCCAGAGATTCCGTCCAATCTGCTGCCGCCTTTAAAACCTCCGCCACGCTTGAGGAACCTTCGGCCTCTGAAGCAAAGCTCCAGAGCTGCTCCATTTTCATTCTTCTCTGTCACAGCCCAGACCAAGCCCAATGGACTTTAAAGCAATTTGCGTCCCAGAACTTTCCCAGTCTCCCCCACGGTGTTCAGGCCCATAGATCATTCAAAATGTTTTTATAACATAAAAATCCGATCCTTTATAGCAGGCAATCAGCAGTCTTAAAATAATTACCCATAACTAAAGAGAAACCAAAGTAAGATCAAATGAAATCTGATTAATGGGTGGTAAAGACCAATGTTCTTTAAATAATTCCTTAAAATAAATTTCAATGAAATAATCTCTCCATGAAGATATTTCTTTAGGGACTTAAGATAAACAGACTTTTTTTTCCAAAGCACCTAATGACTAAATTACATAGCATTTGGGGGAGGTTCTGGTTATTTTTCCTAGGTAGAAAATTTTCTGTGTGCTTCTATCTTCCCTCAAGGCCATCACAGAAAGAGAATAAAATTTCATTTTCCCCCTGCAATTATGTAGCTGTATTATTTTTGTAATAAGCTTACAAAGAACAAGCTCCCTAAACACACTTCTCCAGTTGAAGTTCACAGGGTTGAAATCGAGAGATATATCCTCTTTGCTTCTTATTGGGCTTTTTTTTTTTTTTAAGGTCAATGTTGATGGCAATTCAGAAAACTCAATTTCTCCTAACTCAATTTCTCCTCAGATGCCCAGGCTTCTAAGACACACCTGGTAGAAATATAGCCAGGGCCAACCTGGTCCATGAGTGAAATGGAAGGTTGGAAGGACCCAATTCTCACCCAGCCCTCATGGCTTGAGCTCTGAAGTCATGTAACATATGGGTTGGGGACCTTAAAAATGGGGCAAACAAGAAGGGATCTTATCCAGCTAATGAGGAGAGCAGGGGGCCGAGGGTGATCAAAGGATCCTTCCAAGATGAGAAGAATGGTCAGAGTTTGAACAGAACATACAAAGAGAAGGAGAGGAAAATTGGGACCCAGCTGGAGCAAGTGGCCCTACCCCAGAGAAGAGAGCTTTCTCCTGTGAGACCAGAAGGAAGGAGACAAAGTAAGTGGAGGTGGAGGTAGTTTGAGGAAGTAGAGCAAGTTTTGGGAGGGTGCCCTTCTGAGCATCTACTTTCTCAGTTCAGTGGAGGCCAAGTCAACCCCCAATGGTGAAGAGAAACATATTTGCACATAGGGTTTGAAGAGAGAGAAGAAAGTGTGAATGAGCTTCCGAGAGGAACAGAGGGGAGCACTGAGAGGGAAACACGATCTTTCCATGCAGAGCTGAGCACCTAACTCAGGTCAAGAACCATGAGTTTCTGGTGGCCCGACCAGCAAAATTCTATAATTGTGCCCAACAGCATTTGGAGAAGGTAGACAGCCAGACTGATCCGTCTGGTGTAGAGGGTGTTCACTTGTGTGAGTGGTAGTGAAGGACAAGTATAAAGGGGAGGGAAGATCTTGGCAAGAGAAAGATTGAAGTGATGAGCCCAAGGTATGATTGGAAAGGAAGTGACTAAATGAAGGGTGAAAATAGAAAGAAATTAGAATGATCAAGGGGGTAGAAATCTCAATGTGAACACAGAGAAGATGCTGTGGGAGGAACGCAGTGAGAGTGATAGAAATATTGGGAGGGATGGTCAGAGTAAAACCACAGTTTGGGATGTCAGAGTGGAGGAGATCGAGTGATAAGGACGGTATAGGCTGTGGGATGGCCATTGGAATCGATGGCTAAAGTGGAGAGGAGATGAAGTCTTCTTGAGGTCTGAAGAGCAAGACTTGGAGGGGCAGAGCATGGAATGGACCATCTATGAGGATTTCAATGTCCCCAAGAACGACAGCAGGACTTCCCATTGAGGTTAATTCCAAAATAGGTCTTAAATCCACCAACCTCTCTCATTCTGCATGTCCCCAGGTCCCTACTCCAAGCTCTTACCATCTCCTGCTCTTCCAATGGCCTCTTACTGATCCCTCCGCTCCCAACACCCCCACCCCCCAAAAATCCATTTCTGCACTCAATCCGCTTGATCTTAAAATGCAAATCTACTTATCTCCTACCACGTTGGTGGTTCCCAAACTGTCCCCACCCCAGTGGTATCCTATGGAGAACTTACATACCTCATATAAATATGGAATTTCTTGGTTGAAAAGGAATAGGGACTTCAGAGATCTCTGCCCATTTAGCTTCCCCTGCACTTGGCCATCTGTATACCCGTGAGCTTTTATGCTTATTTTTATATTCACTTACATAAAAATAAGAATGATGGCAAATACATTTGACACAAAATAGTAGAGCAGGTACCATCCTATTAAGGGTACCATATGGTGTGGTAGTTACAAATGGAGGTTCCAGATATAGGTGCTGGGTTTGAAATCTGGCTCCTTCACTTACTGTGTGATCCTCCCAAGTTACTTTATCTCTTAGTTCCCCCTTTTTCACTATAGTTTTAGATGAGAATGATACCAGTCTTTAATTGTTCATAAGTTAACCCTACCCCACCTTGCTAGAAAATTCTCAGGCCTTCCTTCCCAGCAATATCAAGAAGATATTGGTAACTTTGCTAACTCTGCAGAGTGGAATATGCCTGGAAGAGGGAACTGGTTTGGTGGTCCTCCTTCCAGTGCCCAATGGTGGCTCGGGGGTTAACTCGACCCCTCTGGATTCTTCAGAATTCCCAGGCACCCAGAACCACCATGAATGCATAAGATGGAGGAAGCCTTGGAGAAAACTTTCCTTGACCCTTTTGAGCAGTTTTCCTATGACCCTCTTCTCCAAAGCCCAGGTTTGTCAAACCGTGACCACCTCACCCCATGACCCATCCTGGTAGCTAAGAGACCCACTGCCATTCAAGGGCCAGAATTTACTCCCTCTCAGCATCCTTAACCTTTCTTATAGTCTCACAGCTGGCTCTTTCCTTCTGTCTTCATCCAGGCTGCTCTAACAAAATACCATGCACTGGGTGGCTTAAACAATAGACATTTGTTTCTCACAGTTCTGGAAGCTGGCAAGTCCAAGATCAAGATGCCGGCAGATTTGGTTCTTGCTGAGAGTCCTCTTCCTACCACCTTCTTGCTGTGTTTTCACACGGTGGAGAGAGAAGAGAGCTCTGGTTTCTCTTCCTCTTCTTATAAGGACACTAATCCCATCATTGGGGCCCCACCCTCATGACCTCATCTAAACACAGTTATCTCCCAAAGGCCTCACCTCCAATTACCTCCAATTGAGGGTTAGGGCTTCAACATATGAGTTTGGGGAATTACAAAACACTCAGTCTTAATATCTTTCTTTTATCTTTTCCCCCCCCCAATCCCTCCATGGAGGGCTAATAACCTCCACAAAAGGACTCAGTTACTGTACCCCAGATTCTCATGAAAGCTAACAAAAATACACAGAAATAAAAAGCACATTTCATAGAGTGTAAATATACAGTGGGAAAAGCACGATCTAAAGTCACAAGACTGGCTTGAAGCCCTATTAGCCTGCCCTGTGTTTTGGGTAAGTCCCCTCATTTGAGCCTACTGTCTCACCTCTGATATGAGAATAATACTTAGTCCATAGAGTTTCTATGAGGATTTAATGAGTTAGTTCATGCAAAGTGCTTAGAACAGTGCCTGGCATGTGACAAGTGCTAGATACATGTTTTCATTATGTTGAGGTTGTGAGTGAGCTATGCAGCTCTTGGCAATGAATCAACACAAAAAGCAAGAAGCCAGTGGCCAAGGCTAGTCCAATCCCTGACTCCCAGAAGGGGCAATATCTGGAGACCATGGGCTCAGTAGGCCAAGCTCACCACCTGTCTTAGTTTGGGTTGCCCCAGAAGCAGACCCTGCACCAAGCACTGGAGGACAAACCATCTATAGGAAGTACAGAAACAGTGGTAGCAGAGGGGGCTGGTAGTCATGGGAGGTGAAGGCAATGAGTAAAGGCATGTTATTAAGACAGTTACCACAATGGAAGACTGAAATTTAATCTCATGGAAGAACTCTGAAAAGTGACACAAAAATATGGCTCAGAACTATCCTGGCTCCAGGGAGCCAGGAGACTCTTGCCTGGACATCCATCAGCCGGTGGTTAAGGACGGACCCCAGGGGGACGTTAATTCATAGGCACTTCCAGCCAGCAGTGCACAGGGACAAAGGGGGTTCCAGTAGCCCAAGGGCAACCCTAACAAAGATGCAGGTGCTGGCTCCTGGATGTTGGGCTGGTACAGGTGGAAATGGTGAAAACTTCTGAGGAGATATGAGCAGAGCACCCACTGCAGCTACCCTCATCCAACTTTTACGGGATCCCTCAATGGGATTACAATTCTGATGCCATTGTCATAAGGTGCAAGTGTTGTTCTTAACTCTCAGCCCCCACCCTGCCCTTCCACTTCCCTTGAGACCCATGTGATTGAATTCAATCACTTTTCTCACGAGAGCACTTGCTCTGCCCAGGAGTACGTACTGCCGAGAGCACTCAGTGTGAAAGCAGCAGGGGTTTCCATCAGTACAGGTGGATTCTGTGCAGCACTGATGCACTGATACACTGATGCTGTGCCCTGTGCGTTCAATGTCATATTCTTTACAGTGCCAGTTAGGGGAGGTGAGGAGAGGGGCTGCGCAGGAAGAGAGAGGAAGTCATATTTGCTGAGCACCTAATATGTGTCAGCGCTGTGCTGGGTCTCTACACCTGGCACCATCCACAGCCAGCCCTGCAAGGAGAAGTAGCCAGCCCTGGGAGCCAGCCAACCCAGAGGGTGACAATTGATTCATCTCCACGCAGTTTTGACTTGACTTTGCCTGCTTACAAATGAGTTTGAACAGCCTTTCACATTTACGGTTCCCCAGCCTTTTAGCCTGTACATCACTGCCCTTCTCAGCATGGAAATACCATTCCTCGCCCGGTTATAACATCGTTCTCCTGGGAAAGCTGACTTCCGATCCAAGTTGCAGTTGTGAGGAGCCAGCTGTGTTCCAAGTCCCTTGTGCTCATGAAAGAACCAGATTCAAAGGGCAGAAAAGAGGGGTCGAGGCAGCAGTTTCTCCAGTGCCCTTCGGATGGATCCCCTGCCACCACTGGCTCTGACACTGAAGAAGACAGAAGCCAGAGGCAGGGCTGGCTGGGCTTATTCTCCACCTACAACCACCGTCCCTCCACCCTCTGCCCTGCCCTGTGCCCAGAGGCTGACCTCTAGAGACTGCACAGCTGCTCCTTTGCTTTCTGGCTTCCAGAGAGTGGGGGTCTGTCCAGTGAGGGGCACCACCATGAGAGAACAAGGCAGGAGAACAGAGCTGAAGGAATTTTTCCACCCCACACTGTGTTGATTCCCTAGATCTGCCAAAACAAATTACCAGAGACTTGGATGGCTTAAAACAATGAAATGTATCTGTCACAGTTCTGGAGAATGGAAGTCTGAAATCTAGATGTCGGCAGGGCTGGCTCCCACTGGAGGCTCAAGGGAGAACGTGTTCCCTGTTTCTCTCCTAGATTCTGGTGGTTGTCAGCAATCCTTGGTGTCCCTCGGTTTGTAGACGCATCACCAATCTCTTCTTCCATCTTCACCTGGCATTATCTTCTCTTGGTCTGTGTCTCTGTCTCTGTCTTCCCTTCTTATAAGGACACCAGTCATATTGGATTAGGGCCCACCCTAATGACCTCATCTTAACTTGATTCCATCTGTAAAGACTCTATTTCCAATTAGGATCACATTCATAGAATACTGGGGGTTAGTACCTCAACATATGTTTTTGAGGGGACACAATTCAACCCATAACACCGATTACCTACCTGGCTATGGCTGGCTCCTTGCAGCCACTGCATCTGTCCAGCAGCCTATCTTCCCCAAGTGTATCATTCGCTCCCCTACCCTCTTCAGGGCACAATGCTGGTATCTGGGAGCCTCACCTTCTTTTGTTCTTACTTTGCCACACCTCTGTCCATAGTCCCTTCACTAAACCCTCCTAGGTTGCTCTCTGAGTGCCCACAGCCAAACTGTGAAGTCAAGAAGATCCAGAAAGGGCATCTCAAGAACCATCTGGGGAGTTTGCCCTGTGCTTTTAGAGTGTAACAGGTACAGAGACAAGTGCAACACCTTGGTCTAGAGAAGTGTATGAGATTTGGTTTGAGATGTCCCAGGAGCAAACTGCCTTCCACCAACAGCGGGGCAGAGACATGTGTTGTATTTTAGCCCCCAGGCTTCATTATGGAAGCTGAGTGGGTCATATTGCAAAGACCAAGACTGCTTCTACCTTAGGACAAGGCAACCTCAGCCAGGTAAGAGCTTTCCTACCCCTTATCTTCCATCCAACTCAGGAGGAGCAACAGGCAATCTTCAGGAGAAGGTGCAGGTGGTTAGAACAGCAATTTGGGGCAAAAGAGATGCTGACTGCCGCCCCAGTCCACAACTCCCCAACAAGGTTCCCATCCAGAAGTGAGCTCAACGCTGGAGAAGTTGAACCCGGAAGAAAGTTCTGAATTTTGGTTACTGCTCTGGAGTGAACACTGTAACTAGTAAGATGAGACTTCTGGTGTTGGAAAGTGAACAAAAGAGGTTTTTTCCCTAAGAGTGTCAAGAAAAGTTATGGAACTTCACGGGGATTTTATCCAAGGTGCAAGAAAGTATGAGCCACAGAGCAGGTCTGATGGGACTGTAGTGGAAAATATAAATACCTATAAATACTTATCTTCTGCTAGCACCCTGTTGGGCTCTACTCATTCTGTGTGTTTGATAGAAGGGGCTAGAGCTGGAGATATGAATATAAATATACATCAAATAAAATCAGAAAAGAAGTGTAAATAAAATAGGAAGGTGAATCAAGGGACAGCATACATAAATATAGGTTCACAGGGTCATACACTGGTAAAAACTGGACTGCAAATAGGGCTCTGAGTTTCCTGGCAGCCACAGCAAATCAATTACAAAATTGAATCTGGCCACGAAAATTAAAGCATTGTATAGTTCTGCAGATGAAACAATGCCTTTCTTGGACTCGAGCTTTAAATTTTTCAGATGGCTCTTCAAACAAGGTCCACTGATTTAGTGGACAATATCCTCACCAACCAGCTACAATAAATACCATAGAGGGCTTCACCCATCAGTTTCTTACATCATCCATCAAAGGAAGTTAAGGGCAGGGCAGAGAAAAGCATGTTAGTGGGAAGTTAACACAATTGGATACAAATAGGTAGCTCCCCTGATAGGTTTTTACTGTTTTGGTTGGAGCAGCCATTAGAACAGTGCTCACCTGATGAATTTCACAAAGCAGGAGGGGAGCAACAGGGCAGATGGAAGGGTCTGTGCAAGCGGCAGGGTCACCATTTTTCATCATCCACCGTCCTCGGTGCCCAGGACGGAAAATCCATCCATCACTCGTAGCCAATAATTGGCACAAAGAGCCTAACCTGCTCGGCTGGTTGAAACAATCTCAGGCTTTCCAGAGTACCCAGAAGACTTTGTATATAAGAAGTCTGTTTTCTTTCTTTTTTTGCGGTACGCGGGCCTCTCACTGTTGTGGCCTCTCCCGTTGCGGAGCACAGGCTCCGGACGCGCAGGCTCAGCGGCCATGGCTCACGGGCCCAGCCGCTCCACGGCATGTGGGATCTTCCCGGACCGGGGCACGAACCCGTGTCCCCTGCATCGGCAGGCGGACCCTCAACCACTGCGCCACCAGGGAAGCCCCTGTTTTCTTTTTGAGACAAATCTTTACGTTTTTTTCTGGGCTTTGATTCACAGAACACAATTAAGAGCTCCTTCATGTTAATTCTGGCTGCAAATGGATACTGAGGCTGAATGGTGTCAGCAAACGGAATGATATTCCACCGAGATTAAATACGTGTGTCCTCAAAGACGATGTTTCAAAAGCATCGAGTCATTCTAACAAGGAATTGATTTGGATATACGAGTATACTATTATTCAAATAACTTTCAAACATAAGAGAGCTTAAAGAAAAATGCCATTTTCTACCTCAGCAGAGCATGTAACGGTTTGCCACTGCAAGTAAAGTTTAATATGTACAAAGGCTCAGTGTCTCTTCCAGCAGGCCTCCCTCTCTGAGACCACACTGGGTTATCTGGACCTCCTTTCCCCCTCTGTCTGCCATGAAGTTTTAGGAATGAATGACAGAATAGGAGAAAGTATATCACTAGCTAGGCTGCTCCCAACTCCACTTAAAGAAAGGTCAGAAGTGGTTTCCAGAAGGAAATTCCCAAACCCCACGGGCATTGCCATGGTTAGGAACCAAGGGAGAGTTAGCCAGACTGCGGGAGGGGCAGCGGGGGGCACGTAAGTTCATCCAGACTCAGAGCAGCATGTGCTGAGGCCGAGAAGCTGCAGAGCCTTGAGGGCAGGGCGCTCCGGGGACTCCAAGAGTCTCCGTGTACGTGGAGGGTCCTGGAACACCCAAAGGCCAGGAAATGAAGCTGGAGTGGTAGAGGGCACTCAGATCTCACAGGGCCCTCCTTATGTGCCCTGCAAAGAAGTTTGGGTTTTCTTTCTCCTGAACGTGACAGGAGACAGACCAGTGAAGGGTTTTAAGCAGAGGAGTTACACTGACCATCAGAAAGCCTGGCCGGCATGTCCCCACACAGAAGCCAGATGTCTAGAATACCATCTGTGGTGAAGTGTGAATACCACACTTCAGCACATCACCATCTGTACCATCTGTATCTCACACTTCAGCACATCGTTTGGTCAATTTGTTGACATTTATCTCAGGTGTGTGAGTTTCACCCCAGGTAAACGGTCAGATCCCAGAGGCAGAAGCCAGGTGTTCTTCTGAGTCCCCAGAGGTCCCCGGCCTCACGGCTCATGCTCCCTCGGTGTGGAGATCTCCTATCTCCTTGCGCACAAGGCCTTGGGTCACCCTCGAGCCTTGTTCCAGCATTAGAGTGGTCTGTTCCCTTCTCTGGCTCCACCAGTAAGCTGGACCTTTCTCAGGGAGCCAATGCCTTTGCTGTAATTATGAAAAGGCATTCCTCCCTCGAGGGAACCTTCCCAGGATGCACACAGCCAGGACATGTGCTTGGGCGACAGGACCCAGGTACAGCCACATCCAGCAGCCCTGTTCCTCCAAGCCTGGCCAGCGTGCCTTATCTCCCTGCCCTCAGCAACTGACAGGGTGTCATCCCAAGCCACAGCCACACACAAATATTTGGTGAAAGACTGTTCAAAATCCTTCAAGCCGGTACACATTGTCTTAAAACAAAAACAAAAAAAACTTGTGCTTTATTTGTGTTTTGGATGTGTGTGTTTACGTAGACGTTTTTTTTTAAATATTTTATTTCTTTTTTTTTTTAAGTTAACCATTTTTAAAATGTATTTATGTATTTTTGCTGTGTTGTGTCTTCGTTGCTGCGTGCGGGCTTTCTCTAGTTGTGGCGAGCAGGGGCTTCTCTTCATTGCGGTGCGCAGGCTTCTCATTGCGGTGGCTTCTCTTGTTGCAGAGCACGGGCTCTAGGTGTGTGGGCTTCCGTAGTTGTGGCATGTGCGCTCAGTAGTTGTGGCTCACGGGCTCTAGAACGCAGGCTCAGTAGTTGTGGCGCATGGGCTTAGTTGCTCTGCGGCATGTGGGATCTTCCCGGGCCAGGGACCGAACCCATGTCCCCTGCATTGACAGGTGGATTCTTAACCACTGCACCACCAGGGAAGTCCCTATATATACATTTTAAAAGGTCTAGGGCAATACAGAGCTACTATGAGAGGTTATTCTGGGAAAGTGAGACCGGAAGGGAGTTTTATTTTATCTTGTGGTTGTTTTTTATAAGAAACCTATATAACTTTTATAATGCAATTTTTTAAATAAAGAAAAATCCTTCAAAGCTCAGATCAGGCCCCAATTCCCACTGGAAACCTCCCCAGACTCTCAGATCTGTGGTCTTGTCCTATTCCAGACATGCCTTGAGCATTGCAAAGCCCTCCAGCCAAGTCCATTGTCATGTGTGGTCTGATGCTGCCCATTCACCTACGCATGAACAGAAGAATGAAAGATTTTCCTGCTTAGCTCAGAATCACAGCCCCACAGCTGAGGGTCTTTAGTGTTAAGTGCCCCTAATTATGGAGAAAGCCCCAGGGTGCTTACTAAGAAACAAGCTGGAGATCTTGTAAGCCTGACCCCACCACTGCACCCTCCTGTATACGCAGCCTGGAAAGCCAGAGCAGGTCATTGATGGGGGAGGGAGCCCTTGGAGGAAATGGCCTTGAAGAGGGATGTGAGCGCTCCTGTCCAGCCGAGCCAGGTGAAGAGGGCTCTTGGGGCACCACTCGGAAAGGTGGAGGGTGCTTTTGAAAGGGAGCCTGGCTGCCCCTCTCCAGCCAGATGTCGGCCCCAAGGCTGCCCCGGTGCAGACTGTGGCAAGACTGTTCTTGGGAGGCTTGGCTGTGGGTTGCCCAGACTTTGGGAGGGAGGGGCCACAGTCTCCTGAGGGTCACCTGGAGAGCTCTGAAGGTGGGAGGCTGAGCAGAGCAGCCCATGACAGCCCCATGATGTGACAGAGCCACAGAGTCTGGAGGGACAAGGGTGCCCCTCCCATGGTCCTAGCCAGTGCCATGGGAGGAAGTGGGCTGGCACCACCCCAGGGACGGGCTGCCAGGGCAAGGGGCTCCCCCAGGAAGAGCCTGGGTTGGGGGGCAGACAGGAGCGTCACAAGAGGTCAGGGACCTGGACCGTGGGGAGCCCCCTCCTGAGGGGCTTCAGAAAAGTCCACATATTCACCTGCAAGACAGCCAGCATGACCCTGCCTGTCCCTGGACACCATCCACGCCCAGCCCCCGCGAGTGGAGAGGGGACCACAGCTGCATGGCCCATTAAGCACAAAGGTTTTGGCCTTTGTCTTTATTTTATTTTATTTTTTTCCTCACAATAGTGACTTTATTAAATTAGTTGCTTTATAAAACATTGCAGATGTCATAATTGTTAACATAACAATTTACCAAACGGTAGTTAAATGGCGCAGTTTGCTGAACAAAACAAAGTTTTATAAAGGAAATGCCGAAACCCTGTTAAAGCTGATCCACTGCAGCCTCAGAGAACAAAGGAGATTTGTTTCTCAGACACTTAAATCAGACAAATAAAATAGGTAAGGAGTTTCCCTCCCCCATCTGAAACACTCCATCAGTAGAATAGTCTGATAAATAGAAACTAGACAGTCTATGCACTCAAGAGATTCCACAACTTGGTAATGCAATAATGCAGAGGTTTACCTTCTTCAGCTTCCAAGTTGGAGGGTTTTGGTCATTTAATTTGTAAATATCAAAGTAGAGCTTTTCAGCCGCCATCTTCACTCTGAGATAAGCCGTCTTCTTCACAATGTATATTTAATATCCTGACGCTCAATTTTAAGACAAAGCAACTTTAATACTAGGTGCACACCACATGCCCTTGCAGCAGACTGCTTTTCTTGACAAGTTATGAAGTAGTTCAAGGAGGTATGGTTAAGGCTGTATTTCTGAATGGTGCTGGTAAATACTACACAATTTTTTGTCATGCTGCAACCTTTGTTTCCAATTTAGTGACTGCTGCTACGGAATCAGATAGCAACAACAACATTATTAGGTCTGTTTTTTTAAACTATGATGTGGTAGCAATGGAGGTTCCCAATTTTAAGCCCTTGGCAGCAAGATCCCCATCTGCACATTAGCACCTAAGTGTCGAGGGGTTAATAACCAGCACAAAAGATACTGCACTTCCGATTGTAGCATTTGGCAGAACTGAAAGGAAAGGAAGTTGTGCTACATGTTGAAGGGATTGTGGGCAACAGAAAGAAGACACCAGGAGAAGATAAAACGTCACGTGAGGTCTTCAAAATCTTGAACATACCCTCCATCATAACCACCATGATCTGCCAGATGATCTTTCATGTAGCCTTTAATCCCCCTCCGGGAACCACACCTTTCTTCTTCCTTTTGGCTTTGCTTTGCTTTTCTTGCTTCGGTTTTTCACTGCAAAGTACAGTCAACGAACTGGTAATCTTTTTCAAGTCATCAATTTCCAGTGAAATACACACATCTCGAACTAAGGCTTCCAAAACACTGGTATAATATAGTGATTTTTCATATTGTGTAATTTTTTTAGTAACTTTCCAAACTCTGTGAAGGCATCCCTTGAAGATGGGTTCATAGCATCTCTTCCATAAACTGTATTATTAACACCAAAAGTTTCTTTCACTAATTCGAGGTCTGACTCTTCCTGTAATTTCTTTAGCCGCAGTTTATCTGTCTGGTGTTAGCACTTTAGGTTCTTCAGGTTCTTCTACCCTCTTTTTAATTTCTTCTTGCCTTTTCTTCCGCTGCCGTTCTTTCTCTTTTATCTTCTCTGCTGTCTTTTTCCTTTCTGAAATTTTTACTTCTGGTTTTACTTCTGCTGCTGCTTTTTTTTCATCATCATCATCCCAGTTATCCTTGACGTCCTCGTCGTCACCTTCCCAGCGGTCCCTGCCGGCGGTGCCGCCGCCCCCCACCTTCCGCATCGGGTCTTCCACGGAGAACCTGTCCGCGTCCCAGGAGTCGGAGCCCCCCGCCGCTGCCACCGCCATCTCGAGCTGGGTGTAAGCGTGTCTGGCCCTTGTCTTTAAGTCCCCCTCCTCCTGCCCACCCCAGAAGAGCTGAAGATGAAGAAAGAATAAAAGAAGACCTCAGTCACAGGCCACAGCTGAGCTGGGGGAGGAGAGGCTTTGGATGGGAGAGAAGCTGAAGTGGGGATTTAACCAGAAGGACTTGCTTATGCGTGAATGTGAGTCTTGATTGTCAGGATGACTATTTCTATAGTTAAAGGGACCATAAGATCGCGGGGTCTGCAGGAACTCTTGTCAAGAGGTGGGGAAGGGAAATACAATAGAGCAGGTTTAAAGGCTGTGGTTAGAAAAAAAATAAGTTTTTGTTTCGTACCCCAGAGAGTTTGGCTGAGATTTCAGTTACAGGTACGTATGTGTATCCCCAACAAGACACGATCTCTTGGTAGGAAAGGATTTGTAGCCTGTGTCTCTGGCATCACCTTGTCGAGGATGGGGAGACCATGAAACGCCTAAGAAAACTGTGTTGATCAGGGGCTGGTGATTGGATCCGGCAAAACTCACAACCCAGATAACCTCCCTCTGTTTGGATACCCTGACCTCAGCGAAACAATATTTAACTTTTTTTTTTTTTTTTGCGGTACGCGGGCCTCTCACTGTTGTGGCCTCTCCCGTTGCGGAGCACAGGCTCCGGACGCGCAGGCTCAGCGGCCATGGCTCACGGGCCCAGCCGCTCCGCGGCATGTGGGATCTTCCCGGACCGGGGCACAAACCCGTGTCCCCTGCATTGGCAGGCGGACTCTCAACCACTGTGCCACCAGGGAAGCCCCTATAATTTTATTTTTTTAACATTTAAATCTTTAATTGATCTGGGGTTTATTTTTTTTTTTTTTTTTTTTTTTTTTTGCGGTACGCGGGCCTCTCACTGTTGTGGCCTCTCCCGTTGCGGAGCACAGGCTCCGGACGCGCAGGCTCAGCGGCCATGGCTCACGGGCCCAGCCGCTCCGCGGCATGTGGGATCCTCCCGGACCGGGGCACGAACCCGCGTCCCCTGCGTCGGCAGGCGGACGCTCAACCACTGCGCCACCAGGGAAGCCCGTATTTAACATTTTTAACTAGAAGAGCCTTTCCTATGGTGATGTGCATCCCAACTCTCCTAGTGCGGAATGAAATACGCAATTTTTTCAAACTTATCGACCCACAACATTCCTTTAATAAGTTCTCATAAAACAGCTGAGGAAGTTTAGAATAAATACTACGCATCACTGACCCAGCATCTGCCAGAGATGGCATCTCCAAGCCCCCAGCCCCTACCTATGGGACCCTCCTTTCTCCTGTCATTCAGTTATTCCAGAAACACTAGCGTGTGTAGTCTGTGGCAATGTACTAGGTGCTGGATATATAGCAGAGGATAAGGCAGACGCTACTATTTTCCTCTGGAGCTTATGCTCTCATGCGGGAGAGCAATCACGGGCATGAACAATGGGTGGGAATGGATACATAAGCAGTGAGGAAGCGGGAAGCTATAGAAGCCCTTGACAGGATGACCTGATCCAGTCGGGGGTGTGGGGGAAGGTGTCCCTGAAGAAAGGACGTTCAAACTGAGAACCGGAGGATGAATATAAGTGAAGAGAGAGAACTGGAGGGAAGAATTCCAGGCTGGAGCAGCAGCATGCACAGAAGCAAGAAAAAGCTTGGCTACTTTCTCAACCATCCTTAAATCCAGAGGCACCAGACACTCTGGAGGAAAAAAATACAGAAAAGGAAAACTGCACTTTAGACACTTCTTGAAAGTTAAAATATACATCAGCAATCTATTCTGCAGGAATCACTAAGAGTTTTCCATATTCCCCTTCCATGCAGAGTCTATTGACTTTACTTCCCAGCTCCTTTGCTGCCAGTCTGGGCATCTAATGTCTCCTTGGGTGAGGAGGCACTGATGGATGTGCCACAGTTTTCCTTTATTGCGTGGTTCAATTTATCATGATGCATTTTATAAATTAGTATTCTTAAATTCTCATCATATATCTGTATCTTTTGATTTATATAATACAGATTTGATTTATGGATCACTGCAGTAATTTATAGCTCAGATAACTAATTTGTTGACCCAGCACCAAAATGTATAAGTCACCTAGCACTTTTCTCCATGACACAGATGGGTCCTAAATGACTTGTGTGATTTATATTGGCAGGGAACTAATTCAGGGCATGGAAATCCCCAGCTTTCGATCACTCTGAGGATCATTCTTCTCCTCAAAGTCCTCAAAAGAGGATGGTCAAATGCCCCTGAACCCACACACCCCATACCCAGGAATTTACTCTAAGGAAAATAAGTAGCCTAGAAGGAAGGAATGGCTATGAGCATGCCTCTTATAGTGAAATTTAAATGGAATTTAAATTTAAATGGAAAGTGTTGGAAATAATATGTCCAGTAATAGGAATTATTTTGGCAAAGTATGAGTCCTCAACTAAATGTATATAATGTTAGGCTGTGAATAAAAATGATTCCCAGATTCAGTGGCCCTCAACGAGGGGTGATTTTACCTCCCAGGGAACTTTTGGCAAAGTGGAGACATTTTTGATTGTCACAACTAGGGGGTTGGGGGTCTACTGGAATCTAGTAATTGTGGAGTTCAGCGGTACTGCTAAGCCACCCACAATGCACAGGACAGCTCCCCACAAACAAATCTGGCGCAAAATTTCAATAGTGCCAAGGCTGAGAAAACTTGCCATAATACATGCAACATAAACAGGGTGTTTTACTGATATAAGAGAATGACCGGAACACAAAATTGTACCCGTGTTATAATTTCAGCTATAAAAACTGTAAATGCCTATGCACCAGGACCACAGAGGGACAAGATAAAAGGAAGGCAGATGTATTGTTACAAAAGGGAAACTATGGGCAATTATTTAAATTTTATTTTTGTGAATTAGTTTTTAAAGAAATAAAAATGGGAAAAGCACTTTATTACAAATTAATAATATTAGAGAGGAAAGAGTTACATGAGACGTGAGAGGAAGAGAAATAAAAAATGAAGAACTCAAACACAAAACAGCTGTTTTGGCAAATATTCTGATTGAAATTCAGAATCCTTAGTAGGGATATTTAAACCAAAACACAGCCCCTCACTATGAAATGACCCACTTTATTTCTGGTAATGCTCCTTCTGGGATAGTAATATAGCCACACCAGCTTTCTTGTGCTTAGTATTGGCACGGCATATATTTTCCTTCCTTTTACTTTAACCTCCTTGTGTCTTTGTATTTCAAGTGTTTATCTTTTAAACAGCATAGATTTAGGCCTTGCTTTCTTATCTGGTCTGAGAATCTCTTGCCTTTTAAGCAGCATATTTAGTCCATTTACATTTAATGTAATTCTTATTTTTTTACTTATCTACTCTGCTCTCCCTTCCTCTTTTCCTTCTTTCATTTGGGGTTAATCAAGCATTTTTCAGTTCTACATTCCATTCATCAGCTATTTAGTTATAACTCTTTTTGTTTATGTTTTGTGGTTTCTCTCATAATTAAAATATATATCCTTATCACATTCTGTCTTTACAATGAAGAAACTTACAAAGTGTAATTCTCTTTACACCCCCTCCTGACTTTGTACTCTTGTTGTTGTATATTTCACTTCTACATATATTTTAAATGCCACAATACATTTGTCATCATTTTTGCTTTAAACAGTCAGTTGGCTTTAAGTAACATAGAAAATAGAGGAAAAACAGTATGTGCTATTTATGATTTCCAGGGTTCTTCTTTCCTCCATAAAGATTCACATTTTCACCTGGTATCATTTCCCTTCCACATGAAACTTTCTTAGCATTTATTGTAGTGCAGCTCTGCTGGCAACAAATTTCCACAGGTTTTATCTGAAAATGGTTTGTTTCACCTTCTTTTTTTTTTAGCCAATTTTTCATTATAAAAGCTTTCAAACATACAGGAAAGTCGAAAAAATGTATACCATGTATTCACTACCTAGATTCTACAATTGACATTTGATTATAATTGTTTTATTATATATCTACCATCTATCCAACTCTTTATCCATCATTTACCTTATTTTTTATGCAAGTAAGTTGCAGAAATCAGTAAACTTCACCCTAAATATTTTAGCATGTGTACCATAATTAAAGTGAATATTAATTTACTTTTTTCTTTTTAGGTAAACTTACATACAATGAAACTCACAAATCTTAAGTGTACCATTTCATGAATCTGACATGCATACACACATTCAACCCAAATCTCTTTAAAGATACATAATATAACTATCACCCAAGAAAATCCCCTCATGCCCCTTCCAGTTAAATCCCTGCCCTCTTCCCACTAAGGCAACGGTTGCTGATTTTTTCCACCATAGATTCAGTTCAGTACTTTAGTACTTCATACAAGTGAATTTGATAGCTAGTTAGCTAGCTAGATGGATATAGATATATAGATATAGAAAATAAAGATTCACAGTATGCATTCTTTTTTGATGCTTATTCTGGATGAATTTAAGGATTCATCCATATTGTTCCATGTATCAATGATTTATTTATTTTATTTTTGAATAGTGATTAAGCATTTTTATGTGATTTCTATTTGTGTTCTCTGATTTTGTTCCTCTCCTGCTCCTTTCCTGCTTTCTTTTGGATTAATTTAATAATTTTTAGAATTCTTCTTTGGCTTTTCAACTATGTCTTTTTCAATCATATTTTTTAGTGGTTGTTGTAGGGATTATGATATACGTCCTTAATTTTTCAATCTACTTAAAGTTAGAATTGTACTATTCCACGTAAAAATGTAGAAACCTTGCAACAATACAGGGTAGGCCCTGCCTCTCGTTCCCTTTCCTATCTGATAAAACCACTGATACAGGAAACCCACAATCAGATCTTGCCCTGTGCTATCATCATGACATGATTTTTCCTTCTTACTTGGAAATTGATGGAATTAATAGGCTGGCTACTTTTTATTACTCTTAAGCAAAACTCATCAAAGATCTGTGTGCTCATTCCCAGGAGACTAACAAGGCAAAGGCAACACAAGAAAGGAGCATTTAGTGTTAGTGAAGTTCATGCAAGCCATCCTGCTTTGACAGGTGTCAAAGGAAGTGACCCAGGAAAGCAGTAAGGAGAGTGCCAACCCCTCCCAGCTTTGAGAGGTTGCCCAGGAGGGCTGGCAGAGTCTCAGAGTGAATAGCAGGCACCCACTCCCCTCCCCACCCTGAGGGCCAATTACAATGATAGCAAACCCTTACCAGCACTTACGGCATGCCAGGCACTGTCATAAGTACTTTAGCTCATTGATCCCACCCACAACCCTATGAGGTTGGTATAAATGTTAAGTATCTCTATTTTACAGATTAAAAAAATGTTTGTTCTCTACATCTGTGTCTCTATTTCTGCCCTGCAAACTGGTTCATCTGTACCATTTTTCTAGGTTCCACATACATGCATTAATATACGATATTGGGAGATTGGGATTGACATATATACACTAATATGTATAAAATGGATAGCTAATAAAAACCTGCTGTATAAAAAAATAAATAAAATAAAATTCAAAAATTAAAAAAAAAAAAAAAAGGAGACACAGAGATTAAGCGACTTGCCTGATGCCGCCCACTAGGAAGTGGCAGAGCTGAGATTTGAGCCCAGAGTCTCTGTTCTGAGGCCCTGGACCAACCAAGTAAGTGACCACCTGACAGCATGAATGAGAGCCAGTTATGACTTGACTCACTTGTACGTGTCTGTCCCTCTGCCTCCTAAATGGTCAGAATGTGTGATGTGGCCAGGAGAGGGGAGACCTCCTCTGAGAGTATGAAGACCCCCACTGAGAGGTACATGACTGGCAAACACCAGGGTGGAGCTTTTGCTCTTTAACAAGTGAGAGCAGGAAGTTAAAGGGATGAAAGGAATAGAGGGATTCCAGCTATGATCCAGAAGATTTGGAGTTGAGTTGGGGACGGAAGGAAGGTCTTACCAGGCCTACTGTAATCACCCCAGTGGGCGGGCTGACAGCTGTGTTCACCATGGCTGCCTCTATGGATTCTTTGGTGTTCTATTTAACTGAATTCCACCACTCACATTTACTGAGCATCCACTATGTATCGGAAACTGTATTATGTGTTATGAATAACGCCCAGGACATAGTCTCTATGGGGCTCAGAACCCAGGGGAAAGCAGACATAGAAAACAGTGACACTTGTTTGCAGTAGCAAAATTGGAAATAAACGAAATGTCCATGAATGGGGATTAGTAAGTATGGTACATCCATAGAGCAATACACAGCTGTAGAAAAGGAGAAGGATGCTTTCCATATACTGGTATGGAAAAGGCTCCATGATATATTAAATGAAAACAACAAGGTATAAAATACAGTATGTTGGGCTTCCCTGGTGGCGTAGTGGTTGAGAGTCCTCCTGCCGATGCACAAACTGGTTCATCTGTACCATTTTTCTAGGTTCCACATACATGCATTAATATACGATATTGGGAGATTGGGATTGACATATATACACTAATATGTATAAAATGGATAGCTAATAAAAACCTGCTGTATAAAAAAATAAATAAAATAAAATTCAAAAATTAAAAAAAAAAAAAAAAGGAGACACAGAGATTAAGCGACTTGCCTGATGCCGCCCACTAGGAAGTGGCAGAGCTGAGATTTGAGCCCAGAGTCTCTGTTCTGAGGCCCTGGACCAACCAAGTAAGTGACCACCTGACAGCATGAATGAGAGCCAGTTATGACTTGACTCACTTGTACGTGTCTGTCCCTCTGCCTCCTAAATGGTCAGAATGTGTGATGTGGCCAGGAGAGGGGAGACCTCCTCTGAGAGTATGAAGACCCCCACTGAGAGGTACATGACTGGCAAACACCAGGGTGGAGCTTTTGCTCTTTAACAAGTGAGAGCAGGAAGTTAAAGGGATGAAAGGAATAGAGGGATTCCAGCTATGATCCAGAAGATTTGGAGTTGAGTTGGGGACGGAAGGAAGGTCTTACCAGGCCTACTGTAATCACCCCAGTGGGCGGGCTGACAGCTGTGTTCACCATGGCTGCCTCTATGGATTCTTTGGTGTTCTATTTAACTGAATTCCACCACTCACATTTACTGAGCATCCACTATGTATCGGAAACTGTATTATGTGTTATGAATAACGCCCAGGACATAGTCTCTATGGGGCTCAGAACCCAGGGGAAAGCAGACATAGAAAACAGTGACACTTGTTTGCAGTAGCAAAATTGGAAATAAACGAAATGTCCATGAATGGGGATTAGTAAGTATGGTACATCCATAGAGCAATACACAGCTGTAGAAAAGGAGAAGGATGCTTTCCATATACTGGTATGGAAAAGGCTCCATGATATATTAAATGAAAACAACAAGGTATAAAATACAGTATGTTGGGCTTCCCTGGTGGCGTAGTGGTTGAGAGTCCTCCTGCCGATGCAGGGGACATGGGTTCGTGCCCCAATCCGGGAAGATCCCATGTGCCGCGGAGCAGCTGGGCCTGTGAGCCATGGCCGCTGAGCCTGCGCGTCCGGAGCCTGTGCTCTGCAACGGGAGAGGCCACAACAGTGAGAGGCCCGCATACCGCAAAAAAAAAAAAACAAAGAAAAACAAAAAAAAAAACAGTATGTTACCTTCCACATAAAAATGGAGGGAAATAAGAGTATATATTAATGTTTGCATATATCAACACAAAGACACTCTGGAAGGACACTCAGAAATCTAATAACAGCGGTTCCTGTGGTTGAGGTTGGAGGGTAGCGGTGCTGGGCAGGGGCTGAAAGTGGAAAAAGAGAGTTTCACTTGTTTTTATTTTATTTTATTTTACTTTATTTTGGAATTGAATGTTAGAACTGTTGAAAAAATTAAATTAAAAATAGATGTCATTACAGCCCATGAAAACGGTCTTAGTACTGCCTCCCCATATGAAGAACACTTTTTCTTTCTTCCTTTCCCATCAGCCCCAATGATGGGTCCCTGGAAGATAACCGGTGGTGGGGAGACAAATAAGTAACAGGGAGCCTGCTCTTCCTCCTGCCGGGAGGGGTCAGAGAACCATCAATCTGACACCCCCTAGTGACCGTCACCCCGAAATGGCATGCCAGCTCTCTCAAAACCACTGCCGCATCTCTCTTCATTAACCTACTGTCCCTGTCAACAGCGTAAGGGGATGATTTCAAAGCAAACCCTCAGAGCCTTCCTGGACTCTCAAAGGCAACAGAGGACCCTGAAGGTCATGCTCAGCTAAATGTTTCGCTTCTTGCCTCTTTCCTCTTTAATTACAGCATAATTTGCATTTATATGATTTCATCCAGCCGTTCTGTGGGCAGTGTTGAGGATGATCGACACTCCATAACTTCCCATCATAGTTGGAGAGTCAGGAGGGTGGCCGCCGTTTCCGATAAAATCCTTTCCAGTTAAAGAGTTCATTGGACATGTCACGGTTTGGGGTTCTTGTTATCATCAGATGTGCACGTCTCATGGATATTTCTTTACACCCATCATCGTAATAAGGTCTTACTACAGAGGATGCTTGGAGAATTATGCTCCTCCACTGAGTGACTGTGATGACACTGACTTGAAAATGGGCCTCCTTAGACTTGCATAAGAAGCAAACAATTCCCTTAACTGGATCATAGTTCTGGGCTTTACTTTCCCAGGTCTTGGGTCCAAATGGGATCAGATGCTCCATGTGATGAAACACACCAATGATAGTGACAAAATAATGTCAGACCACTAACAGGGTCCGTCTACTCAGGGCAAATGTGTCTGGAGATTTCTCCAATCAACACTCAAGCTGGAGGTCTCTGCTCTGGATAATGGCTCACCTGGCTGATGTGGTTCACACCTAGCCAGCATGGCTCACCTGGTCAGCTCATCTGGGTGAAAACACAAGCTCAACAAGTTTCTTTTAACATCCAAAATACCAGGAAGGAAATTCACCAACATACCAATGATAGTTATCTCCGGGTGGTTTAATTCCTGGTGCATCTTTTTTTTGCTGTACGCGGGCCTCTCACTGTTGTGGCCTCTCCCGTTGCGGAGCACAGGCTCTGGATGCGCAGGCTCAGCGGCCATGGCTCACGGGCCCAGCCACTCTGCGGCATGTGGGATCTTCCCAGACCGGGGCACGAACCCGTGTCCCCTGCATCGGCAGGTGGACGGACTCTCAACCACTGCGCCACCAGGGAAGCCCTCCTGGTGCATTTTTATTTTCTTCTTAATTCTCTTTTGTGCTTTCCAAGTTGTGCTTTTTTTTAACCATTCAGCACATTTTTTTAATAATAAAATATTTTAAAGCAATACTTATAACTGTAAAATGGGAAAATGTACAAGTTGAAAATGTCATTTATTTACAACTGATTCTATAGCCACAGCCATGACAAAGAGAAAGGGAAATAAACACTGAGAGTCCCCTTCAGTATTGTCTGACTGGATCCTACACCTTTAGGGCCACCTAACAAGTCCATCTACACCAGTCCCCCGCTCCTCCCGACCAACAAAGGTAAACTTCGCCTGCACCAGTGCCAGCCAGCAGCCACCCAGGACCAGCCCACTTTGTTCCAGAACCACTTCCATTCCTTCCACGTCCAGCCTGACTCCTGATTGTCGATTCAGGCCCCCTTTCCCATCCCTCCCCCACCCCGTGCCACGGTCTTGGTGTTGATTTTGGCTTTGACTCACGGCACTGGTCTTCGGTTCTTTCTACCCCAGACTACAAGAAGAAGCCCCCTCCCAGTACTGTCCCCCTGGTTGGCACTCTGGCTTTGTTTGGGGGCCTGGGGGTGGGGGCATTTTAATCTATAGTCAGATTGTGCCGAATGGCTTGAACCACGCTCTCTGGGGACCCTAATTAGTAAGCTTCTTAGTCAGAAATAAGGCATGAAGGCAGCTTTTCTTAACTTCCTCCTTCAAACACTCATTATGGCGCTTCTTTAAACTTGAGCCCTCAGTGAGACCCATCAGAAGGTGTTGCCTCAGGAGGGACCCCAGGGAAAGAATGAAAAGTTTGTGAGGCTTAGATATGTCTAATGCTTTAGGGTCCACAAACTCTGGGGCTGCCCCTCTCCCTGGAGTAAATGGCACTTCAATTATTTTTAATTAGGATAAAATTAAAGTTTTCAAAACCCTAGGTGACAGAGACTGGCCAAAGGTCTCACATGCCTTTTAAATCTGTCAAACACAAAATCCAAGAAATATCTTGCTACATCCTGCATTCTACCCAACCATTTCCCCAACTAGCAGAATACCCCCCTTATCTAAAAGTCCTTGATGCCAGCTCTGACAATTCTCCCTCACTGACTGAAGCCGGTTACCAAGGGGTTGCCTGCAACTTACAGCTGAATCCCCACAGGCCCAAGCAAACTGTCCCAGGAAAAGGCAGACTTGAATGTTATGACCCTTTGTATTAATTTTGCTGGGCAAAAATTTGTGGGTTCAAGGCAAATTCCAACAGCAACTTCCTTTTGCTTTATTTGGGAATCAAAGGAACACATTTATCTTTAGTATTTTTATTTACTTCTGCTGAGCAGTCAAAGCTAGATACAAATTCCTTTTGATTAAAACTACATATATATCAAAAGATTTAATAAATAGTATTGCTAAACAAAGGAGGTTTAAACAGGAGAGTGAGAATAATGTTCTCTCTCCCCAGTATGGATATGCAGCAAACCTTCCAAGCTGGGGTGCAAAAGGTTTTGGTCTCCCTACTTAAGGACAAGAGTCTAAAATTACTACTGCTATTTGCTCTTATAAGAAGAAAAGAATCAGGACTTCCCCAGTGGTCCAGTGGTTAAGACTCCTTGCTCCCAATGCAGGGGGCCTGGGTTCGAAACCTGGTCAGGGAACAAGATCCCACGTGCCGAAACTAAGACCGGGTGCAGCCAAATCAATAAATATTTTTAAAAAGAAGAAGATGATGAAAAAAGTCATATATGGCCATACCAGGAGTTTCAGGACCCATTCAGGGACTCAGCTAAAGAGCCCGTGTAATACTAACGACATCCTTTGGTTACTGCAGGTACCAGTTGTCATTTACACCTCAGCAGACATCATGGTTTAAGCAAAAATCCCCTATTTCCAAAGAATCTGGTAGCAAATGACATGCGTAGCATGTTCCTAAAACAAACAGAAATCTGCTTACAAGTGATCAAGGAAGTCACTTCTATAAAACTATCACTGTTTGCAGATGACATGATACTATATATGGAAAATCCTATTGACTCCCCCCAAAAACTGTTAGAACTAATATCGATAAATGAAATCAGTAAAGTTGCAGGATACAAAATTAATATACAGAAATCAGTAACATTTCTATACACTGATAACAATCTATCAGAAAGAGAAATTAAGAAAACAATCCCATTTACAATTTCATCAAAAAGAATAAAATATCTAGAACTAAATTTGACCAAGGAGGTAAAAGACCTGTACTGTGAAAACAATAAGACAATGATAAAAGAAATTGAAAACAATACAAATAAATGAAAAGATATACCATGCTCATGGATTAGAAGAATTAATATTCCTAAAATATCCATACTACCCAAAGCAAGTTACAGATTCAGTGACACTCCTATCAAAATACCAAAGGCATATTTCACAGAAGTAGAACAAATAATCCTAAAATTTGTATGGAACCATAAAAGACCCCGAATAGCCAAAGCAACCTTGAGAAAGAAGAACAAAGCTGGAAGTATCACACTCCCTGATTTCCAACTATACCGCAAAGCTCTTGGTACTGGCACAAAAACAGACACGTAGATCAATGGACCAGAAAGTCCAGAAATAAAACCACGCTTATATGATCAATGAATCTTCAACAAAGGAGGCAAGAATACACAATGGAGAAAAGACAGTCTCCTTAATAAATGGTGTTGGGAAAACTGGACAGCTACATGCGAAAGAATAAAACTGGACCATTTTCTTACACCATATACAAAAATAAACTCAAAATGGATTAAAGACTTAAATGTAAGACTTGAAACCATAAAACTCCTAGAAGGAAACAGAAACAGCACACTCTTTGACATCAGTCTTAGCAATATTTTGGGGGATCTGTCTCCTCAGGCGAGGGCAACAAAAGCAAAAATAAATAAATGGAACTATATCAAAGTAAAAAGCCTTTTGCATAGCAAAGGAAAGCATGAACAAAACAAAAAGCAACCTACTGAACGGGAGAAAATATTTGCAAATGATAAATTTGATAAGCGTTAATATGCAAATTGTATAAAGAAATCACACAACTCAATATAAAAACAAATCCAATTAAAAGTGATCAGGGGGACCTCCCTGGTGGCGCAGTGATTAAGAATCCGCCTGTCAATTCAGGGGACACAGTTTTGAGCCCTGGTCTGGGAAGATCCCACATGCCATGGAGCAACTAAGCCCGTGCACCACAACTACTGAGCCTGCGCTCTAGAGCCCACGTGCCACAACTACTGAAGCCCGCGTGCCTAGAGCCCGTGCTCCGCAACAAGAGAAGCCACCACAATGAGAAGCCCGTGCACTGCAACGAAGACCCAACGCAGCCAAAAATTAATTAATTAATTAACTTTTTTAAAGAAAAAGAAGAGGTACAAGCCTCCAGTTATAAAATAAATGTCATGAGGATGTAATATACAGCATAAGGAATATAGTCAATAATACTGTAATAATTTTGCATGGGGACAGATGGTTACTGGACTTGTCATAGTCATCGTTTCATAGTATATTTGATTGTCAGATCACTATATTGTATACCTGAAAGTCACATATATCAAATATACTTCAATAAAAATAAATAAAATAAAATAAAATACCTACTTGAGTAGAAAAGAAAAGGGAAGTCACTTCTAGCCTTTTTGTGGCAATCAGGCCCCTCTGTTTCTCTGTGGCACCCTCTCCTCGAGGTCCCAATCAGCAGCTTGTTCTGTTCACTAGCTCCGAAGCAGGAATAATGCCACTCGACTCTCAGGCAGCATACTCCAATGTCCTAGCAATAGCTCTAAAAACACAGTTGCCTGGAAATTCCAGAGCCAGCCAAAATGAATTAAGCCCACCCCAATCTTCTCTCCCACTGGTTACAACTAAAACTTCAAAGTACAAAAAAACAACTACTTGCAGACTCCGAGAAGTTAACAAATTAGGTAGATTAAGGAAGGGAACCAACACGTAAACAGTGATCCATATCAAGGGATGAGTTTCCCAGTTTTCCCCTCTTTTATCTTCTGACTTTGACCAAAGGGTGGTGCCACTGCAGAACTATACAGCAGACAGGGGCCCTAAAACACCAGAGGAAAACAGAGCAGAGGACCTGGGAAAAGGGCTCTGGAGAGCGAAGAGTGTGGAGGAAATCTTAGAGAGGAGAGGGCTGCAGAGGGAGATCCCTTTATTCTGTCACAAGCACCAGGATCACCTCTAAGCTGTACATGTACAGCATCAACCCAAAGCATCATAGCCAAGACTCTGAAATCTGAACTACAGTATCATCCATTGCCCATGCCCTAGATAGGGACATGCATGGAATAGACCCAAAGCAGCATAACAAAGTCTTTGAAACCCAGATAAACATTGGAACCACTGCCACAGATGGCAAGAAAGAACTTGCAGTTTGAACCCAATCAGATTGATTGCCTGCTAAAACAATAAAATCAACATTCTGCAGAGAATTTAACAGGACCCAAAGGTTCACCACATAGTGTTCCAAAGTACCCAGCACACAAAGAATCAGGGCAATGCTACCAATTCTCAAAAGAAAATACAATCAACAGATGTCAGTTCTCAGATGATCCAGATGTTGGAATCGTCAGACAAATACTTTAAAAGGACTATTATAGGGCTTCCCTGGTGGTGCAGTGGTTGAGAGTCCGCCTGCCGATGCAGGGGACACGGGTTCGTGCCCCGGTCCGGGAAGATCCCACATGCCGCGGAGCGGCTGGGCCCGTGGGCCATGGCCGCTGAGCCTGCGCATCCGGAGCCTGTGCTCCGCAACGGGAGAGGCCACAACAGTGAGAGGCCCGCGTAGCGCAAAAAACCCCCCAAAAATCAAACAAGAAAAAGAACTATTATAAACATGTTCCATGAGGTGAAGGTAATACTCTCAAAATGGATGGAAAGGTAGACAATAGGAGCAGAAAAATAAAAACTATTTTTAAAATGAAAACTTGAGAACTAAAAAGGAGACTATGAATCTATGAAATTTAAAAGTCACTGAGCTCAAAAACCGAATGCAGAGGACAGAGGAAAGAGTCAGCAAACTTAAAAACAGATCAGTAGAAATTATTTAATCTAAACAACAAAGAAAATAAAACATTTTGAAAATGAATAGAGCATCAAGAACCTATGGGGAAATATCAGAAGGTCTGACATTTGTGACATTGGAGCGCCAGAATTAGAAAGAGATTGGAACAGAAAACAAATATTTAAAGAAACAGTGACCAAAAACGTACTAAATGTTGTGAAAGATATTTATGTTCCATGTGAATGCTCACCAAAGGACATCCACTGCAGAGGAGACTTCATAACACAGACAAGATGGAATGTTCTGTGGATATCAATCACCCCCAAGGTTTGCTCTATAGATGATGTATGAAGTGGGCATGTTGGCAGGATGGCAGCTATACACAAGCTCAACAACATGAACTTCCCCTCACTAAGGCTGACTTGGTTACTGCTGTTACCAAGGGTCTAACTTACCAGCAGAAGAGCCCAGCCCCAAGCTCCTAGTGTGGCACAATTCCCTAAGGGAATTAGACAGCCACCTAGTGGCCAGTTGATTATATTGCACCCATTTCATCATGGGGTGGGTGGCAACATGTTCTCACTAGACTAGGTATATATTTTGGATATGAATTTGTCTTCTCTAACTGTAATGCTTCTGCCAGTTTAGCAGTTTCTTAAAAATTGAAACACTCTTACCATATGATTCAGCAATTCCACTCCTTGGTATTTACCCAGAGAATCTGAAAACTTATGTCCACACAAAAACCTGCACATGGATCTTTATGACAGCTTTATTCATAATTGTCAAAACCTGGAAGCAACCAAGATGTCCTTCAGTTGGTGAATGGATAAATAAACTGTGGTACATAAAGACAATGGAATATTGTCTAAAACAAATGAGCTCTCAAGTCATGAAAAGACACGGAGGAAACTTAAATGCATATTATTAGTGAAGAAAAAAAAAGCCAATCTGGAAAGGCTACGTACTGTATGATTCCAATTACATGACATTCTGGAAAAGGCAAATCTATGGAGACAATAGAAAGATCCATGGTTGCCAAGGATTGGGCGGGGAAGGAAAGGAGAATAGGCAGAGGACAAAGGGTTTTTAGGAGAGCGACACTACCCTGTGTGATCCGATAATGGTGGACAGATGCCGTTATACATTTGTCCAAACCCAGGGAATATACAACACCAAGAGGGAACCCCCTATAAACTATGGACCTTGGTTGATTATGATGTGTCAACACAAGTTCATCAATTGTAACAAATGTATCACTTTGTGGGGGACGTTGATAATGGGGGAACTATCCTTGTGTGAGGGCAGGGGGCATGTGGGAAATCTGCCTTTCCACTCGATTTTGCTGTGAACCTAAAACTGCGCTAAAAAATAGATCTTTTTTTTTTTTAAAGCACTCCCAAAAAGTTACACACTGTGATACAAACAATTCCATTAATATAACATTCTGAAAAGGACAATGTTGTAGATATGGAGAAGAGATTAGTGGTTGCTAGGGGTTAAAATTGGGGGAGGGGGGAGTGAAGAAAGGGGACGTGGCTAGCAAGGGCAACCTGAGGGATTTCCAACCTGTGAGGACTGGCTATCAATGTCAGTATCCTGTTGGTGATGGTGTGTTACATTTTTGCAAGATGTTACCATTGGAGGAAACTGGGTAAAGGGTACACAGCACCTCTCTGTACTATTTCTTACAACTGCATGCGACTCTACAATTATCCCAAAATTAAGTGTGATTTTTTTTTTTTAAAAAGGAATGGACTGCTAATACCCTCAACAACATGAATGAATCTCAAAACACTGTGCTGAGTGAAAGAATCCAAACACAAAAGAACATATACTACATGATTCCATTTTTGTAAAATACAAACTATTCTATAAGTGACAAAAACAGATCAGTGGTTACATGGAGCCAGGGGCAAAGGGGGATGGAATGCAGGTGATGAAAATGCTTTTTGTCTTAATTGTGATAATGGTTTTATGAATGTAAATAACGGATAAAACTCATTGAATCACACACTTTAAAGATGTGGTTTATCTGAAATAAATTATTCCTCAATAAAGTTGAGAAGAAACAGAAATAAGTTAATGGTGCAGAAACCAAGGTCTACAGGTCACGACATTATAGCTTTGAAAACCTCAAACTGGCCAGGGAGGACTCACCAAGGTTTGGAGGAAGTCTTAAGAGCTAACCTAGCAATTAGTCAACAAACATCTCTTTAGTCTCTTAACATATGAAAAACACACGTGGAGTTCTGCACAGAAAAGAACATAGCACAGTCCTGGAACCCACGGAGATGACCATCTAGCTGGAGAGACATGGCACACATGAGGAACGGAGATGGCCGTGCAGGGTACAACTGTGACCCTAAACAAGTCCAGGAAGAGGGGCAGCTGCCGCAGGGAAAGGCCCAGAGAAGATGGGAGAAGGGAGCCAGAGATAGGAAAGGGCACAGTAAACATTGCTTCTTTCATTAACCAGTGGCATCACCACAGGTGCCCTCACTCGCCTCCACTTGAAGTATCAGTCATGTTTGCCCTCTCCTTCACCCCCTTACCCAGGCGTCCTTGTACATCACCCATCCTGATGTCTCTGGCATCTCTCTCTTACTCTCTCTTTTCATTGCCACTTTCCCTGGTCTTGACCTTATCAACTTCTGCCTGAACCATTGCAGAGCCTCCTGCCTCATCTCCCCAGCACTAGGTTTCCACTCTCCCGTGTACAGTCACTGCACAGGTCAGGTTTCCCAGAGGCAAAGCTTAAGATGGGGATTCTTGTTCAAGTGATATATCGGGGGGATGCTCTCAGAGAATGGAGCTGAGCAAAGCAGGATGAGGCCGAGGGAGGAACCAAGCAAGGATGTGCTCTAAGCTTGAGCCCTCAGGTGAGTTCAGAGGCACTAGTTGTACCAGAGCTGGTGCCACCCTGAGGCAAAGTGGATTGACTGCCTCCTCTGAGTGTCAGCCATTGACTTGGGAGGCGGTGGGCAGGGCGTGCTATTTTTCAGGCAGAGTGGTTCAGTTTGGCCAAGGACAACACTTTAGAAAAAGGCGACAGCTGTGAGCTATTGGCAGCGAACACTCAGAAGCTGGGAGATGGCCCCAACATAAACAAGAGATTTAGGCTGGGCAGCAACAGCATCCACTACAATGACCTTCGATGACCTTCCCAACAAACTCATCTGCTTTCATCATGCCTGTGATCCCAACTGTCCGATGATTCCAACTGCACTGCGTTGGGGTGGGTGCACAGAGCCCAAACTCTCCATCTTCATGGAAGACCACCACGACCTAGTCCAAACCAAACCAACCTTCCTACTTTGTCCTCTCTCCCGCTCTCTCGCTCTCTCTCCCCCTCCCTCTTCCTCTCCCCCTCCCCCTCCTCTCTCTCTCATCCACGGAGGTGAAGTTGGCTAGTGAGCTGAAGCGATCATCCAGATAATTGCATCTCCTAATCCATTCACTTTACAGCGATCCAAACTGCCTGTATGGGGTGATCAAACAAAGCTATGAGTGCAGCCCCTCCTCTGTCACTCTGGATCTCAAGATGTTTCACTGAGGCCCGGTTTTCTTGCCTCCAGCTTAGAAGGGCTCAGAGAAGGCGGCCTGACACACGAATGGACCGTCAGGCTGCCAGGCGTGACATTCCAGCCCGATGCTCTCGATCCCACAGGTCTAACTGGGCTTCATAGGGGTCACAGCCTGCTCGGGAGGACGCGAGCTGATTCAGTCTGATGGGAGTCAGGAGGTGCTGTCAGCTCCTGTCTCTGGGGCCGGGGCACCATGTCAACGTGCTGATCCCAGACCAAGGCCACAGCCTCACACAGGGACGCCAGGCTGGAAGCAGGGACAGTGTCACCATTTAACAAAAGGCAGAAAAGTGCCAGTGCCCTGCATCAGGGGGATGGACCTGTCCCCTAGGGGCTGGCAGACCTGGCCACTCAGCCCAGCACTTCTGGGTCTGATGCCCACCCAGCACTACCCAAACCGTAACCGTCGCAGATTCCCTTCCAGAAAGTGTAGGTTGTGAATCCTTCCGCCACACTGTGCAGTCAGCACCGTCCTCCTCTTTCCACAGGGCGGGACCCTGAGGACCCTGATGCGGCTGCCTGCCTAAGGCTACCTGCTACCCTCCTAGGACCTGAGATTCACGTTCAAACCTATTTTCCTCTCCTAACCATTCTACTCCAGAGAAAAGAAAACACGACCAAACAGGAAACAAAGTCTCAGATGAGAAAGGCTAGCTTCACGTGATTCTTCTTAGCCCAGGTAAGAAGGAAGCGTTGAAACGGGGTTTTCATGGCCCCCGTCACTGCCTTTCCATGTCGTTCTTCATGAAGCGGAGAGGAGACAGGGTCTCTTTGTACAGCTTTGGGATGCAGGGAAGGAAGCCTGGGAGGGGGGCTCGTACAGAACGAGAGCAAAGGCACAAAACGCGGGATGAACCCTTCAGGGTCTTCACGGGGTGGAAGATGAGAGCTGAGCAGGCAGGAGGAATGGGGGGAGGGGACCAGACAGGAAGCGGCTCAGAAGAAGCCTTTGATGGGATCCATCCGGCAGGGGCTTCGGAAGTGGAGCTACAAACCACTGCTCCTTACCTGGCACCTAGCACAGCACCAAGCACACAGAAGACTATAAATGAATAAATGAGTAAATGAAGGGAAAAATCTGGGATACAGATAAAGGTGCGACTGCTGAAAGCTGTCCTGCTGAGAGCCAACCCCATTTATCACATCACTTAGCGGAGAAAATTCTTCTCCAGACAATGCAAAACTGGGGCTGTGGCTCCCCTGAACCAGCAGGGCTGCCCCACCAGCCAGGGCCCAGGCCAGCCGCTTGCTGGTTAGTCCTGGGGGTGCCTTGTGCCGTCCTTAATGAGATGTAACGGCTGAAGGGAAGCAGCTAACTGCATGATGTTTTATTAATCTTTTCTCCATGAAGTATTAATTGGGAGCTTTCACAAATACAAAGATCTGTCTGCTTTGTAACGGCTCAGGTTTGTGGTCTCTCTGGATGAATGTGTGAGAGTTTCCTATTGAGAGATGATGGTGACAAGCACGAGTCCAGATCCTGTAGCAGGCGCACAGCTGACGGCCTCAGACATCCGGAGCTGTCAAAAATACCTTCATCGGTGAGCTGCTCCGCCAGCAGCCAGGGTTCTGTCCATAGGGAACCGGGGGAACATTGCTACTTGGTGCTATGCGATGGCTTAGACTACGGAGAGATTTATGTCCAAATATCCAGCCCACGGAGGGCCAAAAAGAGGTAGGACGCCTGCAAGAGGAAGCGATCAGCACCGACATGGCAAGGATTGTGTTGTGAGACTCACCTCTGCCTTCCCCTCTTTTCCCTGAGATCACTTCACCTGGGAGGAAAAGATCCCAAAGAGAAGCACGAGCCTCAAGTCAGGAGTGTTGACTGAATTCTGAGGGTGGTGGTTCCTGGAAGCAGGAGGGGAGAGAGTGGCTTCTGGGCATGGAGTGGGATAGGTGGAGACGGTTTGATGGGGAGCCTCGGCCCACTTCCCACCTAGTCCTGGAAGGCGTGGGATGCCCAATGGCCCGACGTTGGACCCTAGTATTGTATCCCCACGGAGGGGTTTCTGCATGAGTGGGAGAAGCAGGAATGGCCACTCCACTCAACCAGCCCCATAGCCAGGACCCAGCACCAGACACAGAGGCTGGTTCCACAGGAATAACTGGTTCCAGGGCCATGTGAGAGGATGCCCAGCCTGGTGAAAGGGCCACTGGGATATACCTCCAGGAGCCAAAGGGAGGTAAACCTGCCCCTCTGGTAGGTTCCCAAGAGATGGAGGGGCCACGGTGAGCACTTCCCCCAAACCCCACACAGCACGGTCATGGAGAAACCAGCAAAGGGCTCCAGCGATGGCTGGAGCTGCCTGAAGCGGAGTAGTGTCTGCAACACTTCCCATGGCCAGCATGGAGGAGGCTAAGGAGAGAGCCTTCCCCTCCCTGCCTCCCTTCCCTGTCTGACTCCAGGGAGACCCCTGATGAGATGCACTTGGTGGGAGAGGGGGAAACCTCAGGACCAGACCTCATACCTCCTTCCCAATCTAAGAAGGCAGGACCGCAACTCTAGCCTGCACTGGAGAAAGAGAAGGATTTGTCCAAAATGTTTGAGACTAATAAATTCTTAAAACCTTTAAGTTTTTAAAATAATGAACAGGAGGAATAAGCTTTGACTTCCAGAACGAGTAGAACATGCAACTGTTGGAAAGTGTGAAAATAAAACAAGGATCATGTTTCCAGAATCACAAAGGGGCAAGGGGCATCGCATAAGGTAGATTTCCTCCAAGTGCAGGAAGATTTACTCCAAGTGCAGTCCACAGACTGGCAGCATTGGCTTGTTAGAAAAGCAGAACGTCTGCCCTTAGCCCAAACCAGCTGAACCAGAATCTGCATTTAACCATGATCCCCAGGTGATTCATAAGTACATTAAGGGGCTACCCTGGTGGCGCAGTGGTTGAGAGTCCGCCTGCCGATGCAGGGGACACGGGTTCGTGCCCCGGTCCGGGAAGATCCCACATGCCGCGGAGCGGCTGGGCCCGTGAGCCATGGCCGCTGAGCCTGCGCGTCCGGAGCCTGTGCTCCGCAACGGGAGAGGCCACAACAGTGAGAGGCCCGCGTACCACAAAAAATAATAATAATAATAACTACATTAAGGTTTGAGAATCACTAGTATAGCTGGATGAAATAAAACATTTGACGTTAATATCTCAGTGAATTGAGATTTCTCAATCAACTGGTTGCATTAGACAGGATCTGCTTCTGTTGCTTGTGACCAAAACCTTAAACTAACAAAGAAATCATCACTATGAATAACACGCCTCCTAGGATCAGCCCTTATCAAAGCAATAAGGGGGAATAGTTGGTCTTAGGGAATACTGAACCTGTCTTTGAGCCTTCCTGATGCCCAGTGCTTTCACCCAATCTCTCGCCAGCACAGAGCCCATTCTGCACCACACCCACCCAGGGAAAGCACATGGCCACAAGGACAGATTCTGCACACTCTGGGTACCATGGTCTGAATCAACACGGCAGCCCTGCTCTTCACCCTCCGGGAAGGCTGCTCTCCCTAACACTGAACTTTGTTAAAAAAAAAAACAGAAGTAAAATTAGTATCAGAATTAGAGCACAAAATTGCATTTCTCAGCTCAGATTTTTCTCCCCTACAGAACAGTAGCCACTCCAACCTCCCTTCCCAGCACCCCCAAGGGTGTCTCACACGTGCACATCAACGGTCTCTTCCATCACCCTTTAGAGCCCACCATGTTGCTCCTCTCTCCTCCAGGTCCCTGCCGTGCTCCCTGCAGACTCGGGGCACAGCAGTCCTACGTGCTGCATTGGAAGTTTTGACTGAGGGTACCTTCTCCCTAAAACCTGGGCACAAGCCTGCATGGGGCCAGAGGACAATCCCAACTATAGATCCTAGGGGCTCTCCAATCACTCTCACTTGAAACTTCTTCTCAAAGGATGTATTGTTTTCCATATATATATATAGTTATATATATAGATAGATATAGATAGATAGATAGATAGATAATATTTGTCTTCCCCACTGGACAGTAGTCTCTGTGGGGGGTGGGTCTAGCTCTCCTTGGTTCACCACTGATATTCAGAACCAACCACATCACCAATGCTTATTGAATGAATGAACAGATAACTGAATTTGTTAAATAAGTAATAACTTCCCACTTTGGGCACATCTCAACCACTCTGAGCCTCAGTTTCTTTATCTGTATAAGGGAGATTAGAGAATCTACCTGAGATGGTTGTCAGGAAGCTAACCTCTGTCCATAAAAGGTGCCTAGCACAGGATTTTGTACCAAGCAGAATTTCAAAAATATTTGTTTCCTTATTATGTAATGTTGGTGAAGTGGCGTTCGCTGCAAATCTGATACAGCGCCCGTTCAGTGCCTAAATAAGCAATTTTCTCTTACTTGGTCTGCACGGTCCAGCAAAATGGCACCTCGTCTCTGATGCCTTCCCCAGCCAGCGCTCCATTCCTAGGTACCATTAGCTGTGCCTCTTCTGTGTTACTCCGGCACTTTATGTTACCCTGCCTCTGTTAGAACACTTACCATATTCGCTATAACCAGCTCTGTATGACTGTGACCTTCCTGAGGGCAGGGCCTTATCCTTCACACCTCTGCAGGCTCCACATGTCACTGAATGCCTGAATGAATGGAGTGAGAGAGTGAATGAATGAATGAATGGTCTCAAGCCTCTTCTCTCCACAAGCTTTTTAGGTTGAGAAATATGCTTACTCATTTTGAACATGGGCTTTGAAATCTGACAATCCCGAACTTGAACCCGGCGTCAACTAACTACTACTTAGGTGACTTTAGGCAATTACTTATCTGCTCCACACCTCCACCTCCTTGTATGTAATGTGGGGTTAATAATACCTAACTCTCAGAGAGGTTTGGGGAATTCAGTTAGATAATGTCATTTATTAAATGCTTCGTCAGTTGGAACTGATTCTTACCTGGTATACTAATGTATACTTAGATATGAATGGTAAGTGAGTTCTCAATTTGCTCTCATTCCTAGGGTATCTATAAAGTTCACCTTGGGTCTCCTAAATTAAATACATTTGCCTTGGTCTTTACAAGTAAATCAGGAATAGTGAAATTAGAGAGACAGAGTATTTGGAACTCAGTGACCTCGGAGAAACATCGCCCATGAATGGCATTAACATGGTAAAAGTACTAGATAAATGTTGCACTGTTCCAAGCACTTCACAAGTTTTAACCCTTTAATCTTCTCACCAACCCTCTGAAGTCGATATTAGGATTATATTTCATTGTACAGATGGGGAAACCGTGGCACAGAGAGATCAAGTTCACCTGTCAAGATCTGACGGCTAGTAAATGGCACAGAAGGGGTGCAGCTCTGGGTCACCCTGCCTCTGCCTAGTAACTGCCACTTCTGATCAATGCCAAAGGCGGTGATGTTGAAGATGATAACAAATGACAAACTCCTCGCAGACAGACAAGTCTTAATGGAGACTTTTCGATGTCCAAAGCATTGAAAAGATATGGATGCCTCCATCCCCATGTCATTAAAATTAAAAATTATAGTACTCTGGGGAATTCCCTGGAGATCCAGTGGTTAGGAGTCCGTGCTCTCACTGACAAGGGCCGGGATTCAATCCCCGTGGCCAAGAAAAGAAAAAAAATTATAATACTCTGAAAATAAGTCACAAAATTTTCATATATACTGAAATTAAAATAGCTTTTCTTTAGATATTATGATTGCAAAATTCTGGAGGAGTTATTCAAGCTGAACATTTTGCAGTGTTTTTTCTGAGACCCTACTTGGCTGGTAACCTAAATACATGTTTGGTGCCTCCCAGCCCAGAGGGCAGTGTCCAGTACAGGGCATGTCCTACCTCTACAAAGGTTTGTTGAATGAATGCTTAACTGTGTGTTTCCCAATCTTGTTGGGTTGCCAGATAAAATGCAAGATGCCTAGTTAAACCTGAATTTCAGATAAACGATAGCTTTTTAGTATAAGTATGTCCCATGTGATATTGAACTGACATCCTGTGGTTTTGTTAGCTAAATCTGGCAACCCTACCCTCTAGGTTAGGAATTCACAGAAAGGAAAGTGAGTGTGGCTTGGAGCCAGAGAAGGGGCTGTCCTGGAAGAGATGGAGGTTGAGCTGACTCAGGAGGGAAACATAAAGGACAGTGTTAATGGCGCCCCCTGGAGTTGTACAGCCCCATGACCCTGAGAAATGGAGGGGCGTTCCCGGTAGGGAAACCAGCATGATTAAAGGCTAAAGAGACGGGAGTTCCCAGGTGCCCTAGTGGTTAGGATTCCAGGCTTTCATTGCCGTGGCCCAGGTTCAATCCCTGGTCCAGGGACGTAAGATCCCGCAAGCCGCGCAGCGCAGCCAATAAATGAATGAATGAATGAATGAATGAATGAATAAATAAAGGCTAAAATGAGCATGTCAGGGTGAAAGACAGTGAGGAGGACAGCTGCCTGCAGCACCTATAATCCACATTTCCAAACGACTTTCAGGTCCTCAATGCCCCTTTCCGTCCATGCTCCCCACCCACCAAGGCTTTCACCACGCAGTCCCTCTGCCTGGAACTCCTTGTGCACTAAAGAGCTATCTTGTAACAACTGACACACCTCTGCCCCAAATCCTTGTGTGTCAATCTTTACAAGCCTCCCAAAGCTTGCATGACTTTCCTATAATCTTCCAGCATGCCTCCAGCAACAGTTAAAGGAAGTAGAAGTGAATCATGCAGTGACCACGTGTGGCCAGCCTCTGGGGTCCTGCCTGCCCGTGGGAAGTCCCGTGGTCCTGTGCCTGGTTTGCAGGGCTGTGGCCAGAGGTCACCTGTTGAGGATATAGCCCTGCGCTCCCGACATGAGGCCGATAGCAATGTTCAATACTATCTTGAGAATCCTTCTTTCAAAAACGTCCGCTGCCAGGGTTTAACAAGCCCAAGATCTGAGCTACCCGGTTAAACGCTGTCCTGACCCATTCCGCCTGGGCCATTTTTTAATTCATGAGCACTTGCCTAAAGGGGGCCCTTGCTGCTGACCCCCAGGCACATCTCGGGCCCCAGTCCATGTTCTCCCACCCTCCTAGACAGCTGCCTCCCCTTCTCCTGCCCCCGCACACGTCTCTGACATCTCCTCCCCGTCCTCACGCACGGCAGAGAACCCAGCTTCTCATTTCACCGAGAAAACAGAAGCCATCAGGAGAGAACTCATGCGCCACTCACTCCCAGGCCCCCACCCGCCTGCCCTCGTGTTGCAGGAATGAGCGACCACTGCTCCTGTGCGCTGGTTGCCAGATCCCACGCCCTCTCACCTGCTGGACTTTGCTCCTGCGGTTGCCACCCTCTCCTGCATCATCATGTTTCCTCTCTGCTGGATCATTCCCACAGACACACAGACTTGCTGCTTTTCTCCCACTTGGAGATATCCTCTCTTGACCCGATTTCCCACGTCAGCTACAGCCTCCTTTCTCTGCCCCCTCCCCTGTAGCCAAATTCCACGGAAGAGGTGACTCCAGGAGCTGCCTTTGCTTTCTTCCTCTCGTCCTCTTTTGAGCCCACCCTATCAGGCCTTGCCCCCATCACTCCATCACACCTGCTGTGGTCCCCAATGACCCCTAGACATCATCTCCATTGACCTCTCAGCAGTGTCAGACACAGGTGGTCATTCCATCCTCTTTGAAACACGTTTTCTTGACTTGGCTTCAAGGGCAGCACGCACTCCTTGACTTTTCTACCTCATCAGCTGCTTCCTCTCCACCTCTTGTGGGATCTTTCTCATGTTCCCAACCTCTAAACAATACAGCCTGTGCCCCCCACCAGGGCTCAGCTCTCAGACCTCATTTCTTCTCTCTGTAGGCTCACCCACCTGATGATCTCAACCTATCTCATGGGTTGAGATCAAACAACTGATCTCCATGACAATGTACCAAACTCTCCCTTGAAACGATCTGGCTACATAAAACCTCCGCTTGGATGATGGCATAACAAACTTAATATATCTTTGCTTCCCAAAACCTGCTCTTCCCATGGTCTTTCCCATCTCAGTCAATGGCAAATCCGGTCTACCAAAATCCTTTAAGTCATCATTGATCCCTTTCTTCTCTCATTCTCCCAACCAAATCATCAGCAAACCTGTCCGTTCTACCCTTCAGGCATCCTCAGAATCCAGCCACCTCTCCCTCTTCCACCCCAGCAAGCTACCAGCATCTTCTGCCTGGACCATTACAATAGGCTCCTAATTGATCTCCTCGCTTCCACTCTTGCCCTTCTACTGTCAGATCTCCATACCGAAGCCAAAGGGATCCTCTTAAATGTAAATCTTATATGGGGCAAGACCCTACTTTCTCCGGCTCACAGGGACCTCCACAACCGCATCCATCTCCACTCTCTTCCTAGAGCTCTAGCCACCTGGCCTTTCTACAGTTTCCCGGACAATCCTAGCACACATCTTCCAGAGAGCCTTTGTCCTAGTGGCTCCCTCGGCCTAGAATGCTGTCCCCTCCCCGCTGCACCCCACCACCCAGATAGCTCCTTCAATGCATCCGTTTTTGCTCCAATATCCCTTAACAGAGAAGCCCAGACCACCCTATTTAAAAGAGTACATACTACCGCACGCATATAAGAACATACACTCTATCATCTTACTCCGTTTCATTTTCTTCCATAACACCCAAAATATTATATATATTTATTGATTTATTTATTGTCTGCTCATCCTTACTAGAGTGTAAGCTCTGTGAGATCAGGTGCTTCGCTCGTTTTGTTTACAGCTGTTTGGTTTACAGAGCCCAGGACACTGTTTAGACCACAGAACTGTTCAAGGGCTATGTACTGATTGAATAAATAAATTAGGGAGAGTTTTGAACATCTCCACTCACACTTTTAGTTCTCAATTTCTATGTCACTTCCATTCCGACACCCTCCTCCCCTTAATAAAATCAAGTTCTCTTGCCATCTGCTCCCATAGCATCCTGTGTTTCTCATTTCAAGGTATTCGTCACAACATACTGTAATTGTGTCTTAATTGTCTTCTTTGTAAGATTGTCTATTTCCTGAAGATGCACACAGAATTTTCAATAAGGGCTTGTTGAGGGGAAAAATGAATGAAGTAGAATGAACAGTGTGTGGCCATGACATTGTAGCTAAGGGAACTGAGCTGAGAATCAAAGAGGATGATTAAAGGAGCAGAGACAGAGCCATAAGCTTGAAATGTTCATAATAAGAAAGGAGGATGGGGTTTCCCTAGTGGCGCAGTGGTTGAGAGTCTGCCTGCCGATGCAGGGGACGCGGGTTCGTGCCCCGGTCTGGGAAGATCCCACATGTCGCGGAGCGGCTGGGCCCGTGAGCCATGGCCGCTAAGCCTGCGCGTCCTGAGCCTGTGCTCCGCAACGGGAGAGGCCACAACAGTGAGAGGCCCGCGTACCGCAAAACAAAAAAAAAAAAAAAAAAGAAAAAGAAAAAGGAAAAAAAGAAAGGAGGAGGGAGAGGAGAGGGAGGAAGGGAGGAAAACGTATTTAATAACCCTGCCAAATGTCAGCAAACTAACTTTGGTCCCACCAGTGTCTACACACACAACCTAGCTGACATAATCTGGTCAAATGATCTTTGTGTAGCCTACCTGCCTATCTAGCTGTAATGCATTCACTTCTCCATCTGCCATTTTGAAAAGGTGCAGAGCAAGGGACTCTTGCACATTCTGTGGTTCTGCTGGCCACCTGCAAGCCTCCTCCTGTATGCCTCACTGCCTACCTAACATTACTTATCTCTTGCAATCCGTACCCTCACACTGAGAAATGTAGCCTGTCTCCTCTCACTAAAGCCTTCCTGTGGACAACACCCAGCACAGGCCTGCCTCCTCTAGGGACCTTCACAATTAATCCAGCCAAGACGTATCTCTCCTTTTTCTGACCTTGTCAGCATTTATTTTGAAATACATTCTATGAATCATTTCTTAGTATATTTGATTGGTATGCATATAGTAAGTGCTAAATAAACAGTATTAATTAGCATTAATATCACATAATCAGAATTAATATGGCTTTTCTCCCCAACTAAATGGTAGGCTCATCTAGGGTAGAGATCATATTATATCTTTATTTTGAAACCCCAGAGAACTTACCCAAGGGCTGAACAAAACTAAGTACCCAGAAAATACTTCTTTAAATCTGTCTCCTTTAAAGTTATTGTAGAATAAAACCAAGGAGCCATAGAAATGCCTTCCCTGTTGTAAAAGGAGGAAGTGATCTCAAAGATGTCTTTAAAATGCTGTCTGTTGCCCTGGCCCTATCTGAGGAGCACACGGCTCATTCCAGGAGAGATGCTGTAATGGACGAAAGGTACGTTTCTGCTGAGTTAGGGGTTATCATATTCCTGCATCCAGGTGCCAGATTGATGGAATATGCCTCTATGATTTATAATACACTAATCTCACTGGAAAGTGAAGCCCAATTAATCTTAGAATCTTGCAGCTTACACTTAACAACTTTAGAACCTTCTCTGTGCACTTGGCCTGCATAACGAACATCTGCCCCTCCCCCAATGCTGGGACAACAGGGCACTAAGAACACAGACACCCTTCTCTGCAAGGCAATGGAATGCAGTGGCAAATGTTTTCCTTAGACTTTCCATGGTATTTCCAGAGAAAAGAGACTATACAGCGGTGGCATTTTAAATTAGAGTTACAATGTTCTGTTACAATAATAACAGGAAGCGTGTACAAAATCAAAACCACAGAAACATGTGATGTGTCAGAAACGTAACAATTCAGCTTACTTTCCCTTTTGTTTTATTCTCTGCCAAAGGTCAGCAAACTAACTTTGGTTCTAGCAGTGGCTACACACGCAACCTACCTAGTGTGATCTAGTCAAATGACCTTCTCCATGCAGCCTACAGCGCCTGCCTATCTCACTGAAGTGCATTCTTCACTTTCCTACCTGCCCTTTTGATGAGTTACTGCCATGCGAATTCTCTTCTTTTAGGCAGGGTGCTCCAAAGAGGAATGGGGCAGCTGAGATCCAAGAAACAACAGATTCCCAAGCAACTCAAGCAGATATTACCAGGTCTGCACACTTTCCTCATGGGAGAGTCCCTCATGTCACGCCCAAAGTGTATTTACTTTTACTATATATATAATTCCATCAATCCTTGTTGTCTGAATGCTGAGACTTCATCACACTCAAAGGAGGACCATAACAGGCAAACACAAAGCTACAAGAAAGGCACCTACAGAAAATATACTCACCAGAAAAAAAGGGGGGAAAGCTATGTATGACAAGAAATTTCAAACTTACGTTGTGGAGCCTCTTCTTACAGAAGCCAACACCCTCTACTCCTTCAATGAAATAACTGTGTTTTAGTACAATATAGTCAGAATAACCCCTAGTATCCAATCACCTATGTAGATTCTTGAAGCTCCAAGAAAGCAAGGAATACATTAGTATTTAGAACAATTTTCTTCCAAAATGGTTCAAGTGAAAAATTCTAGTGCTTAAAGTTTTAACTCAGGTTTAGCTAAAAGACATATTCCTTAAATTTCTGGATAGCCAAGGATATGAGGTTTCTAAAATAATCTGTAATCTCCTTTATTATTAAGTCAGGGGCAGAGGCAGGGACTCTTCCAAGGACTCAGAGACCTCAGTTCTCCAATGTTTCAAAACAAGAAAAACCTATGATGGAAGATAACCTTAAAGTCATTGTAAATAGATAAACAACAAGGACCTCCTGCATAGCACAAGGAACTATACTCAATGTTTTATAATAACCTATGTGGGAAAAGAATCTGAAAAAAGGATATATTTATATAGTCTTTAGATATATAAATATATACATATATAACTGAATCACTTTGCTGTATACCTGAAACTAACACAACATTGTACATCACCTATACTTCAATAATAAATAAAGTCATCGTAGGGGCTTCTGGTATGAACATGGCTGCCCATTTCAGCTTACTGTCCATCCTCTCCATAAAATCATGGGAAAGGAGCAAGGAGAATTGAAGAAAATATGTCCACAGACTCCATTTGCAGTGAAACTAGAAACCAAATATAATCTGCAGACTCCAAAATATGCTTAAGGGTTGACAAAAGCAACTGAATCAGACAGAAACCACATGGGAAGAAAGGGAAAAAAAGAAAAATTGAGTTGTGAGAGAACTTAATGACGGCAGATCTTAAAAGTGTCAGTAGAAATAAAACTCTTGAAAGCAGGCAACTCACCATGAAGTGTGTAAGCTATCACCCTATTTGCAGCAAGGTGCAGGGACCGAGGGAAGCAGAAAGCACAGGACGAGTCCCCCTGGGGTTCAGAGAAACAGAGGAAGTAAGGCCACACAGAGGATGACACAGTTAAACCATATTTCCAGCCATCAGTCCTTTTTGGGAAAAGCAAAGAAAGCTTTGATTTATGAAGCATTACATCAGACGCTGTATGTAAAGAGCTGGAACTAAAAACTTCAGCACATTTAATGATAAGCGACGTTTTAAGGTGAACAGGCATCACCTCATCTATACAAAGTTACTGTAGGGTAAAAGCTGAAGAGCAGCAAAATTTACCAACAGGTGAACAACATTCGTTCAAAAAAATGTTGCTATAAAGCAAAAAAAGTACATAAATATTTCACCAGGATACTTAAAAATTAATAAAGCAACCATCCCGCTAAAAGAATCTCACAAAATAGAAATGCCAGAACTCAGGGAAGTTGTAGCAAGAAAACAGGAGGAAATGGACTGTGAGCAAGCAGAACTCTGTAAAGGGACTGACAGAAAGTTTAAAAAGCCATCAGTGGGACCTCCCTAGTGGCGCAGTGTTTAAGAATCCGCCTACCGGGCTTCCCTGGTGGCACAGTCGTTAAGAACCTGCCTGCCAAAGCAGGGGACACAGGTTCGAGCCCTGGTCCAGGAAGATCCCACATGCCGTGGAGCAACTAAGCCCATGCGCCACAACTACTGAGCCTGTGCTCTAGAGCCTGCGAGACACATCTACTGAGCCCACACACCATAACTACTGAAGCCCGCACGCCTAGAGCCCATGCTCTGCACAAAGAGAAGCCACCACAATGAGAAGCCCACGCACCACAACAAAGAGTAGCCCCCGCGCACCGCAACTAGAGAAAGCCCGTGTGCAGCAATGAAGACCCAACATAGCCAAAAGTTCTTAAAAATATTTTTTATATATTTTTTAAAAGCCATCAGAAAAATTAAAACGAAATTGGAACGTTTACAAGGGAGACTATACATTGTAGAAAAGACATTAAAGGATATAAAGGACAGATACAAGAAATGTAACCAAGATTAAATGAAATAAAGATGGAATTAAAGGGGATTAGAAAGAAAATGATACCTACAACAGGCAAAGGAGATCCAACATATACAAAATCAGAGTCCATAAGGAAGAAAACAGAAACGATGAAACCGAATAAATAAAAGAAGACTCGACTCTGCGTATTAGAAGGGTACACCATGGACCAGGGAAAATTGAATGAGAACAGTCAGCCATGAGACATATCCCACAGGGTTGGAGGGTGAAAGAGAAAGAGGGAGAGGGAGAGACAGGAGGGCAAAAGGGGAAAGTGAGGGAGCAGGAGATGAAGGAAGGGAAAGAGGGAAGGAATCTTCTGGGCGTCCAGGCAAAGAGATCAGCCAGTAAATAGGGGGAAATTCAGGCATGTCTCAGATTTATCCAAAGTAACATTCAAAACAAGAAGATAATGTAGTTAACACATCTACAAGAAAGAGAAAGAGACTTGTGTGCCAAGGATTTTATACCCAGCAAAGAATGTTCCTTCCAAAAGCAAACAAAACTAACAGTTTTGAACTTTTCAAACTTATGTAATATTGTCCCATGAACCTTTCTTGAGGAATCTACAAGAGATCAACCATCAGCCAGCCAGGAGATAATGGAGGAAACAAACTACAGCAAAAAGGCAAGTGAAGGGTACTCTGTACCACAATCACAAAATTAAGATTAAATATCAAATGTTAACTAGACTGAGTGTGGTGATCATTTTGCAATATATACAAATAATGAATCATTATGTTGTACACCTGAAACTAATACAATGCTATATGTCAATTATACCTCAATAAAAATTAATTAATTAATTAAACAAAGCTGGAGGTTGAGGTGACAGAATTTAAATGTTAGATGCCTTAACAATGTATAAGTGATACAAGTAATAAAAAATAGAAAGGGGAAGGGGTAGGGAAGATGAAAAGTAGGGTAAGTTTGCAACTTGTTGCATTGGTAATAGGGGAGCCAAAGAATATGATACAAAGCTGACAAAGCAAATAAGGAGTATGTGTAAACAACTTTATAAGACAATGGTAAACATAAAGCTAAGTAAATGTGGGTGATGGAAAAGAGGGTACGGAGCATGAAGCATATTAATTTTATCATTATTCATACAAAAGAACTAATCAATTCTGTCTAGAGAAATAGAGCACTCACAACATTATACAGAGCTACAATTATAAAGGTAACCATGAGAACAAAAATACAAACCCTGCTGAATATCAGAACTGCCAATGATCTTTTCAAACAAAGAAAATTCATTTTGTAACAACTTGCTGAGAAACCACATAAGAGAAACATAAAATAATATGCCACACCAAGGTCAAATATTAATATTTGTCATATTAACAAATGTAAATGGACTTATTTGTTTATAAATATATTTCAGATCAGATCACAAAGCAAAGCTAAACCCCAAGTTATATACAAGGGATACACAAAAAACAAAATGATTCAGAAAAGTTGAAAATAAAAGAATGGGCCAAGGTATAACAGGTAAAAGCAAACAACAAGAAAAAAAGCAGAGGGCATAACCTAAATATTGGACAAGGTTAAGTTCAGAGCATGAGGCATTAAACAGTACAAAGAAAGGCACTGTTTATAAGGCTAAAGCACGTAATTCACAATGAATATATAGCAGTCATGAATATCAATGCTACAAGATACATAGAAGCAGTGGTCAAAAAACAGTAATTATAGCACCTGGAAGGAGAAACAGGTTAAAAAAATGGTAAGGAAATTTTAGTTCCTCTCCCAATCTACAAAAGATCAAGTAGATAAAAATATGAAATCAGTATATAACTGACCTAAAAAACATAAATGTGCGGTAGACCTGATTCATATATATTTAGCACTATACCCTGAAATGCCCTTGAAATGCACATGAAATCCAACCATAATTCAAATCACAAAAATAATGATTTTTTTAAACAATCTTATGTTCTCAATTACATGACTCAGACTAATACTGAGAATAATTTTGCTACCATGTCACAGCAGGTGGCCCAATGAGTGAGCTTTATTTAACGCTGGCTAGAGATAATCCTCAAGGGGGAAGATAAAATGGGATTGAGAGTTCACAGAACAAAGTTAAAATCATTTGAGGGTAAAAATGGTGGAGTTTAATGACAAGGCATGAGGAATGGGTGAACCCACACCATAGATTCTTCTCAACAAATGACTTCCTTCCATAGAAAAGGTCTGTAAATGAGAGAGGACAGAAGGGGGGAACATGTGGAGGAAACCATCTGACCCATAAATGTGGGTGAAGAAGCACCTGCTCTCCCAGCAAGGCAGGCAGCCAGTGGTGTCTTCCTGTCTCCAGCCTCCCCTCTCTGCCCTACCCCCAGCCCCAGGCCCTCTTCAATGCTCCCTTCCACCTACCGCTTCTGGGTGCTCACCTACTGGTCATAACATTGATGGCTGGGAAAAAACTAAAATGTCCCCTCCCCACAGTATTCGCATTTTCCCTGTTATCTTTGAAAGAGAGAGAAATTAATTACCACTGTGAATCTCAGAGGCCTTGGCCAGCACGGAGGAGGAGAGGGTCTCTGAGTCCAGTTTTCTTGCCCCTCAGATGTCATTTGCAGGCATCATGCCTTCTTCCTTGTCCCCCAGCTGGGCTCAGGAAACCCACAAATTGCCCAAGTTAGATAATGCTATTTCCATGGCTCTCACCTGTTCACCTGGAAGCTCCCTGCAGAGAGGGAGTAAGTCTTTCATCTCTATATTTCTAGTGCTGAGCACACAGTGGGTCTTAATAATCACCTTATAAATGCATGTGTTGTGGACTAAGTGTCTGTATTCCTCAAAATTCATATGTTGAAATCTAATCCCCAGTGTGATGGTATTTGGAGGTAATTACCTTTGGAAGGTAATTAAGTTTAAATGAGGTCATAAGGGTGGAGCCCCCATGATGGGATTAGTGTCTTTATAAGAAGAAGAGAAACCAGGACTCTCCACCATGTGAGGACACGGCTGCCTGCAAGCCAGGAACCAAGTCTGCCGGCACCTTGATCTTGGATGTCCTAGATTCCAGAGCTGTGAGAAATAAGTGTCTGTTGTTTAATCCACACAGTCTATGGTACTTTGTTACAGCAGACCAAACTGACTAAGACAGCATGTATTAATTAAAGCACGCAGACTTTGGATCATTGGGGAGTTTTTGTGTTTCATGCTCAAGAGGCATCTTATCCAAACGCAGTGAAGTGGTAGCAAAAGTACAGGGCTGGTATCAGACAGTGTGCCCCAGGCCACCCAGCCTGGTGAGATGGAGACAGGTCTGGAGCCCAGTTCTCTTGATATCTGGAGCCTTTCCCATGTCACTGTGATGCTCGCCCTAGTGACAAGAGTCAAATGAAATGCAGGAACAGGACTCTCTATGGCAGGGCAGATGGGGCCCAGATATCCTTCCACGAGCCAAATGCCTATGTAGGGAGCCAGTAAGCACCCACCTGGGCCCTGGCCCCAGCCCCTCTGCTAGCAGCTCTCCACTATATAAGTCCCATCCCCTCCCGGAACCTCTGTTTCTGCATCTATGCAACATGGATACAGAATCAGAGTATCTCAGAGATCTCTGTCTGCTCTCAATGTTTCCAATTCAAAGGCTGACTAAAGAAGAGTAATCAGCTTTACCAGCTCTCCACTCGCCCCTTAGATAAGCCAAAGTGTTTGGAGTGAGTGGTTGGGTGGATGAGAGATTGGATAGGAGCCTCCTTAACGAAAAGAACAGAGAAGCACTTCACTGAGGTTGCACTGCCCCATGCCACTCCATTTTTGTCTCAGATGCAAAAAATCAAAAATTTTAAAAAAGTTACACTCAGTTAACTATGAAGCTGTTTGCCCCAGACTACCATTTCTCTATTCCTGGGAGGTGTGCCACAACGGAGCTCACATCTACAGATGAAGCCAGGACCTCTGACACAAGACAAATGCGAAGATTAGTTCCGAAGAGGTGGTTCCTTGAATACACGTATCTGTCAAAGCTGAGAAGCTGCCCTGTGATCAGAGAATGGGGAAAAGGCCCTGAAAGGCTCCCTGAGCAACTCCTAGGGCTACCGTGGTCCACCAGAATCAGGAATCCCTCCAGGGGGTTCTAGAAGAAATTAGCCACCAGACACTGAGCCATGCTCCCTTCCCACCAGGGTCCAGGGATCAATAAAGGGTGCTCCAAGCACAGGAAGCTCAAAGTCCCCAAATTCCCCGGGTCTATGGGGACAGATGGAGCCACATGAACAGAAAAGCCTTAAGCATCACTGGCTCCTGTCACCCACAGCCTGCTCACACGGGAACTCCAGTTCCCTGCAGTTACCCTTGACCAGGGCTGGTCCTTCCAGGGGCTATATCATGTATGCTCCCCAATGCCAGCTGACTGCTGGCAGAAACCACTGCTGCCCGACACACATCCCCCAGGCACCTGCCAGCCATCCTTTGTTGGAAATCTGCCAACTAACTCTAAACAAGCAGGCTTGCCGGGCATGTCATGTCCCCTGGTATGAGTGAGAAAGACCTCGATGCACAGAAATTACTCTTGCAGAAACCGAGGGTCCAGCTCATCATGCCTGGCTCCTTCTTCCCTTAGATGAATTTGTTCAACAATCTCCAAAGGCATCATGCAAATGGGTCTTTGGCAGGCCTATTCGATCCATGTTGCAGTCATGTTTAATTTCTTGTTTAGACCCTGGCTATCAATCTCCCTATCTGACTCCCTGCTCAGACCTCTCCAACTTCTCCTTGTGTCTTCCGGTTAAATTTCAACCCCCTGATGTGGTACACAGAGCCCCACGAAGTACACGGAAGTATCCTTGACACCAGAGGTTCACAGAAAGTGGGAAGTGTCCTCTGGGAGGCAGTACGGTGCGGTGGTTAGAACCAGCATAGGCAATGAGGTTGGAATCCCAGCTGCACCTCCTAACAGCTGGTTGGCCCCAGCAAGTCCTTTGCATATCAGGAGGTTCTCCCAAGCTGCATGGTCCTGCTTCCCCTTGACTCCTGCAGCTCCAGGGGCCACTCTTGACCAGCTCAGCTGCTTATCCACCAACTTCTGAAACAAGGAGCAACCTCCAAAACCCAAGAAATCAGCCACCAGAGACCTCCAACTTGGGTTAAGACCAAAGCTTACTTTTTCTGTTCACCATGGTGGCCACTCATGGTGGGAGGCCAACCAAGTGGTACCCACAATGATGAACCTCAACTAGAGCTCTTCTTGAGCTCAGCTAACATGTGACTCTGTGTAAATAATTGTAGTCGGTCCTCCAGCACCAGGTCTGTCCAGTCAGGGCTTTCATGATTTTATTGTCCCTCTTCCCTATCTTGTCCACTGTGGAACGGCAGACAGGAAACAACAGGACAATGGCATGCAGGCATCGTGGATGTGATGCTACACGGGGCTCTCCTGAGGCTTGTGGGATGTCAGGCGTGTGTGTCCGATGCTGACCTTCACATCCATCTATCTAGTCCCCCATTCCTTTCTGAACCTCAGTCCCTTCATCAGTAAAACGGTGTAAAAACACAAACCACCTCTGCCTATTGTGAGGATAACAGGAGATAATGTGTTAAGTCATTAGGGGTCAGATTATGGGAAGCTTCATATTCTAGACCTGGGCTGACAACAGAAATACAGTGCAAGCCACATAAGTAATTTTAGATTTTCTAATAGCCCCATTAAAATTTTTAAGTAAAATTTATTCATTTAAAAACTCTACGTATCCAAAATATTGTCATTTCAACATGTAATTAATGAAAAACCTAATGAGGCATATCATAGTCTTCTTTTTTCTCCTGCGCTAAGTCTTTGAAATTCCGTACGGATTGTACACTTACTGCACATCTCAATTCAGAGTGGACACATTTCAGGTGCACAATAGCTTCATGCGGGTGCCATACTGCCAGCTCTAAGGTTGGACTTCATTCTATGCACCACGGAGAGCCATGATGGATTTTCGTCAGAGGATATGCACAAAAATGCAGTTTAGGGAGCTTTCATCTGTCCTTGGGCGAGGGGCACAGCCGTTCTGCTTCAGTGGTCTAAGCAAGAGACCGAGAGACGGCAGCTCTATTTTCTATCTCCCCGGCACCTACACAAGACCTGACAGAGAGTCCTGGGTAATTGGGATGGATGAAACCATAAATCAACAAATCACCAGATCCAGGTAGCTGCCTGGATCTGCACAGCAAGTTAAAGAGAAGGGTCAAGATGAGTCTGAAGGTCAGAGCCTGGGATCAGGGCAGAAGGATGGGGTGCTGCAAGGAATGAAGAGGCTGGATGAGGAACTGGGGAAGTGGAAGAATGACTCTCCCTCTAGACCTGGTAGTGCTCCATGGGACATAAGCCTGCTGAGATTGAATGACTGGTGAGACAGGATGAAGAACTGGAGCTCGGAAGATGTAAGTCATGGGAGTGGCAATCACCAGGGGGCTGGGAGGCACTGGCACTCCTGAGCCAGCGCCAGGGGATGGACACAGTGAAGTGAGATGCCGGTGAAGGGTTAAACACGTGTAGCGACCAGGGAAAAAAGTCAAGTTCATGTGGACATTCTCAGATGCTTGGAACAGCTGGGGATGGGAAAGACGGTTTGGAGAAGTCTTGAGCAGGATTTAGACAGCCAATGTTTGCTGAGGCAGGCAGGGCATCCTCCACCCCAGAGCCCTGGTCCAACCATTTGCATTTCATTATCCAATCATGTTCTCCGGGGACCTGGGGTGAGACTGCTCAGCAAAAGCAGCTGTTTCGCTTTAAACAGTTTTAGATCAAAGCCTGCAGCATACAAGCTCTCTGTGTGACACGGGTAATGAAGAAGGAAGCCTCCCAGCAGCTCAAAGGAAAAAAAAAAAAAAACGATAATAATGGAAATAGAAGGTATTAACACTCATCCAGAAGAAGCTTGCTTCTCAGTATTCATGAGTCCCGTGAACCTGTGTGTTAAGGATGGGAAATGAGCTAACAGACGTGGTCATTCCAGGACTGGAGCATGCTCAGTGAGCTGCCCGTGATGGGGACACCATCAGGACACCCCCACCACCTGCCCCTTGTCTCCGCCTCTCTGGCTTTGTTCTCTCCGGCCCACTGCCTCAGCAGCTCCAAGCAAACATCCTTATAGCCTCACAGCTAATGAGGAAAGAGTCTTTCCTGCCAGCCTCAGCAGAACCTTGGAGAAGCACTCTGGTTGACCAGGCTTGGGTTGCATGCCCATTCCTAGGTTGCAACTATGGCCATGTCATGGAGAACCATTGCTGGCCCAGCTGGGTCAACATGCTGCACCCACTCCCACCTGGGTGTGTTTCTAGTTGAAATAAGAGGATCGGGTGCTGGGCAACCAAAACAGTAGCCTCTCCAGTCACCGATGGGAAGCCTACAACAAACTGAGGAGGCCAGAAAGCCAACCATCTGGCTTGCACCTCATCCATTATTACTGATTCAACGAGTATACATTGCATCAGATACACTACAGTAACCAAAACAGACCTCGTGAGCATACAACCTAGTGAGAGAAGCAGACAATACACAGGTAAACAGACAAATAGCTGCTAATTGTGACAAGTGCCATGAAGGAAACCAACAGGGTGAAGTGATAAAGAAAATTAGGCAGATATTTGGGTAGAATGTTTAGAGAGAACTCAGAGGAGAGGCCATTAAGTTGTGATCCAGACTAAAAAAGAGCTACAGGGAGAGTGAAGGGAAGACGGTTCCAGGCTCAGGGAGGAGCTCTGTGGGCAGAGGTCCGGAAACGGGAAAGACCCTGCCCCACATGGGAGACCAAAAGAAGTCCCATGTGGCCGCAGCCCAGTGGTCAAGGTGAGAGTGGAAAGATCTGCCCCTGGAGAGTCGGCAGAGTCCAAGCACACAGGGCCTGCTAGGCCCTGGAAAGGAGTTCAGATTTTACTCTGAGGCACTGCAAGGCCATGAAAGGATCTTTAAGCCTCAGAGTACTATGAAATGATCTGTATTTTAAAAGAGTGGAAATAGATTGGATAACAGGCTGTGATTGCAATAATCCAGCAAAAGTTGATGTGGCTGAAACTACAGTAGTGGCAGTGGAAAAACCTGGAAAGATGAGAAATATATTTGGGAGGAGGAAAGAGGCAGGGCTTGTAGGGTTGGCTGTGTGGTTTGGAGGAGAGAGAAGAGTCACAGGGGATTCCCTGGACTGCACATGTGGCTGAATGGTGGGGTCGTTTATACAGAGAGGGCAAATTGGAGTTAAAGACATTTGAATATGGTGGAGATGGAGAACTCAGCTTTGATAACTAATTTTGAGTTGACTATGAGATATCAAAATGTTAAGCAGGCATTTGAATATTTAAGTCTGGGATTCATTAGAAATTTGGGCTGGCGATAGAAATCTAGAATATATCAAAATATAGAAGATATTTAAAAGTGAGGGCATCAATGAGATTACTTAGGGAGTGGCTATGGGGATAAGTGAGAAGAAGGTCTAAGACTGACTCATGGGAAATTCAAAACATAGAGGTGGGGACTTCCCTGGTGGTGCAGTAGATAAGAATCTGCCTACCAATGCAGGGTCACAGGTTCAATCCGTGGTCTGGGAAAATCCCACATGCCTCGGAGCAGCTAAGCCCATGTGCCACAACTACTGAGCTTGCACTCCAGGGCCCACGAGCCACAACTACTGAAGCCCACGCCTAGAGCCCATGCTCTGCAACAGGAGAAGCCACCACAATGAGAAGCCCGCACACCGCAATGAAGAGTAGCCCCTGCTCACCACAACTAGAGAAAGCCCATGCACAGCAACAAAGACCCAAACCAGCCAAAAACAAAGTAACAACAAAATGTAGAGGTGGAAGAGGAGAGCCAACAAAAGAGATGGAAGAAGATGGTCAGACAAATAGGAGGGAAACCAGGAGAGAATGATTCCATAGATACCAAAGGGGAGAATGTTTCAAGGAAGAGGAAGCAGCATATCAGAGCTGCTGAGAGGTCAAGTACAAGGTGAACAGAAGAGTGCCATTGAATCTGGCGAGACGGAAGCACTGGAGAACTTTGCCAAGAGCAGTTTTGATGGAGGATAAGGGTGACACCTGGACAGGGGTGGTTGGAGAGTGAGTGGGAGCGTAGAGCATGGAGAGAGCATGTGTACACATCCTTTCAACTTTTGTGAGGGAAGTGGAGAAGTGAAATGGCAACTGGACAGAGATTCAAAAGCAAAGAACATCTTTAAGGAACTGGAGAGAGATACAAAGAAGTGCTTCTTTTATCTGCTTTATAAATTGGCTGTCTGTAGTAAGTTCTTACTTGAACACTGTGTTCTCCGGCTTTAAGAAGTATATTCCATGGGACTAGATGTTCCCCAAGGTCTGTTCTATATCTGTCATTCTAAAGTTCTACAACTATTCCTTTTTCAAAGGTCAGAAAGAAAACATTCTTGGTATCTTCGTGTCTTAGTCTATTTGGGCTGCTATAACAAACTACCGTAGACTAAGTGGCTTAAACAAAAAACATCTATTTCTCACAGTTTTGGAGGCTTGGAAGTCCCAAATCAAGATGCCAGCAGCTTTGTCATCTGGTGAAGGCCCTCTTCCTGGTTCAGAGACAGCCTTTTCTCGCTGTGTCCTCACAGGGTAGAAAGATCGGGAGAGATCTCTGGGGTTTCTCTTATAAGGGCACTAATCCCATTCATGAAGGCTCCATCCTCCTGACCTAATTACCTCCCCAAAACTGCATCTCCTAAGCCATCACGTTGGGGATTTAGGTTGCAACATACGAATTTTGAGGGGACACACACATTCAGTCTATAGCAACTGGTATCCAAGCAACAACTCCTCCTCATCTCAATTCACTGGGTCCTTAATTTATTCATTCATTTCCCTGTAAGGTGAGCACCATGAAGGAAAGGATTTTTGTCGTTGTTCACAGATAAGCACATAGCAGGTGCTCAATAAATGTGTGCTGAATGAATAAACAAATGGATGGATTTTATAAGTCGTCAGAGTGCCTACACATGCAGAACTCATTCAACATTTACTCAACAAACATTAAGCATCTGACATGCGCCAGGCTCTACACTAAGTACGGTACACCTCAGTCAGCTCCTCCTTAAAGTGGGAGAAAAGACTCTGGCCTTTCCTGCCCTTCTCTGCATCCTCTCTCTTCTTATTCTTTGAAGAGAAAAAGCTAATAAGTTACACTACAGGCTACTATCTACTAAACAAAATGATTGTTCTTAGTCCTGCACACCACAACCCCAGCGTGCATCCTGGTTTCCACACTGGCGATCCACGCAATCTCTGGAAAGTCACTTAAGAAAACAATGAAAAATCAGAAAGTGTGAGTATGGGCGTGTGCTTGCACAAAGGAAAAGGACCAAGATGAAATGCATCAAAATGTTGGAGGGGGCTGTATTTCAAGTAATTTCTGCTTTATACTTTTCTATATTTTCCACTGTTTGTACAATGAACCTGGATTACTTTCATAATTAGAAAATCCCTCACTGACTATCTCTGGGCTTCAGTCGCCAAGGGTATCAAGTGTGGATCGCACCTGCCTTGCTTCTGTCCTAGTCCTATTTGGGGAATGATGAGATAATGCCTAAATCCACACAATCATCACCAGCTCATCACCAGCTGAGGCTATACACATGAGCGCATTTCTTTCATTTTTCCAATTCATCACTCGAGCAGTTGCAAGCCCTAAGCAATACAGTGTCTGCCCTCTTGGGTCTCTCCCTAGTAACACTTAAAAGTGGGTTCCACTGTAAACATTGGAAATTCAACTAACTGTGGCATACACAAATGGGGTGTATTTCCCTCCCATAATAAGAAATGCAGAGTTAGGCAGCCCAGGGCTGGACCACTGCTCAAGGATGTCCTCAAGGATCCAGGCTCCTGGCTCAGCATCCTTAGTTTATGACTCATTCTTGTGGTCACAGGAAAGCTGCTGTGCCTCCAGGAAAGGAGGAAGAGCAAAGGGAAAAGAGATATTTTTCTTTTCACTTGAAATGGGAATTCTGCCTACATCCTATTGGCTAAAACTAGATCACATGACCACCCCTAGCTGCAAGGGACATTGAGTAAGTTCATTTTTCATGCTCTATAGTTTATTCAACCTAAGGGGTTCAGTTCTACTTCTGAAGGCCAGGTGGAGTGAGAACTGGAAAGTCTGACCTGTCCACAAGGAAGCCCAAGTTGTCATCAGTCACTGAGTGTGTTTCTGCCTTGCAGTAATGCTGTCAACAACTGGTCCACTGCAGAGGTGATGCTGTCATTGTTCCAGTTCACTGGACAGGCCATGGGGGTCTCATGCTTGGTTCTCATGTTGCAGTCATTCAGGTTACACTCACATGCACAGCCAGTATGCCTCAATTATAAGTCTAGTGGAAAGGCGGCTGGGTCATCAAGGGCTTCTTGCCTCAACTGCAACCTGTGTCAGATATGGCCCCTCTATGATTCTTGAGACCCCAATTTTCAGCCTGGGTCACCTCTCCAGAGGATGCCATTTTCTTACTGGAAGACCTCAGACTAGATCATCCCCAATCCATCAGAGAAGGTCTGGTACAGCTGAACATTTCAGTGGAGGCAATCAGAATCTCCATGCCTTCCCCACAGGAGACTCCTTGACCCCTCTGCAAATTTGCACACCCTTCTCCCCAAATCAGCTCTGAATACAAGAATCATTGATAGGGTTCATCTCCATTAGGCCACATCAGGCCCTCTTCTGTCCTTTTACCAAGTCCTGGGGGACTTACCCTTACATAATTAAAAGGGCCCACACCAGGGGCTCTTCCTGAACACAAATCTGCCTCAAAGTGATTTGTCATGAACACCTAGGTAGAGAAACAACTATGCTAAAAATATGTCGTATTACGCTGGATGCACCTGCTACATGCATGCAAAAATGATTTAAGACAGAAGGAGACCTAAGACTTCTTGATCTGCAATATGATGGACCCATGTGAGCCAGCCTCAAAGAAACAGCAGGGATTCTGGGGAACATATCACAAATATTCTTTTACCTTCTCAACTGAGCTCACAAAAAAAGAAAGGTTAATCTCCATGGCCCAGAAATACAAAGGAACTCCAAAGCAGAGAGGCAAACATGTTAGCTACCTTATGACTGCTCTGGAGGATCTTAGCTTTTGTTTGTTTACTCTTTTATTGAGGTATAATCAGCATATAGTGAAATGTGCAATTCTTAAGTGCAAAGCTTAATGAATTTTTACATATGTGTACCACCATGTAACCACCACCCAGATCAGGATCTAGAATATTTCCACAAAAGGCTCCTTCATAACCCTTCATCAATATCTCCCCTCAAGTGTAACCACTATTCTGACTCATCACCAAAGATGAGCTTTGCCTGTACTGGACTTTTGTAAGAATGGAATTGTACATTGGCTATTTGTTTTTTGTCTAGTTTTTTAAATTCAATAGTATGTCTACTTCATTCATCCATGTTATCACATGTATCAGCGATTTGCTCTTTTCATTATTGTGTAGTATTCCATGGTAAAAAAAATCCACTATTTATTTAGCAGTTCTCCTGTTGATGGGCATTTGGGTTGTTTCCAGTTTGAAACTTGATAAATGAAGCTGCTATGAACACTCCTGTATATGTCTCCTGATGGAAATATGCAGGGCTTGGGGTTTTTTTTGTTTTGGTTTGGTTTTTGCGGTACAAATTCTCATTTGGCGACACTGTGAGATGAGACCATCAACCTAATCAAAGTAAGGAAATGATGCTTAGAAGCCCAAATGAAGCCAGGACCATCAAAGGACTATACTCTTAGTGACAGTGTAGACTAGGAAAAAATCTACCCATAAATACAGGGAGAAAAAAAAGACACCACTCTGCAAGCTGTGTGGGGGGAAAACAAAATCCCCTGGGAACTTATGATCACAGCCCCATACCTCGCATAGCTTTTTTTTTTAATAGCTTTAAAGTTAAAATTTACACTATCAGCATACCCCAGAAAACCCCAAGATGATGAATTAGCATAGAAATCTATTACAAGCTGGTAATATCCCTAGAGCCCCTGACAGAAGTGAATGAAAAATCATTGCAGAAGGACACAATTTTATCCCACATTGTGGATGATTCCAATAGATAAATGTCCACTGAACATAAGTTTAAAATTAAAAAGCAAATGAGGAACAAACCTACCTTGAGTGAGAGTCAGCAAACATATAGAATACTCATAAGAGCTTCAGATAATAGGACAATATAATAGAGACCATAAATAAATGTGTTTAAAATAATAACCCAAAATAAATGAAATGTAATCATAAGAAACAAGGCATTATATATTTTTTAAAGCAGGCACATTTTAAAAATAAACAAATGGAATTCCTGGACATTAAAAATTCAGCCATTTATAACAAAAATCACTGAATTGTATAATTTAATTGGGTGAATTGTATGGTATGTGAACTATATCTCAATGAAGATATTTTAAAGTTCAACCATTGAAATAATGTTTAAAAAACTTAAGACAGGTTTAGTAAAATAGTGCTAGACAAAGCTGTACAGAGAAATAATGAACTGGAAGGTGAACCTGAAGAAATTCCACAGACAAGGCACAAATAGATAAAAAGATGTAAAAATATGAAAGAGTATTTAAAAGAGCTGAGGATAGAACAATAATGTTCACCTATATCTAATAAACTTTCCAGAAGAAGGTAAATGAGAAAGGTAATATTTGAAAAAATTATAAGAAATAATGGCTGAGAATTCCAGAATTGATGAAGGCATAGCTTCTCAGATTTAGGAACCATAATGAGTATGAGGAAAATAAGTAAATCTAAACCTAGACACATCATAGCAAAACTAAAGAATGCCCAAGAAAATCTTACAAGCAGCTAGAGATAAAGGGCAAACTTTCAACAAAATAAGAACAATTAGACTGGTACAGACTTCACAATAACAGATTTCCTACAAAATAATATTAATTAGGGCTTCCCTGGTGGCGCAGTGGTTGAGAGTCCGCCTGCCGATGCAGGGGACACGGGTTCGTGCCCCGGTCCAGGAAGATCCCACATGCCGCAGAGCAGCTGGGCCCGTGAGCTATGGCCTAAGACCCTGCGCGTCCGGAGCCTGTGCTCCGCAACGGGAGAGGCCACAACAGTGAAAGACCTGCGTACCGCAAATAATAATAATAATTAAACTGGTACACTTCAACAATAGCATTAGTGAAGGGCAGAAGACCATAGGAAAATATCTTTTAAGTACTGAGAGAATACACTCATCAATCTATACTAATACTAATTTCAGCCAGGCTAGTATATCCCAGTGAAGTTATTTCAAACAAATAAGGACTGAGTTTACCACTTCAGACCCAAATTGAAAAAAAACTGAAAAAACTACTAAAGATGAAGGAAATTAAACAGATACAAAATATTCAAAAAGCAATTATGCTTATTATTTTTTTCATATATTTATAATGTATTATATTTAAAATTAAACGTGTGTGTGTGTGTGTGTGTGTGTGTGTGTGTACAAAGAGGGAGTACAAGAATGCTCCATACATGAAATATGTGATAATTATTAACACTGTCCATTTGGCAAACCTGTCCCCTTCCAGGCCAGACACTGATAATTAACCATATCATGGTAAGCGGGTATGGCTTCAGAGAAAATAAGCAGACACGTGAGTGGGATAGGGGCAACTCAGGATCAAGCCAAGTCATTTCAAGGAGAAGAGAAACAAAAGCAAGTAAGAATAGGCAAGTAAGAGCCAGGGGGACTTCCCTGGTGGCACAGTGGTTAAGAATCCACCTGTCAATGCAGGGGACACTGGTTCGAGCCCTGGTCCGGGAAGATCCCACATGCCGCAGAGCAACTAAGCCCGTGCGCCACAACTACTGAGCCTGTGCTCTAGAACCCGTGAGCCACAACTACTGAAGCCTGTGCACCTAGAGTCCGTGCTCCGCAACAAGAGAAGTCACTGCACTGAGAAGCCCGTGCACTGCAACGAAGAGTAGCCCCCGCTTGCCACAACTAGAGAAAGCCCGTACACAGCAAGGAAGACCCAAAGAAGCCAAAAATAAAGTTAAAAAAATAAAAAAGAGCCAGGCATTGCTAAGATGGAGCTGGTAAGATGAGGTATGGGGTGGCGGGGGAGATAGACCTCAGGCAACAGACTGGGGCATGATTCCTAATTCCCTGCCCTCTGGTAGAACAAAGATGACAAAGAAGCCTGCTACCCCAAGCAATGCAGGCAGGTGGGCATGTGGCTATACCACAGAGGACTGGGGATTCAGGAGGCACTGTTCGTCTTGTTACTGAGGCATCTGAGACTCTAGCGCTTAGTTGAAAAGCAACCAAAATCCTTGACAGCCTGACCTGATGACTTCTCCCAGATTCTAGAACAGAGTCAGGCCGCCTGCTGGTCGTTGAGGGCTTGCTATGGCCTGCTGAGATGAAACTAGGCCAAGGCAGATGCAATAAATGAGAACTTCTCTCTCCCTGATTTTTAAGTAAGAAAACCAGGGTTTTTTTTTTATTGGGTTGTTTGTTTTTTTGGTATTGAGATGCATGAGATGCTTGTAAATTCCGGAGATTAATCCTTTTTTGAAGTTGCTTCATTTGCAAATAAGAAAATCAGTTCTTACTAAAAGAAAATGATGGAAACATTACCTAGGACACAGAAGTACTTTTAAAATTAAGATGCTCTCTGTAAAATGATAAGAAAACTGAATATTCAAGGTTTGAACTAAGGAAAGAGCTTTTGGTTAGTTGGGATTAACAGGGGTGAAAGTGCCAAGACAGACAAGCCATAACCACCTCTGCTCTGTATTTAGGTGCCAGATTCCCTTTCGTGTGTTATTTTCATGTTACAGAGCTAACTTTCACTCATCTAAATGATAGCCGGCTATTTGTATAGATGTCTAAGTGTGAAACTTGTTTAAGAAAATTGTGGAATGTCATCAAGTGGTATGAGTAGGAGGTACTCAGTTGATTAATTATATTTATGACATAAATTTGAGATGTAACTCAAAATGAACATTTTAAAATTCTTCTCCTGCCTCTTTGGGTTTTTCAAAACATAAAATCCCAGCAGTCTTCATTTTTGCAATGGGCAATTATAATTTGACTTCCCTTCTGAAGAAGTTTATAGTACCTTTAAACAAAATTAAAAGTGCTTCCACTATTATCTAGGTCTAACACAATGCAGAGCTTTTAAAAATATTTCCTTCTTGTTACTATTAAATCACCGGAATCAGGCTAGATTTGAATTTTGTAATATAGCTCTAGACCAGGCATCTTCAAGCACCAGATCTCCTTTTGCATCCCTCTTCCATCTTGTGTCCACGTGATCGTGCAGAGGTCATGGGTGGAGGGCCCACTTTGTGCGTTGAAGGGAGAGGTAGACAGGTTGCCAGGGTGAGGAGCTTCTGAGGGTAACTGACACACCTCTCCAATGGCCTCTTTCCTCCACTGGTGACCAGTTTCCTCTACACCAATAAATAAGTTTTCATTCTGCAATTAGAGAAGGCAGTGATTTAAATTCACATGTTAAATTATTCATTGAGAGCAAATTGTTTTTCAGTTGGGGGAGGAATGAAGTTCTTAATTTGTACAGACTCCACATAAGACACATTGCTACTGAATATTTGCTTCCTCCCCAATTCAGATGTTAAATCCCAACTCCCAGTGTGATAGTATTAGGAGGGTGGGCCTTTGGGAGGTGATTAGATCATGATGGTGGAGCCCTCATGAACGGGATTAGTGCACTTAAAAGAGACCCCAGAGAACTCCCTCACCCCTCCCACCATGTGAGGACAGCAAGAAATGGCCACCTATGAACCAGTAAGAGAGCCCTCAGCAAATATCTAATCTGCCAACACTTTGATCTTGGATTTCAAGACTCCAGAACTGTGAGAAATACATTTCTGTTGTTTGTAAGCCACCCAGTCTACAGTATTCTATTATAACAGACTAAGACACACACGCATTGTCTTTTTTCAGTCCCCCCAAGCCTATGACGCAGACAGTATTAATATTCCCATTTTACAGATGAGGACCCCAAAGCTTAGAAATGTTCAGCGACTCTGTCCAGGTCCACAGCTAGTAAAGTAAGAGTAGAGATTTGAAGCCAGGCAGTGGGAATCGAGTGGCAGGGCTCTCAGCCACTGTGCTGGGTCCCTGAGTAATGGCATAGGAAACAGCAAATGTAAACCGATCCCATCCAGACTGGGTGTGCAAGTGTTGAGAAAGTGCAGGATAAGTGTGCTGGGGCTGATCTGGAGGGCTTTCTCAATCTCTTGTGCCCACGTTTAGGGTCTGCTTCCACACTCCTGACCTGCAACTCAGAAATGCTGTCCATGCATTTTCATTTGAATGTCATTCGAATTTACAACCATGGAGGTCATGGACTGTGTGCCTTGCCTGAGTTTCCTGAGAAGCCAGCCAGGCGCATTAGAAGTCCTCTTCATCCCTGCCCCACAGAACAGGAAGTAAGAGGTACCATGGGACTCTACCCTTTTTCTTGGTATCACTGTTGAAATCCAAAGCTGTGGGGAAAAGGTGATCAATTCCCCCAGGTTCTCAGTTCAGAAAGTCCCCTGTGGTGGAGGAGAAATGAATGAGAGGTGTGGGGTCCTCAGCCTCTGGAGGGCATAGAGTGACCACAGAGAGAGGCTATTCCTGCCCCAGCCCTTGCCTCCCCTGTGACACAAGGAGGAGATTACGTTAGGAGTGGAGATCCACGCTGGAGACCTGAACAGGTGGGGCTGTGAGGTGGGCAGCCTGGGCAGGGTCTCAGGGTTGATGGGAGAAGACATCAGACACAGCCACGTCTCCAATATCAGAGAGCTGTGGATTGAGGACAGCCCACAGCCCCCCCAAAAGAACTCAGCGATGCAACCCTCCAAGACAGCCTGCACCTGGATGTTGTCTACAGAGAGGGCATTAAGAACCAGGTGCATGAGAGGGGATCTTCAAGATGGCAGAGAAGTAAGATGTGGAGATCACCTTCCTCCCCACAAATACATCTACATGTGGAACAACTCCTACAGAACACCTACTGAACACTGGCAGAAGACCTCAGACTTCCCAAAAGGCAAGAAACTCCCCATGTACCTGGGTAGGGCAAAAGAAAAAAGAAAAAACAGAGACAAAAGAATAGGGATGGGACCTGCACCTCTGGGAGGGAGCTGTGAAGGAGGAAGGGTTTCCACACACCAGAAGCCCCTTCACAGGCAGAGACTGCAGGTGGCGGAGGGGGGAAGCTTTGGAGCCGCGGAGGAGAGCACAGCCACAGGGGTGCGGAGGGGAAAGCGGAGAGATTCCCGCACAGAGGATCAGTGCCGACCGGCACTCACCAGCCCGAGGCTTGTCTGCTCACCCGCCAGGGAGGGTGCGGACTGGGAGCTCAGGCTGGGGCTTCAGAGGTCAGATCCCAGGGAGAGGACTGGGGTTGGCTGCGTGGACACAGCCTCAAGGGGGCTAGTGCGCCACAGCTAGCTGGGAGGGAGTCCGGGAAAAAGTCTGGACCTGCCTAAGAGGCAAGAGACCATTAAGGGAGGGTGCGGGCTGGGAGCTCAGGCTCGGGCTTCAGAGGTCAGATCCCAGGGAGAGGACTGGGGTTGGCTGCGTGGACACAGCCTCAAGGGGGCTAGTGCGCCACAGCTAGCTGGGAGGGAGTCCGGGAAAAAGTCTGGACCTGCCTAAGAGGCAAGAGACCATTGTTTTGGGGTGCACGAGGAGAAGGGATTCAGACTACCACCTAAATGAGCTCCAGAGATGGGTGTGAGCCGTGGCTATCAGCGTGGACACCAGAGATGGGCATGAAACACTAAGGCTGCTGCTGCAGCCACCAAGAAGCCTGTGTGCAAGCACAGGTCACTATCCACATCTCCCCTCCCGGGAGCCTGTGCAGCCCGCCACTGCCAGGGTCCCAGGATCCAGGGACAACTTCCCCGGGAGAATGCACGGCACGCCTCAGGCTGGTGCAACATAATGTTGGCCTCTGCTGCTGCAGGCTCGCCCTGCATTCCATTCCCCTCCCTCCCCCCAGCCTGAGCTAGAGCCCCCTAATGCAACCTACACGCAGAGGTGGGGCCACATCCAAAGCTGAACCCCAGGAGCTGTGCGAACAAAGAAGAGAAAAGGAAATCTCTCCCAGCAGCCTCAGGAGCAGCAGATTAAATCTCCACAATCAACTTGATGTACCCTGCCTCTGTGAAATACCTGAATAGACAACAAATGATCCCAAAATTGAGGCGGTGGAATTTGGGAGCAACTGTAGACTTGGGATTTGCTTTCTGTACCAAATTTGTTTCTGGTTTTATGTTTATCTTAGTTTAGTATTTAGAGCTTATTATCATTGGTACATTTCTTTATTGATTTGGTTGCTCTCTTCCCATTTCTTTTTTATATATATACATATTTTTTCTCCTTTTTCTCTTTTTGTGAGTGTGTATGTGTATGCTTCTTTCAGTGATTTTGTCTGTATAGCTTTGCTTTTACCATTTGTCCTAAGGTTCTGTCTGCCTGTTCTTTTGTTTTTGTTTTTGTTTTATATAGTTTTTAACACTTCTTACCCTTGGTGGATTTGTTTTTTTGTTTGGTTCCTCTCTTCTTTCTTTTCTTTTTCATTACTTTTTTATTTTTTAATTTTTATTTTATTTTAATAACTCTACTTTTTTTTCTTCTCCCTTTTCTTCTGAGCCATGTGGCTGACAGAGCCTTGGTGCTCCGGCCAGGTGTCGGGCCGGAGCCTCTGAGGTGGGAGAGCCGAGTTCAGGACATTGGTCCACCAGAGACCTCCTGGCCCCACATATCAAATGGTGAAAGCTCTCACAGAGATCTCCATCTCAACGCTAAGACCCAGCTCCTCTCAACGACCAGCAAGCTACAGTGCTGGACACCCTATGCCAAACAACTAGCAAGACAAGAACACAATGCCACCCATTAGCAGAGAGGCTGCCTAAAATCGTAATAAATTCATAGGCACCCCAAAACACACCACCAGACGTGGACCTGCCCACCAGAAAGACAAGATCCAGCCTCATCCACCAGAACACAGGCACTAGTCCCCTCCACCAGGAAGTCTACACAACCCACTGAACCAACCTTACCCACTGCGGGCAGACACCAGAAACAACAGGAACTATGAACCTGCAGCCTGCAAAAAGGAGACCCCAAACACAGCAAGTTAAGCAAAATGAGAAGACAGAGAAATACAGAGCAGATGAAGGAGCAAGATAAAAACCCACCAGACCAAAAAAATGAAGAGGAAATAGGCAGTCTACCGGCAAAAGAATTCAGAGTAATGATAGTAAAGATGATCCAAAATCTTGGAAACAGAATGAAGAAAACACAAAAAATGTTTAACAAGGACCTAGAAAAACTAAAGAGCAAACAAACAATGAAGAACAACAGAATAAATGAAATTTTAAATTCTCTAAAAGGAATCAATAGCAGAATAACTGAGGCAGAAGAACGGATAAGTGATCTGTAAGATAAAATAGTGGAAATAACTACCACAGAGCAGAATAAAGAAAAAAGAATGAAAAGAATTGAGGACAGTCTCAGAAACCTCTGGGACAACATTAAACGCACCAACATATGAATTCTAGGGGTCCCAGAAAAAGAAGAGAAAAAAAAAGTGACTGAGAAAATAGTTGAAGAGGTTATAGGTAAAAACTTCCATAATATGGGAAAGCAAATAGTCAATCAAGTCCAGGAAGCACAGAGTCCCATACAGAATATATCCAAGGAGACACAAGCCAAGACACATATTAATCAAGCTATCAAAAATTAAATACAAAGAAAAAGTATTAAAAGCAGCAAGGGAAAAAGCAACAAACAACATACAAGGGAATCCCCATAACATTAACAGCTGATCTTTCAGCAGAAACTCTGCAAGCCAGAAGGGAGTGGTAGGACATATTTAAACTGATGAAAGGGAAAAACCTACAACCAAGATTACTCTACCCAGCAAGGATCTCATTCAGATTCGAGGGAGAAATTAAAACCTTTCCAGACAAGCAAAAGCTAAGAGAATTCAGCACCATCAAACCAGCTTTACAACAAATGCTAAAGCAACTTCTCTAGGCAGGAAACACAAGAGAAGGAAAAGACCTACAATAACAAACCCAAAACAATTAAGAAAATGGTAAGGAACATATATATCGATAACTACATTAAAAGTAAATGGATTAAATGCTCCAACCAAAAGACACACACTGGCTTAATGGATACAAAAACAAGACTCGAATATATGCTGTCTACAAGAGACCCACTTCAGACCTAGGGATACATACAGACTGAAAGTGAGAGGATGGAAAAAGATATTCCATGCAAATGGAAATCAAAAGAAAGCTGGAGTAGCAATTCTCATATCAGACAAAATAGACTATAAAAAAGGACTATTACAAGAGAAAAAGGACACTACATAATGATCAAGGCATCACTCCAAGAAGAAAATATATCAATTGTAAATATTTATGCATGCAACATAGGAACACCTCAATACATAAGGCAAATGCTAACAGCCATAAAAAGGGGAAATCAACAGTAACACAATTATAGTAGGGAACTTTAACACTCCACTTTCACCAGTGGATGGATCATCCAAATTGAAAATAAATAAGGAAACACAAGCTTTAAATGATACAATAAACAAGATGGACTTAACTTATATTTATAGTACATTCCATCCAAAAACAACAGAATACACTTTCTTCTCAAGTGCTCATGGAACATTCTCCAGGATAGATCATATCCTGGGTCACAAGTCAAGCATCAGAAAATTTAAGAAAACTGAAATCGTATCAAGTATCTTTTCTGACCACAAGACTATGAGACTAAATATCAATTACAGGAAAAAATCTGTAAAAGATACAAACAAATGGAGGCTAAACAATACACTACTTAATAACCAAGAGATTACTGAAGAAATCAAAGAGGAAATCAAAAAATACCTAGAAAAAAATGACAATGAAAACACGACGACCCAAAACCTGTGGGATGCAGCAAAAGCAACTCTCAGAGGGAAGTTTATAGCAATAAAATCCTACCTCAAGAAACAAGAAACATCTCAAGTAAACAACCTAACCTTATATCTAAAGCAATGAGAGAAAGAAGAACAAAACCCCCAAAGTGAGCAGAAGGAAAGAAATCATAAAGATCAGATCAGAAATAAATGAAAAAGAAATGAAGGAAATGATAGCAAAGATCAATAAAACTAAAAGCTAGTTCTTTGAGAAGATAAATAAAATTGATAAACCATTAGCCAGACTCATCAAAAAAAAAAGGGGGAGAAGACTCAAATCAATAGGATCAGAAATGAAAAAGGAGAAGTAACAACTGACACTGCAGAAATACAAAGGATCATGAGAGATTACTACAAGCAACTATGTGCCAATAAAATGGACAACCTGGAAGAAATGGGCAAATTCTTGGAAAAGCACAACCTTCTGAGACTGAACCAGGAAGAAACAGAAAATATAAACAGACAAATCACAAGCACTGAAAATGAAACTGTGATTTAAAATCTTCCAACAAACAAAAGCCCAGGACCAGATGGCTTCACGGGTGAATTCTAACAAACATTAAGAGAAGAGCTAACACCTATCCTTCTCAAACTCTTCCAAAATATAGCAGAGGGAGGAACACTCCCAAACTCATTCTACGAGGCCACCATCACAAGATACCAAAACCAGACAAAGATGTCACAAAGAAAGAAAACTACAGGCCCATATCACTGATGAACATAGATGCAAAAATCCTCAACAAAATACTAGGAAACAGAATCCAACAGCATATTAAAAGGATCATACACCATGATCAAGTGGGGTTTATCCCAGGAATGCAAGGATTCTTCAATATATGCAAATCAATCTATGTGATACACCATATTAACAAATTAAAGGAGAAAAACCATATGATCATCTCAACAGATGCAGAGAAATCTTTCAAAAAGGTTAAACACCCATTTATGATAAAAACCCTCCAGAAAGTCGGTATAGAGGGGACTTACCTCAAGATAATAAAGGCCATATAAGACAAACCCACAGCCAACATCATCCTCAATGGTGAAAAACTGAAACCATTTCCACTACCATCAGGAAAAAGACAAGGTTGCCCACTCTCACCACTATTATTCAACATATTTTTGGAAGTTTTGGCCACAGCAATCAGAAAAGAAAAAGAAACAAAAGGCAGCCAAATCGGAAAAGAAGAAGTAAAGCTGTCACTGTTTGCAGATGACATGATAGCATACATACAGAATCCTAAAGATGCTACCAGAAAACTATTCGAGCTAATCAATGAATACGGTAAAGTAGTAGGATACAAAATTAATGCACAGAAATCTCTGGCATTCCTATACACTAATGATGAAAAATCTGAAAGAGAAATTAAGGAAACACTCCCATTTACCACTGCAACAAAAAGAATAAAATACATAGGAACAAACCTACCTAAGGAGACAAAAGCCCCGTATGCAGAAAACTGTAAGACATTGATGAAAGAAATGAAAGATGATACAAACAGTTGGAAAGATATACCATGTTCTTAGATTGGAAGAATCAACACTGTGAAAATGACTATACTACCCAAAGCAATCTACAGATTCAATGCAATCCCTATCAAACTACCAACAGCAAGTTTCACAGAACCAGAACAAAAAATTTCGCAACTTGTATGGAAACACAAAATGAAGGGTAAGCTGGGACGAAGTGAGAGAGTGGCATGGACATATACACACTTCCAAATGCAAAAAAGATAGCTAGTGGGAAGTAGCTGCATAGCACAGGGAGATCAGCTCGGTGCTTTGTGTCCACCTAAAGGGGTGGGATAGGGAGGGTGGGAAGGAGGCGCAAGAGGGAGGAGATATGGGGATATATGTATACTGATGGCTGATTCACTTTGTTATACAGCAGAAACTAAAACACCACTGTAAAGCAATTATACTCCAATAAAGATGTTAAAGAAAAAAAAGAAAGAACCAGATGCATTGACTGGAGTAGCAGCACTGACCACCAGAGACCTGCAGTCTCCATGCCAGATGAGGAGACAGGTACCCTCTTATTTTCCCACAAGAGAAGCCAGAACATAGAACAGAAAGGAAGAGGAGAGTATGATGACTGAAGACACAGCCATGTCACACCCCCAAACTAACATTTAGAGACACAGCTCTGGGAGGGAGAGTTTTGAATCAGACATGAGGTTGCATTTTTTGAGCGAATAGGATTGAGTCTTTAACTGGAATGAGACTCTTCTAATAACTAGAAGTAGCTGAAGAGCTGTATCTCTGGTGCAGAGGTTGATCAGGTGACAGCTACTGCCATCTGGAAAGAAGGGGAGGTCAACATAGCACAGCTGAAGGGCAGGTACTAGAAAAACTTATTTTGACACCACAATAGTTGAGATGCTGTGACGTCCACTTCACACCACTAGGATGATTACAATCCAAAAGTCACATCATAGCAAGTGTTGGCAAGAATTTAGAAAAATCAGAACCTTTGTTCCTTTCTGGGGGGAATGTAAAATGGTGGAGCCATTTTGGAAATCAGTGTGGCAGTTTGTCAAAAAATTAAACATAGCGTTACCACTTGACCTGGAAATTCCACTCCTAGGTATATGATACCCAAGAGAATGAAAACATGTCCACGTAAAAACTTGAATGCAAATGTTTATAGCAGCATTATTCATAACAACTAAAAAGTGGAAAAACCCCAACTGATATTCAACTGATATTTGCGATACATCCATACAATGGAATATTATTCAGCCACAAAAAGGAGTGAAATACTGATGCTGCAACGTGGGTGAATCTTGAAAACATCATGCTAAGTGAAAGAAGCCAGTCACAAAAAAACCACATACAATTCCACTTGTATGATATGTCCAGAATAGGTAAATCCATAGAGATAGAAAGCAGAATAGTAGTTCCTTAGGGCTGGGAGGGTTGGAAGGTAATGACTACAAGGTGTATGGTTTCTTTACGGGGTGATGAAAATGTTCTAAAATCAGTTGTGGTGATGGTTGCACAACTCTGTGAATATACTACTTCCCTGGTGGCTCAGTGGATAAGACTCCACGCTCCCAATGCAGGAGGCCTGGGTTCGATCCCTGGTCAGGGAACTAGATCCCACATGCATTCCACAGCTAAGAGTTCACATGTCACAACTAAGGAGCTGGCGAGCCGCAACTAAGGAGGCTGTGAGCCACAACTAAGAGCCGGTGCAACCAAATAAATAAATAAATATTTTAAGAAATAAAATAAAAACCATTGACTTGTACTCTTTAAATGGGTAAATTATGTGGTACGTAAATTACATCTCAATCAAGCAGTTACCAAAAAACAAACAAAAAATGGTGACATAATGGAAGACAAGCACCAGACAAAAACAGAGAAGGAGGTTGGGCAGATGGACGGACCTGGCCTGGAGCAGTGGTGCTCACACTGAGAGGGTAGGCCTGACCTGGGTACCCTGAGCTGGCCCCAGCTGGCCCCCATGCAGAGTGTCCTGACCACCGTGAGAGCACAGTCCCAGAGGTCTGCCCAGAGGGTTGGGGGACCTGACTTGGGGGCCTAGAGGCTGGAGAATGTGAGAGGAGGCAGCTGAGCTCTAGACAGCAGGGTGTCCTTACCTCAGCTCTGTTCTCTACATCCCTCCACTCGGTGCACCGTGGACCCGCACGATCCAGCTTGTTAGACATGCAGAATCTCAGGGGGCACCCCAAAACTACCGACCCAGGATCTGCACTTTATTACACCGTGTAAATCACAATGCCTCCTTCAGAAGGATTTTGTGAGGATCCTTATTAACAGTGATTGCAGCCATTACCTGACTTTGTCTATGTACCAGATACTAGGATAATATATAGAGATGCCTCATTTAGTGCCTGCACATTTCAGGCGCTCCACGTGAGGTAGCTATCCTTTAAAAGAGCCTGACTTGGGGGAGGGAAGAGCCTGAACGCTGGCATCACACAGGCCAGCTCCTCATCCTGACTCTGCCCCTCTCTGACACTGAGATCTGGGCGAGGTACTTAGCCATCTGCGCCTCAACTCACTGATCTGGAAACTAGGCTCACCCCAGAAAGCGTGAGCAGTGGCGCTCCGCGAGAGGGGCAAGCAGGAGTCCAGCAGACGTGCGATGTTGCCTCCGCTCCCTACAACCAGATCTCGCGGGACTTCATCAGGAAGAGATCCAACCACCCTGCGTCCCCCTGACTCTTGCGTCCAGCCCCACCCCTATCGTTCATTCGTGAACCCACTAAGCAGATTCTTCCTGGGCACCTACTGTGTGCCCGACACGGTGCTGGGAGCGCAGACTCTGCAGCAGGGGTCCCTGAGTCCTGAGTCGCGATCTGGCCTTGCAGAGGGAATGAAACAGGCCTGTTTACCCACCTGCTTCGAGAGCTATGAAAACAAAGCCCATCGTCTCTCAGCAGCCATCTGAAACAATGTTTCAACTCTCGGCCCTAATGGCCTTCCACACTGTGCAAAAGCACTTTTTCGAGGGAGGCAGGAGACATAAATTAGTATAATAATACAATTAAAATGCATTTTCCTTCCACTTATTTAAATTACTCTTCTTTGCGTCTTGAGAAGATGCATCCTTCCTTGGAGGTATTTAAGGAGAATCAAAGAGGCTGTTGAGATGACGCAAGAAATGCCCCACACGGAAAACACAAATACCCCACCTTGCAGGCCAGGGAGAGCCGCCCTCCCGGTGATGGCTGTACGAGACTACAAGAGACTCGGCCCTTTGGGGCTCCACAAAAGCCCGCGGACAGAATGTCCCCGGACAGGTCACTGGCCCTCTCCATAAACATCCATTTGTTCATTCATTCAGCAACGATTTTTTTCTGCACCTCCTCCATGCCTGGCACTAGGAATAACCTGAGATGCATGGGACACAGTGCCTACCCTGAAGGGCACTGTCTAGGAGGAAGGTGCCAAGCAGAAAAGAGTAGGACCGGGGGCCACCAGTGCTGTAACAGGCAGATGACGGTGAAGGAGCCCCACCCGTCCTGGGTGGGTCGGGGAGGGGCAGGCAGAGTGGGTCTCCTGTGGGAGTGCCTTGTGCTGAGTCCCCAAGGATAAGAAGGAATTAACCAGATGGGCGAGGACAGAAGCGGTCTTCCAGGCAGAGTGACCAGCAGAAACAAAGGCCTGGAATGTGGAAAGCAAGGTGCGTGAGGAGCATCAAGCCAGAAGGCAGGGAGCAGAGGAGGGCAAAAGGAGGAGGAACTCACTCACCAGACCAGAAGGGTCTGAGCAGGGCTAAGGCGTGGGGACTTTGTCCTGAGGGCCTTAGGAAACCAAGGTGAGCCCCGAGGTAGCTGAGTTGGAGAATCCAGTAGCCCAGAAGTCACAAGATGAAGCCAGACACCCATCCTTCAAAGGACACAGCAGCGAGTACCATTCCGTCCTCTGGAAAGCACGGATTTGGATCCCGAGTTATTGGTTTTGTGTCGCCACCTGCTGGCAAGATTTCTTCAATGCAGCTGATTCACCCAAACGTTCCAACAGATCTTTTAAAAACGTTATTAACAGGCACAGGGAAATTCCTTGAAGTTAAGAAAGATCAAATTAAAGTAGCACTTACTATAAAAAGAATATTGTTAGAATTTCATTCAAAAACCAGAGAGGAGAGCATCATATGAGAGTCGTGAGTTCAAATTCCAGGTCCCCCCATTCATGATGTGCAAAAATCACTTCACTTCTCTGAGTTTTGTTTTTAATATCCATAAAATGGAAATAATATCTTACTCGCAGTTGTGAGGGGAATAAAAGATATGAATTCTGTAAAGAGAAATATAACGGCAGTTGGAGTTAGGGTGGAGGAAAATCAGCATGTGACCTATAGCTACCACCTCCACTGCCTCTGCTGGAAAGATTGGCTTCCTCCTTTAGGTCCAAGACACGAGGGAACACCCACAGTCCCACAACCGCACCCCAGGCAGGACCACTCCCTGCTCTCTTTTCCTCTTTCCTACAGACTCCAGGAGGTCGGCTGCCCCCTCTGCCCTGTGGCATCCATCCTCAGCCTTGCTACCTCCTGGAAAAGGATCTCCCTCTTGCCATGCTTCCTGTGAAGCATGCTGACATCTGACTAACCCCAGGAAAACAGCAAAACAACCAACAGAGGAATGACCAAACTGAAGACATCTTCAATGTCTTACTCTCTGAGGGGGTAACAAGAGAGTCTCTGCATCTCACTGAACTCCAGTGTCCTCCTCTGGGAAAATGGGACAATATGTGGCCATGTGACAGACAACTCATAAAGTGGCTGGCACAGTCCTAGCAAACAGAAGACCTTCCAGTATGGACGTTACTATTAGAATTATGGTGGATAATCTTACAGTAGAATGGCTTCAAACATCAGATTTAGGGGAGAGGGGGAGACACATGACCATTTTGGTATTTTCCAACCTAAAACTTGACTCCATTATCTTAAGTCATCTTGCAGATGTGGGAGTGTAACCCAAGACAGGGAAGTTTGATAATGACAGGACAAGAGTCCAATGATTGGGACCTTGCCAGGGAGACCATACAGAGATCTATAGCACTGGGGCCTCTGGAGAAAGAGGACACCAGAGTTTCTGGGAGAAGGGGATAGAGTCCTGAAAGGAAATGTGCAGTGAGAGATGTTTCTGTCAATCAACACCTCTTCCCCCAGCCCCGAAACTAGAACCTTAATATCAGTACAACTACCATCTATTGTGCCCTACTTATGACTGTCCCTGTGCTGAGCCTTTCTACTTAATCCATTCACCCTAATTTAATGCTTTCAACCACCTTGTGAGGTAGATACTATTACTCCCATTTTACAGATGAGAAACTGGGCTGGGAGATGTTAAGAGCCAGGATTTCAACCCTGCCAAGCTCCAGAGCCTGTGTGCTATCTGCCTTCCTCACCCTGCCACAAAATCCTGTCCATTCTTTGTCCAACATGTCCCAAGGACCTGTCCTTCCTCTCCATTTTCTGAAGTTCAGAAGGATGTCACGTCACATTTGTATTTCAGCCTCCTAATTTATGGTTCTGCCCACACTCTATCACATTGCTTTCTGCCACCATGGACTCTAGGCCAGTTCTATCCAACAGAACTTCATGCAATGATGTTACAGAACTTCATGCAATGATGGAATGTTCTAGATGAGCACTGTCTGAAATGCCAGCCACTGGCTACCTGTGGCTACTGAGCATTTGAAGTATGGCAATTGTGACTAAGTGAATTTTTATTTTAATTGATTTAAATTTAAGTAGGTATATGTGACCGGTGGCTACCATACTGGGATAGTGCAGTGCTTGGCAATCCAGATGCACCCTATGTAGAGTGGGACTCCATAGTAAATGTGTACTGTGTGACAGTTTAAGCCTGGTAATCCATCAGAACCCAAAGTGATGGTTTATACTCTTTCTCATCCTGGAAAATGTAGAAAGCCACGAGCACCTTGGCCTAGGCAATCATTTTTTGATAAGAATATCTGCCTTTGGTTGAGCACCTCTGGGGCCCTAGCTCCTCTGTTGGGCACTTGACATGTATTTTTTCTAAACCTCACAACCCCTGCAGAGTAGGTACTATTACTTTATTCATTCATATAGTCAACTAGCACTTACTGAGCACCTACTATGTGTCGGACACAATGCCAGGCACTGAGGACATTGGGATTCATAAAACAGATCCCTTGTAGTTTCGATTTTATAAACCAGGGAGCTGAAGCTCAGTAAAGTTAAATAACTCACTGTCTGTTGCATCGCTGAAATTGGAGCCTAGGCTGCCCGACTCCACTGCCTCCTGACTCCTCCTCCCAAAAAAACAAAATACCTCCCTCTTTTCTGGGTTAGTCAGACCACATGTGGAGCCTGCAGCCATGTTTTAAGATGGCCGTTGACCAGGACTTCCCTAGTGGTCCAGTGGTTAGGACTCCACGCTTTCACTGCTGTGGGCCCAGGTTCGATCCCTGGTCGGGGGAACTAAGATCCTGAAAGCCGTGCGGCAAGTCCAAAAAAAAAAAACCGGAACGTGGGCATTGACCAACTTGAGTAAAATAGCAACTCAAGAGAAACAGCAGAATGTTCAGGGCACAAAGAATAAAAGAATAGAAAGAGAGAATGAACCACTGCTACACATGACAAGGGTGATTCTCAGACATAATGTTTAAAGAAGGAGACCAGAAAGAAAACATTACCTAATGTATGATCCCATTTGTATAAAATTTAAGAACAGATGGTGACAGAAGTGAGAAAAGTGGTTACCTTTGGGGTGGATAACAGAGGAAGAGTACGGCAGAGAGGCTTCTGGGGAGCTGGATGGGTGTCTTCCCTTGGAAACAATTCATCGAGCTCTATACTTAATACTGCGCACTTCACTGTCTCTATGTTATCATTCAGTATAAAAGCTCATGAAAAGAAAAAAAGGCACTGAAGGTGTCGTCAGACACATAAAAACGGTGATAATTCACTCCCAATAGATCTTCACAAAAATATTTCCAAACAACGCACTTTAGGAAGAAGGAAAGTTAAATAAATAATAGATAAATAAATATAAAAAAAAAAAAAGGAAAGTGATCCCAGAAGGAAGGTCTAATATGCTGGAAGAAATGGTGAGCAAAGAAATTAAAAAATATATGAGTAAATCTAAACAAGTATCAATTATATAAAGGAATAATAAATAATGTATAATTTGTGGGGTTAACATAATAATACAAAACAGATTTAAAATACCAAACAAAATCAGATGGAAGTGGAATGAAAGTGATTAATGTTAAAGTAAGTTTAGGAGGAGAGATAAGTAATTAATTTTGGGCTTTGTTATAGTAAGTAACAAAGTAAGAAAACCACTAATAACAAGGATCTGTGACTCACTCACACAGTCAACCCTCCCTTTCCATGGATGCAAAATCTACAGATATGAAAGGCCGACTGGAGGGCCTTGGGTATCCATGGATTTTGTTATCCACATGGTCCTGGAACCAATCCCTTGCAGGTACCAACGGATGACTGTATAACCAAAACAAGAGCCAGTTAGCAGAAGGCAGATGCTGCTCAAACCCAGAGGCTGTCTATAAAAGGGGAGACCAGATCCCATACAAGTCTGCACAACAGGTCGTTAAAAAACAAAATTTAACTGAGTAAATTTGAAGATCTAATTGGCTTTATTAAATGACTCATGAATCAGGCAACGTCTCATCTGGCAAACAGAGAGGTGCTCCAAGGAGATACACATAACAGGCTTTTGGGACAAGGAAAAGAAGTCATCAGTAAGGAGGAGAAAAATGAAAGTTCATTGGAGGAAAGTAAAAGTCCAGGTGAGTACGGCTTCTCATTGGCTGAACTGCGCGGCGTCTTCCATTGGGGCTGGCTGCTGGGCAAGAAAGAAGTCTTCCTTTCTCTTACTGTGGGAGTAAAGTAGTTGTACTACCTGCTTGGTAGTGCAAGGTACCACTCTTCCTGTTGGGGTCAGTAACTGAAGTCTTCCTGTTTGGGGTAACAGACGATGGGCATGATAGGGCATGAGAGCTCCCTCTGCAGGCCTTCCCAACTCCACGTTTAGTTGAGGTCCCTTTTATTAATTTTCACAAAGTATAGTAGCATTTCTCCCAATTCTTCCCCCAAAGGGACCTCCTGCCATTTATCAGAGTAGCTGTACACCGGAGCGAGCAAAATACCCAGACCTTTACAGTGTTATTATATACAAGTTGTGAGGTGACACTGAGACCAGGGCCCCAAAATGCCAGGCAGAATGACAGAGATTAGTGCCATTCTCAAAGACTTAAAGATACATACACCCCTTTTAATTAACTGTAATCCCTGCAAAACCGGATGGATAATAGAAGGTGACGGTAGACTACTATAAACTGAACTACAGGTAGCCACATTTGCAGCTTCTATGCCAGATACAGTATCTTTATTATTGACAGAACAGATGAACACAGCCTCTGGTACTTGGAATGCGTCTACTGATCTGGCCCCATCAGGAAGGATGACCAAATCACTTCCCATTCACCTGGAATGGACAGCAGTGCACATTTACAGCCTTGCTCTTGGGCTGTATTAACTCTCCTGCTCTGTCACAATATAACTTGAAGGAATCTTGAACGTCCTGACATTCCAAGATTGGTCCACTATACTGATGATTTCACATTATTTGGACATGGAGACTAGGAAGTGACAAGTACTCGGAACATCCTGGAAATAAGCATTTATGCCAGGGAGTGGCAGATAAACCCTAACAAAGGTTGGGAACCCTACCTATCTAGTGATGTTTTTTGGAGTCCATGGTCTAGAATATGCCGAACATGCTCTCCAAAATAAAGGACAAGTTACTGCACCTGCCCCTAAGAAAGAAATACAACACTTGTTTCGGGTTTTGGAAATAGCCTATAGTGCACTTGGTAATACTGCCTGAACACCTTGCAGGTAACATGGAAGGCTGCCAGTTCTGAGTGGGGCCAGAGCAAGAGAGAGATTTGCGGCGGACTCAGACTGTAGTACAAGCAGCCCTAATGCTCGTGCATATGGTCTGGCAGGTCCAGTGATGCTAGAGGCATCTGTGGTAGTTAAGGGCACTCTGTGGAGTCTCTGGCAAGACCCTGGATGAGAGTTGCAGCCCAGACCCCTAAGGTTCTGGAGCAGGGCCATTCAAAAGACAGCTTCTGGCTCAGTACTGGACCCTGGGGGAAAATGAAGGTCTGACCACAGAACATCATCAACTGGGACAGTTGTCAGACCCACCAAATCATAAGCTGAGACAGGCAAGATTGCAATCTGTCACACAATGAAAATAATACATTTGGGATGAGGCTCACGCAGGTATGGAGGAAATAAGAAAACAGTATGAAGAGGTGGTCCAGGTCCAATATACCCTGCATCTCTCGCCCTGATGCCTTACCATCAACCCACATCAGTGGCCCCTGGGGATCTCTCTACAACCAGCTGACAGAGGAAGAAAAAAATAAAAGGTCTGATAGTAGTTAGGTCAGCCAAATATGTTGGTGTAAACTAAAAATGGGCTGCTGCTACAGAGAATGGCCCTGAAAAAGCGTGGTGAGGAAAAAGCCTCCCAGTGGGCAGTGTTTAAAGTAAATCGGTCATGCACTTTGTGTGGGGGAAGTGATGGCCTGAAGTAATGATACACACAGACTTCCAGGTAATGGCAAATGGTTCGTCTGCTTGGTCAAGGGCTTGGAAGGATCAAGATGGGAAGACTGGAAACAAGGATGTCTGAGGATGGACGAGGCATGTGGATGGAGTATGCAATGGGCACACAGTGTGTGGATCTTTCTGGCCCACATCAATGCTCTCCAGAAAGTGTGAGTGGCAGCAACAGAAACACTGAATAAGCAGATGGATAGGATGACTCATCCAGTGAATGCCAGTGAGCCTGAGCCACCTCAATCTTGCAAAAAGTTTCATGAATGAATGGATTAGTCATAGTAGCTTGACATGATGGGCTGCCTCTCATCAAGGCAGACCTAGCTACTACTGCTGCTGAGTACCTGACCATCAGCTGTACAGAGCAATGCCGCGCCCCCAATACGGTGCAATCTCTCAAGGACATACGCAGCCATTTGGCGTCAAGTTCATCATCTTAGATCTCTTCTACCCTGGAGGAGGCAACAATTCACCTTTACTAGAAAAGATACATATTCCAATTATGGGTTGGCCTTAAGTTGGCCAGCACCGTTATCTGAAAGCCACAGATTGTCTGCTTCTGGGCGACCAAACTTAAGGCAGTCAACAAATCAAAACGTTGGTTCTTTGAAAAGTCTAATAAAATACACAAAATTCTGGTAATATTGGACCAGTAAAGGAGAAAGAACAAATAAACAATATTGCAAATTAAAAAGAAGACAAAACTATGGATGCTGATGAGATTTGAAAGGACTAAGATAAATAACTGGAGGAGAAGAAAGAACTCTTCCTTAAAGAGAATGCCAACCTGGGCTTCCCTAGTGGTGCAGTGGTTGAGAGTCCTCCTGCCGATGCAGGGGATGCGGATTCGTGCCCCGGTCCGGGAAGATCCCAAAGGAATGAAGGTGCTAGAAAAATTACTGTTTTGCAACCACCATCATAATGATTGATGCAGGCAAGAATCAATAATGGATGCTAAAACTCATGTGTGAAAGTTTGATAAGGAAATAGGATAGTTCCATCATTTCAAAGTACCTCCCTAAATTACTTATTTAATACAGAAAGTAACATAGTAACTTTACAGTGGAGAAAACTGTTGGACATCACCTTAAATAACAAATCATCATCAACTGACTTGTGATGACGACTTATGCACTGAGAAGCAAACAATATTTTGTAGTGCTCCTACAAGGAAATGCATAACTCACATCTAACCATGAGGAACATGAGACAAGTTCAACATGAGAGACTTCTACAGAACAACCATCCTGTCCTCTCCAAAATGTAAATGTCACAGAGGAGCAAGGAGGGACTTCCCTGGTGGTCCAGTAGATAAATAAGGCTCTGTGCTCCCAATGCAGCGGGCCCGGGTTCCATCCCGGGTCAGGGAACTAGATCCCGCGTACGCAACTAAAAGCCCGCCTGCCGCAACTAAGACCTGACGCAGCCAAGTAAATAAATAAATACTTAAAATTAAAAAAAAAAAAAGGACCAAGGAATCTCTGAGGAACTCTTCGAGATTGAAGGAAATCTAAGAGCAATGACAAATACGTGTAACTTTGAATTGGGTCATGAACCAGAAAAAAATAACGCTAGGGAGGAAAAAGTATTTTCCTCTCTACCCTCCTAGGTTCTTGGCTAAGACCCTCTGTAGTAAGAGACAGATTAACAGGCAAAAACAGAAGTTTAATAACATGTGTACCTCCTGTATACATGGGAGACATCCAGGAAAACTGAGTAACTCCCTAGAGAAATGGCCCAAGCCACCACCTTAAATCTCTAGCTACAGACAAAAGAAGATATTGGGGCAGGGGAGGGGAGAGGCTACATACGGGGGGTGACCAGGAAAAAAGCACAGTAGACAAGAATAAAGTTGTTATACAGATTTGCATCGTTGCTTTCTCCATTGATAAGTTTCCTGAGATTTAGAGTCACCCTTCTCTTCCTGGTAAAGACAGGGAGATGCCCTTACAAATCGAGATTTCCCTTATCACTGTAAATGTCTCTTACAAAAGGGTAACTTCTACTCAGTTTTCAGAGCTTTCCTATGTCTGCTGTTTCTTAAAAATAATCAGCTTAAAATGATCTTTATGCCAAAAAGGTGTATTTGGGGGTGACAGACTCTGTACCCCTTCACTATAGAAGACATTATTGGGACAACTAGCATAAGTGGAATATGAAGTGTATATTAGATAATGCCAGATTGCCTAACAGTTCGCTAAATATTAAATCTCCTGAATTCATTAAGTTCCCTGTAGTTATGTAAGAGAGTACCCTTATTCTTAGAAAATAAATACTGAAGTACTAGCGTACGAAGAGGCATGATTATCTGCAACTTAGTCTCAAATGATTCAGGAGAAAAAAAGAAAAAATAGAGAGAGAGTGTGTTAAAGAGAAAACCACAGGACTAAAATGGCATCACTTGTGCTAAAGCTCATGGTACCAAATCTAGATTTAATACCTGACCTAACTGTGGTTTTGACCTTCCCCAAAGATGCTGTCTTAATCCGCCAGTCTGGGATTTTTTCTGGTCAGCACCAATGAGGTAATCTGTCCTGTGTTACCCCTCTAGCCCTCCAAAGGAAGCAGAGGTAAAATGTATGATAGACCCTCACCCTTCCCCACAAAGGTGACCTGGCCTGAAACAATCCTCTGTTTTCTTTTGTTAATAGCCTCGTTGCCCCTCCCTCCTTCTACTTGTAAAAACCTTCTATTCTGTACAGCCCCTCAGAGTGCCCTTCTGTTTACTAGATGAGATGCTGCCCAATTCACGAACCATTGAATAAAGTCAATTAGATCTTCAAAATTACTCAGTTGAATTTTGTTTTTTAACACAGGGGTGGGGGGAATGATATAGCAAATATGGCAAAATATTAACAGTGGGAAAATCTAAGTAAAGAATATAGTTCTTTAATATATTTCTTACAATGTTTCTGTAGGTTTGAACTTATTTCAAAATAAAAATTTAAACTTTAAGAATAAAGGAATAAGAAAGTATTGTGAACAATATTATACCAGTAAAATTTTAAATATAAATAAATGAATAAATTTCCAGAAAAATCTAACCTGATAAAACTGACTCAGCTGAAAATTTAAATAGATTTATAATCATTAAAGAAACTCAGGCAGTAGTTTAAAATTTTCTCCACAGTTAAACACCAGCCAGACTAGATGGATTTACAGGTGAGTTCCACCAAACTTTCAAGGAACAAGTATTTCAAACTCCCATTTTTATTCTTTGAAGCTATTATAACCTTGACATCAAAAGCACACATTGATACAAAAGACCATGAATAGCCAAAGTAATCCTGAGAAAGAAAAACGGAGCTGGAGGAATCAGGCTCCCTGGCTTCAGACTATACTAGAAAGCTACAGTCATCAAAACAATATGGTACCGGCACAAAAACAGAAATCTAGATCAATGGGACAGGATAAAAAGTCCAGAGATAAACCCATGCACTTATGGTCACCTAATCTATGACAAAGGAGGCAAGAATATACAATGGAGAAAAGACAGCCTGTTCAATAAGCGGTGCTGGGAAAACTGGACAGCTACACGTAAAAGAATGAAATTAGAACACACCCTAACACCACACACAAAAATTAAAATAGATTAAAGACCTAAACGTAAGGCTGGATACTGTAAAACTTTTAGAGGAAAACATAGGAAGAACACTGTGACATAAATCACAGCAAGATCTTTTTCTATCCACCTCCTAGAATAATGAAAATAAAAGCAAAAGTAAACAAATAGGACCTAATTAAACTTAAAAGCTATTGCACAGCAAAGGAAACATAAACAAAATGAAAAGAAAACCCTCAGAATGGGAGAAAATATTTGCAAATGAAGCAACTGACAAGGGATTAATCTCCAAAATATACAAATAGCTCATACAGCTCAATATGAAAATAACAACCCAATCAAAAAATGGGTAGAAGAGCCGGAAGGGGTGGGGCCGCCGACTGAGGCCCCGGGAGGCCTGGGGACGCCGGTGGCATGGCGGAGGCCCGGCATGTGGGGCGCGGAAATGAGGCTTCGGCCCCGGGCTTGGCTCCAGGCTGTGAGCTGGCACAGCTGCCCTGCTTGCTGGACGAGGCCACCAGGACCCAGGCCACCAGGAGCTCACTGTCCTCCGTTTTGGAAAGTCCTGGACCAGATGACCTAATGACAGGTTCTGCAGAAGTCAAACCATCTTCCTGTCCGAGGCAACAAGGGACGGAGGCTGCACAGGAGCCCTCGGCGTCCCATCCACCGTCTGAGCGACGCTGGAACAGCCTCTGCTCCTCTCTGAGCCCCACGCATCCAGCTCCACTACAGGGTGAGCTAGGCGTGAGGACCACATTTCTCAAGTTTTCCTCCAGGAGGGCTGTCCCCCAGGAACAGGGTCTCAGAGCCTGTGCAGGTGCAGCCGCCCTGGAGGGTCCATGTTCCGAGGGAAAGTCCGCTGAGGCATTTTTATGCCTTCCTCCATCCCTTTCCTCCTAAGAGGCCCAGCCAGCGGAGATGTTCTGAACTGGGTGGATGTTACTGGAACACCTGGGCTATGACACATGCTTCTTTAAAAGGATTTCCCCAAGAAGCTCCCTTTCAGGTGATGCCCCATCACGCCTGCAGTCTCTCTACCCACCTTGAGGACCAGGCTGAAGCGAGGCCCTGGGAGAGGCCCCCGGGAGAGACACGGTGGGTCTTCCGGTCCTGGAAAATGAGGCCTGTTTTTGTTTCCCCTGAGGTCAGTGGTGTCCTCCATCCTTAAGCTCCTGTCACAATGTTGGAAAGAAAAACCGATCTGACAAACAACATTTACTACTAGGAAACCACAACAGAGACTCAGGCCTCTGCTTTCCCTGTGCTCACAGCCGAGTGCCTGGGTTTTCCTAAAAACCTCCCCCTACCTAGTTTCTCTGTGCATATATCACTGCATTTTGGACACTTGGCTGTTAAAGTTGTCTCCAAGCCTCTTTGGCATTGGATTAAAATATCTGCATAATTAAAAATAAGCCACCAAAAAAAAAAAATGGGCAGAAGATCTAAATAGACATTTCTCCAAAGAAGACATACAGATGGTTAAAAAGCACATGAAAAGATGCTCAACATCCCTAATTATTAAAACTACAATGAGGTATCACCTCACACTGGTCAGAATGGCCATCATCAAAAAGTCTACAAACAATAAATGCTGGAGAGGGTGTGGAGGAAAGGGAACCCTCCTACACTATTGGTGGGAATGCAAACTGGTACAGCCGCTATGAAGAACAGTATGGAGGTTCCTTAAAAAACTAAAAATAGAGCTACCGTATGATCCGGCAATCCCACTCCCGGGCATGTATCTGGAGGAAACCATAAGTGGAAAAGATACATGCACCCCAATGTTCACTGAAGCACTATTCACAATAGCCAGGACATGGAAGCAACCTAAATGTCCATCAACAGAAGAATGGATAAAGAAGATGTGGTACATATATACAATGGAATATTAGCCATAAAAAGAACAAAATAATGCCATTTGCAGCAACATGGATGGACCTAGAGATTCTCCTATAAATGAAGTCAGACAAAGACAAATATCATATGATATCACTTATATGTGGAATCTAAAAAAAGGCTACAAATGAACTTATCTACAAAACCAAAATAGAGTTACAGATGTAGAAAATAAACTTATGGTTACTAGGGGGTAAGGGGGATGTAGGGATAAATTGGAAGATTGGGACTGACATATACACACTACTATATATAAAATAGATAACTAATAAGGACCTACTGTATAGCACAGGGAACTCTACTCAATACTCTGTAATGGCCTATAAGGGAAAAGAATCTAAAAAAGAGTGGATATATGTATTTGTATAACAGATTCACTTTGCTGTCACTTTGCTGAAACTAACCAACATTGTAAATCAATTATATCCCAATTCAAATTTTTTTTAAAAGCATACATTGATAAAATAATCAAGGTTAACATAGATAAAAAATCATAAATAAAATATGGGTGAACTGAATCCAGCAACCCATGAAAAATATATTCATTACCAAGTTGAGTTTATCCTAGGAATTCAAAGTATGCTTAATGTTAGAAAAGGCATTAATGTACTCAATTAAATTAACACATTAAAGAAAAAATACAATTTACATATTCAAAACTGGATAAGCAATTCCTATATAATCAAGGATCTGGCTGGCCATTATCTCCCATTCCTGGGAGTCAGCCTCTAAACCCTGAGAATTTCCTGAGTGCTAGGAATGTCTTTGTTATTCATGATGGCTCTTCAGACCACCCCAGAGCTTATGCTAACATGACTCATGGTGGGTAGGGGAGCAAACTTTGTTGCCCCAAAATATGTCTCTTGGGCATGAGGATTAATTTGGCTGATTGTTTTTAAAAAACAGAAGACTCAGGAAGTTTGTCTTGTCACCACCCTTTTAACTGCCTGAAGGAATTTGGATAAAGGGCCTGTTCCCGGAATAGAGCCATCGCCAGAAATATTTACAAAGAATATGGGCTAGCTGTGATAGGGGAGACCCAGCAAGACCCAGAGATCAGAGTCCACTCTGTGTCCCATTGTCTCTGCACGGCCCAGCAAACATCTGTTTACCAAACATTTGCTTTTCCATATCCATGTGAATTCCCTTTCTCCCCTTTGAGGTCCCAAACTACTACCCCTAACATCCTCTTTTGTCTTTAGCTGAAGATGGTATTTAAGGTGAGGGCTTTGGTGAGTTACTCTGTTTTCTTGGGTCTCTCTCAGGTATACCTGTTATTAAACTTTTGTTTGATTTTTCTCCTGTTAATCCACCTCATTGTCCATTTAATTCTTACACAAGTCAGAAGAACCTAGAAGGGTAGACGAAAATGTTTTCCTCCCTGACAGTGGGCCACTAGGTAGTTTATCTAAGGAAATGACTCAGTATGGGGGCTGGCTACCCAGAAAGAACAACCATGTGATTAGAGGGTTGAGGCTTCATACCAGGTGATAGCAACCAGATCTCCAGGGAGGGGGGACTAGAGATTGAATTCAATCATATGGCTAATGATTCAATTAATCATGCCTACATAATGAAATCCCAATAAAAAACCAATAAAATGTATTGATACCTCGAGTGAGCTTCCCTGGTTGACAACACTCTATGCATATCAGTACACATCAGTGTGCTGGGAGGGTGACTTGTCCTGATGCCACAGGGAGAGGACACAGCAAGCTTCCCACTAGGGACCCTCCCAGACCTCACCCTACGCGTCTCTTCTTCTGACTGGTTCTGACTTGTATCCCTTTTGCGATAATAAAACTGTAATTGTAACTATAGAACTTTCCTGAGCTTTGTGAGTCACTAGCAAATAATCAAACCTGTTTGGGTCGTGAGAACCCCCATATCTATAGCCAGTTATTCAGAAGTGGGGGATCCCTGGAAACCCCCTAGCTTTGGCTGGTGTCTGAAGTGAGGCCAGTCTGTGGAGCACTGTGCTCTTAGCCCATGAAGTCTGGCCTAACTCTTGGTGGTTAGTGTCAAAAGTCACTGCAGCAAAGAACAGATAAACCAAAATCTAATAATAAACGGTCATATAAAAAGGGAGGAAGAGAACAGATGGGCTGGGATAAGGTAGAAGCTAGAGTTCTCTGAATGTACTTTGTATTATGGTATTAAAAGGAAGAAAACAGGACTAAAATAGGGTTGCTTATGCTAAGCTCCATGTCACCAAACCAAGACTTAACTTAATTACGAGTTTGACTCTACCAGAAATAGCGTCTTAAACCAGTCAATCAGAAATTGCCTATTCAGCACTAGCTAGGTAATCTGCCTGACAGACCCCTGTCATCCCCTAAAGGAAAGTAACCCTGCAATAACCAACCCACTTTTTTGACTAGTGTAACTTCCTTGTTCCTGCTCCCTTCTGCCTATGAAAGTCTTTCATTTTGTACAGCTTCTTGGAGCTCCTTTCTATCTGCTAGATGGGATGCTGCCTGATTCATGAATCACTGAATAAAACCTATAAGATCTTCAAAATTTACTCAGTTGGATTTTCTTTTTTAACAATGGTTTGACTTTGGAATCATATAAATATTTTGCATAAATAAAACACAAAATTGAATCAAAAAATAAAAAGCAACCCCTAAAAATTAAAACTAAAACAAAAAAAATAATCTAATTCTTTGTCAGTCTGGTAGCATAACTACACAGAATTATTTCAAGTGACTTTATTTTATTTATTTATTTATTTTTATTGAAGTATAGTTGACTTACAATATCATGTAAGTTTCAGGTGTGATCCTTTCTTTTTTTTTTTAATATTTATTTATTTGTCTGCGCCGGGTCTTAGTTGCTGCACTTGGGATCTTCGTTGCGGCAGGCAGGCTCTTAGCTGTGACGTGCATGTGGGATCTAGTTCCCGGACCAGCGATGGAACCTGGGCCCCCTGCCTTGGGAATGCGGAGTCTTAACCACTGGACCCCCAGGGAAGTCCCTCAAGTGACTTTAAACACAGTATTTTGACTGTACACCCTAGTAGGATAGATCACAGGGTTAAAAAAAAAAAGATCAAAAGGAATCAAAGCTGCATTCAACGGTCTTGTTGTCTGTTGTAATATTGGTATGGTTATTCTGAAAAGAGTAGAATCAATAAATACACCCCTAACCCCAAGATTATGGTGGATAAGTATTATTACCCTTTAAAAGGAACCAGGGCTCTTTGGACAAATTTTGCCACATCTGGGGAAGGAAATATACAAAAAGATCCTGGTACATCTTGTCGTAACAGAAATCAAGGAACATGTCAAAGGCTACTGGGGGCATCTCAGTAGTACACTGGAACAGCTTGAAGAAGCTCCTGCTGGCCAAAGATGGGAAAATTTAAGCATTGAAAATAATAATGAAGAATGAAATACTGCCATTTGCAGCAACATGGATGGACCTAGAGAATAGCATACTTAGTGAAGTCAGACAGAGAAAGACAAATATGATATCACTAATATGTGGAATCTAAAAACTAATACAAATGAATCTATCGATACATACAAAACAGACTCACAGACATAGAAAACAAACTTATGGTTACCAAGGGGGAAAGTGATGAGGGGAGGGATAAATCAGGAGTTTGGAATTAACATATACACACCACTATACATAAAACAGATAAGCAACAAGGATTTACTGTACAGCACAGGGAATTATATTCAATATCTTATAATATTACCTACAATAGAAAATATTCTGAAAAAAATATGCATATGTATAACTGAATCACTTTGCTGTGTACCTAAAACTAACACAATATTGTAATTCAACTATACTTCAATTAAAAAATAACAATAATTATTATTTCAATAGATTGAAACACCAATATATAAAAGTATACTTTAAAAAACACAACAAATAGGGCTTCCCTGGTGGCGCAGTGGTTGAGAATCTGCCTGCTAATGCAGGGGACACGGGTTCGAGCCCTGGTCTGGGAATATCCCACATGCCGCAGAGCAACTAGGCCCGTGAGCCACAACTACTGAGCCTGAGCGTCTGGAGCCTGTGCTCCGCAACAAGAGAGGCCATGACAGTGAGAGGCTCCATGCACCGCGATGAAGAGTGGCCCCCGCTTGCCACAACTAGAGAAAGCCCTCGCACAGAAACAAAGACCCAAAACAGCCAAAAATAAATAAATAAACAAATGTGGGGTTTTAAAAAAAGAAAAAAGAATATTATAAAAAAAACCACACAACAAATATATAAAAATACATTGATTTGTAATGATAATTTTATAAAGCCATCACTGGATGTCTTTGGAGGTTCCTAGGATGTCAACTCATTCTGAAATTGACACTTAAAAAGAATCCAGCATTTATCTTGCCTTTCCCATTCAGACTCTTTTTCACGGTAAACAAATAATTGATTAAATTCTTCTTTACAGAAAAATCACAAATGATAAATGTAGGAAGAGTTAATGACTTAGAAAATGACTATTTTGCAATCTCTAATGAAATCATAGCGATAATGATCAACAATGGCTGCCAAAAGCATGGCGTGAAAGGTGAATGGGAGACTGTAATAGATGGGTTAGGCTGATGCCATCTGAACAAGTTGATAAGTATTAAGATCACTAAAAGTGAGACAACTGGATATTATGTATCTCCTGATGTGACGAAATAGGAAGTACACAGCACCACCTATAGAGAAATTTTGCTAAATAAACATTTTAAAATTTTAAACATTTTTTAAAAAGAAAAAAGAAAAGATCCTAACTCTAATCAAGTCTCTGCTTCTAATTATTAGCTTTCAGAAACACAAGGGATGGAATAACACGTAAATAACAGTTCAAAATTAAATCAGATAAATACAGAAGGCAAGACACCCTATAGTACAAATGAATTAGTTTCTTCACCAAATAAATAGCATTTTTAAAAAGAAGAGAAAAAATTTACAGCCTAAAAGAGATTTAAGAAACACACTAACGAAATGAAATGTGTGCACCTTTTTGCATCCTGGTTCAAATAAACCAACAAAAAAAATTACAATAATTTGGAAAATCAGGAAAAACTGAACTCACACTGGATATTAGATGATATTAAAGAATTATTATTATGGGGGTGGGGGAGTAATCATGGGTATTGTGGCTATGCTTCTTAAAAGTCCTCATCTGGGCCTCTTGCCTTCCAAGATGGCCCACACTCTGTCTATGGAGTGTGTATCTCCCTGAATAAACCTTCTTTCACTTTACTTTGTCTTGCTCTTGAATCCTTCCCTGCACGAAGCCGAGAACCCACACTTGGCAGCCATCCCAGGGACTCAGACATGACTTGGGATGTGACCATCCTCTCACACCCCACTCTCTTTCCTGCAACATCTTTTCTGGCATCCAATGCGGGGCCTCAAAGGTCATAATCTTGATCCACCTATTGGGCTATGGCTCCCCTCTGAAGGGTGGCTGGGCCTTATCCTGAGCCACGTAGATTCAAGTAGCCCATTAAGTGGCAGCTGACGTCGCCTGCAGGATCCGGCAGAGACCAGTTCTCTGGCCGTGAAGAAGCGCACTGAGGCCAAGGCTTCTCCCCCTCAGTCTTTCTCATTCTCCTATTGCTCTATCTCTTTGGACTTGAAAAGATCCACCCAGACGACCACCAAACATCCAAATTAAGACTGCGCGGCAAGTAACTGACAACCTGGTTGGGTCTAAAGGACTCCTGCCAGGGGGCTTATCTGGTGGCGCAGTGGTTGAGAATCTGCCTGCTAATGCAGGGGACACAGGTTCGAGCCCTGGTCTGGGAGGATCCCACATGCCGCGGAGCAACTAGGCCCGTGAGCCACAACTACTGAGCCTGCGCATCTGGAGCCTGTGCTCCACAAGAGGAGAGGCCGTGATAATGAGAGGCCCGCGCACCGTGATGAAGAGTGGCCCCCGCTTGCCACAACTAGAGAAAGCCCTCGCACAGAAACGAAGACCCAGCACAGCCAAAAATAAAAAAATAAAATAGATTTTTTTTTTTTTAAAAGTCCTTATCTGTTAGAGGTACACATTACTGTACTTACAGATTAAATTACATGATGCCTGGGAATTACTTTCAAATACCCGAAAAAACAAAAAAAGTGGGGGAGGAGATGGTACAAGAATGGCAGGAAATTGATCACTGTTGAATTTGGATGATGGGTCATGAGGATTCATCATAACATTCTTTCTAATTTTGTGTACATTACATAATAAAAAGTTAAACATATTATCACCTTAATAGTTGCAGAAAAAGTTCATTTGATCACGGTCAACAACCATTCATAATTGCTATTCTTAGCAAATTAGGAATAGAAGGGAATTTACTTAACTAAGTGTGCTTATCAAAACCTACAGCAAACATTATAGTTAACAATGAAACAAACATTTAAAAAAATCAGGAATAAAACAAGGATGCCCCTACTGTTACCACTTCTCAGCACTGCTGAATCAGAGAACCTAATCAGCACAAAAATTCAAGAAAAAGAAATGAGATACAAGGATTGGAAAAGAACAAATAACAGTTAATTTTCTCAAATGAAATGATTCTCGACCTAGAAAAACCCAAAGTGACAATAAACAAATTATGAGAATTATTCTCAGAATAACTAAGTTTAGCAAGGGAATGGTAAGGAAAACAAATGGTATTTACCCTCAGTGGGGAGAGAGAGGATTCAACAGAGATAGAACACAGGTAGCTTTCAAAGGCATTGGTAATGTTCTATTTCTTAAGATAGATGGTGGAGAGGAGGCTGTTTATTATACTACATACCATATAGTGTGTGTGTGTGTGTGTGTGTGTGTGTGTGTGTGTGTGTGCGCGCGCACGTGGTTTTGTTTGCATGAAATGTCTTATAATAAAAAATTAAAAGCAAATGAAAAATAATGGATTCCCTATTTCTGGAATTCCTAAAGCATAAAACATATGGCCTCGTCTGTCAGGGATGTCGTAGAGATAATTCTTGCTTTGGGAAAATTACAGTAACTTGCTCTTGAATGTCAGTTGCCATTTTCAAAATTTCTCTAATAGTTTTTATATCACCCAATTATTGCCATGTGGCAGTGTGAACTTGGGGTTGCCCATGCTAAAGGTTCAGAAATAGCCAAAACAAAACCTATGAATCACAGAAGTAGTAATTAGTAAAAAAAATATATATATATAGTGTACAACATCAAAAAGACAGTTTGCAAACTGGGAGCCCTCAAGCCAAACCTGGGATGAGTTTCAGGGGTACAACGTTACAAAACAGCTCAGATAGTGAGAAGGCAGTGTCTTCGTGGTAACTGGTAATTAAGCTCAATTAATGACTAAGCTGGTTTTGTCTGCTCAGGGAAACTTGAAGACTGGTCCCCATTTGCTTTTGATTTTAACCCCAAATATTCAGATATTTACCAAAATTCTGGAAATAAAAAAATTTTAATGTACGCAACTATTTTGAAACACTGCATGGATCTACACTGTGAAGGCCAAACAGAAGACACCTATCTGTAGGCTCCTAGGCTATGACCTCTGTCTAGACTCATAATCTGAGGAGTAGCCTTCCACCCTGAGTCAGTAGGGTCATTCCCTTTTAGACGGGCCCTGAGTTCTCCAGTACACCCCACAACTCCCCATTCTTCTCACACCCTGCCATCTTCATTCTTCTACACTGGCCCAGCAGGTAGCTGCGTTTGCAAACCTGTCTTCCAGAATCTACGGCATTCATGGGAATTACCTGTATTTCTCTCAATTCACCATCAGAGGGCAGGCATGGAAAATAAGAGGAGAAACCCATAGCTTTTGCTACTACTAGTACTTTCAGGGAAAGGAATCTAGGGATTCACCATGTGCATCTGAATTCTCACCATGAAAACGTTACATGTTTATCTGAATTGAGAGGTATTCTGCAAACACAAGGTATGAGGCTGGGAATGTTCATGTCTTGCTAGAGCTGATCAAAACCAGCAGCCACAGTCTAAAGTGGGGCCTCTCTATACAAATGCTGCCCTAAGGATCAAAGCTTGGCGTTATGCAAGCATGTGGCTCGGGACAACCAGAAACTTGGTTTATTTCAGAAATTCTTACAAATGAGTGAATGATTCAGTAAGCTTCAATTACACTTTTCTGCTGAACATGTCCCTTGAAAATCTCTCCGGGTCTTCTCTCTTCATATAGTAAATGAGGACTCTACGGGGCAAGGTGGGGACAAGCTAGCCTCTGTCACAAACAATGGCCAGTTACACGGCATGTGGTGTGCTGGTAAATGCTTAGCAACCAGTTCTCAAAACAAACAAAAAAGCCCAAAACTCTGATTCATGGCATTGCCATTTCCATGGCGTAAATACTCCTACCTTCACCAACTTCAAGCTACCAACATGGCATCACTGAACATGGAGTTGGGAATAGAGGCACACAATGGGCTCTCAGCAGCCAGTACAAGTCAGCTTTACCACACCACTGACTCCCACCCACCCTCCACCTCCATTGCAAAGTTAACTCAACTGTGGAAGCAGGCCTACCCTAACATTTGCAGAGTTTAGCGTGAGGATATAAATGGAGGCCCAAAGACTATATGTCTAAATATTTAAGTTATAAGTCAACCTAACAAACTCTTGATTAAAATATCGCTTATCCTGCTGCCATGACAAATATACCATCATAATTACCTAGTCAGGTTTACATTTAAAATTCTATGCCTAACACAGCCAGACAGAAGAAGCCACCCCTGGCCCTCTATCCCAGGCCCAGCCCCTGCCCCTGCTCACCGCAACACACACAGCCCTAGTCGTGCTTCCAAGCTCCACTGCACCCTGCGCAAACAGCAGCCGCTTGGCCATCCCTTGGCCCAAGTGTGAGCACATTGGCAGTGTGGCCTCTGCACAGGAGAATGGGCCCAGGGTAGAGGCCACACCAGCATAAAAGTGGACTTGAGTTCATCTGGGCAGGGAGTTATGGGGTCCCAATACCTGAAGCATGGAGGAAGGGGTGAGTCTCCAAATGGGCATGTCTCCATTGCCCTGTAGATTCTTCATCCCTTGGGGAGGTTAAAGCCAGACCAGGGCCAAAGCAGGCCCTTTAGAGTACAGGACCCGGAGCAGGGAACTGTCGCTGAGAGTGATTACTGCACAGAAGTCCCTCCAGCCATCCAGGTCCTCGGATGATCTACAGTGTTTAACCTCCCGACCTTGACAGGGCTCCTGAAATTTCAGTCACTCAGGTAGAGTACTGAGTACTTACAATTGGCTGGGACTGAGCTGTATGGTGAAGGAATGAAAAGATCTTTCTGGCCCCAATATTCCCCAAAGGATAGCTCATCACACTGAGTCTTCACTTATACTTTAGAGAGGGGTCAGCAAACCAGGACCCGAGGGCCAATCCTGCCAGGCTGTTTTCGTATGGCCCTTGAGTCTAGAATGGATTTTACATTTTGAAAGAGTTAGGAAAAAATCAAAAGAAGACTATTTCATGACATGGGAAAATTATATGAAATTCTAATTTCACTATCCATAAATCGAATTTTATTGGAACACAGCCCAGCGCATTTGTTTACACATTGTCTGTGGCTATTTTCACTCTACGACTGCAGAATTGAAGGGTTGCCTCAGAGACTATGGCCACAAGGCCTAAATTATTTACTCTGACCCTTTACAAAGAAAGGTTGCCTGCTTTAGAGTTAAATTTCTATCCTGTGTTTCTCCAGAGAAGATGGGTGATATGGAGGGTAAAGGGATGTGAAACCCTGAGAAGGAAGGGCAGGAAGGGGACCAGGAAAAGGGAGACCAGAAGTTCTGACTGGGCGAACTACAGAACCTTACCCCCTTTCCTTAGAAAAGAAACGCTACACAAAGGCAGGGAGTGCATTTAAGGACAAAGAGGAAGGAGAAGTTGGCATGTTACCCTCTAACTTCATCAACACCCAGGCCAGGGTTTGCCTTTATTTTTCCCATTAATCTCATTTATAGCCTCCACTTAATTGGAACATTAAATCTCAACAGTGGAAGTCGCTACAGTTCCTTGTCCGTGTAATGATTTTTTATGGTTGAAAACAGCATTGAGGGCTCATCGTTAAAACATCTAGAGCAGCTCTGTCTCCTAGAAATATAATGTAAGCCAGGTAATAACCTACAAGGGAAAAGAATCTGAAAAAAATAGATATATATGTATGTATAACTGAATCGTTTTGCTGTACACCTGAAATTAACACAAAACTGTAACTCTACTATATTTCAATAAAAAAAAAACAACTAAAGGTAGACAAACTTTAAAAAAACAATAAAGAGGGAATTCCCTGGTGGTCCAGTGGTTAGGACTAGGCACGTTTTCACTGCCAGGGCCGGGGTTCAATCCCTGGTCAGGGAACTAAGATCCTGAAAGCCTTGCGTTGCAGCCAAGAAAAAAATAAAATAAAAATAAAAAATAATAATGTGGGCTTCCCTGGTGGCGCAGTGGTTTAGAGTCCGCCTGCCGATGCAGGGGACACGGGTTCGTGCCCCGGTCTGGGAAGATCCCGCATGCCACGGAGAAGATGGGCCCGTGGGCCATGGCCGCTGAGCCTGCGCGTCCGGAGCCTGTGCTCCGCAACGGGAGAGGCCACAACAGTGAGAGACCTGCGTACCGCAAAAAATAAATAAATAAATAAAAATAATGTAAGCCAGAATATAATTTTTAATTTTCTAGTAGCCTCATTTTAAAAAGTAAAAAGAACTGGTAATATTAATAAAGTCTCTTACTTGATTCAATATATCTACAGTATTATCAATTCAACATGTAATCAATATAAAATTAATGAGCCATCAAATTATTCTCAACACACCTAAACATTTTCTAATAACTGAGTCAAGTTTCAGGTTTTAAATGTAAACTGAAATTAAATAAAATTAAAATTCAGATCCTCAGTTGCACTAGTCACAGCTTAAGTGCTTAATAGTCACATACGGCTAGTGACACTGCATTAAACAGTGCAGCTCTACACAGATCCACAATACAGAACTGCCATGCATTGTCCTCTGTGATTAGTTTCTATCAACACAGGGCATCATTAAATATTTACAGAGCACTTATTCTCTCCCTTTAAGCTTTCCAGACAACAGGAAAATGACATGTGTAATGTCTCCATGTTGACTGCCTTCTTTGCTTTCTGGCACTGCAAAATATGCCAGGCTCACCTCGAACCTTCCCAGCAGCTTCATCTTTTTAACAGATAATTTCGGCCAGGTCATCCCCTGCTTCACACCCCTCAGTGACTTTCAGAGAATAAAATCCTTACTGCAGTTTCAAGGCCCTTTTTCACTTCTCAAGCCTCAATCCCTGATGCTCTCCGCCCTTGCTCCCCTTGCTCACCTGTACTCCAGTTACCTGGGGGTTCTGACAGTTCCTAAGACATGTCCAGCTACTTCGACCTCAGGGCCTTTGCACGGCTAGCTCTGTCATGCTTCACTTTTCACCTCATATCCCCTCCGCAGAAAGGATTCCTCTACCTCTGTACCTAAAAGAACTCCCATTCTCAAGTTACTTATCATCTCACCACCCGCCCAGCTCACCTCAGCACTGGGTATAATCTCTGTTATGGTTGCTTTAAAGCATATATATTGTCAACTCTTTTTTCTTTATTTTTGGCATTTAAAAATAAGGTTTAAATCAATACAAATGCAGCAGCTATAAATGCAGACTGATACAGGAAAGTTAAATTGGGCATCAAATCTGACAGTGTTGCCATTGGTGACATGATTTCCAACCCCTTGAACAACCCTTGGCAAAATTCCAAACAAAATAAAGTACATTGTTCTTTGGTTTACACAGTAGTTGCACCCCTGGAAAATTCAGTGTTTATTAAAGTTGAGCAGAAAATACTTTTGTGTTTACATATAAAACGGGATTAGGTTTTAGGCTCAGAGCATTATAAACAAGTTTTCCACCTACTTGAGTGTCAGGCAGGGCACTTGAGAGTCATGTACAATCTGCAACCGTTTTTCACTGAGCCAGACTGTCCTGGGCTTGGCAGGATGTTTAGCATCCCTGACCTCACCCTGACCTTGCCAGCAGGTCCCCCAATCACTGTGCCACTCAAATGGGTCCCTATTTGACTGAGATCTCTAAAACATTTTGATTTCTAAAACCCATCTGTTTTAGATTTCTAGAACACCTCCTGGGCTGGCTAGGGCCATTGTTTTAAAAGAAGTCGTGACACAAGACTGAGACCCATAGATTAGGCAAGCAAAGAGACCATGAGATAGGTGTGTCTGTGATCACCCCACCTCACCACAGCAGCTATCACGATATTAGAAATGTGCTATAACTGCTGGGAAGATATTCTGTTATCGGGAAGGCAACAGAGCACCTGTGTGTGAGGTCTTCCCTGAGCCCAACAGGGAGTCACCCCTTCTTCCTCTAATCCCCGTAGCTTGGCACCTCTCTTGGGCCACTGAGGGCTTCTGCTGTGTATCAGTATTACCTAGTGTACAGTCGTCCTCCCTATTAGCCTGCAGGCTCCAGGAGAGCTGCATGCAATCCACTCCTGCATCTCTAGCATCCAGAATGGAACCCAGCATATACTCCACCAACATCCGTGGAAGAAATACATGTGTATGGGCTTTAACCAGGGACGAATGGGAGATGGGTCAGGCCTGAGGCAAGCCCTCTCCCAGGCTGTTCCTAAATGCACCGCTGAGCATCTGGGAACCCTGAGCCCCAACACAGACCAACCAGGTCCTGGGCTAGACCCGGGATGCAAGTGAGCAAGACAAATGCCTGCGCCTGGAGAGGAAACAGACCCCACACCCTTGGCAACTGTGGCAACTGAGGAATGCATGGGGCTGGGTGTTGTGGAACAGGGGCAGCTAACTCTGCCTAGAACGGCTGGAGCAAGGGAACAGGTCCAAAGGACGGTGTCTGAGCAGAGAGTAGGAGTTAGCAGGAGTTGGCCTGGGTGAGGATAGAGATAGTTCCAAGCAGAGGGAGCCAAGCTTGCAAAGTCACATTAAGGGAACTCTTCCTCCAGATACCCCTTAGGCACTGCCCTCCTCTGGTCACCACCATGTCAAGGAGACAGGAGGAGCACAGGAGAGAGACTGGGGGCAAGTTCCAGAGCATAACTTACTTTAAAAGACAAACAAACTGCATATCCAGCGGTCAGCCCCGCCTCTCTCTCACCAAGCCTCAATTACTGACCAAGTTCTTCAGCGCTTAGACAAGTCCTCTTGACTTCCTGAGGATTCCACCTGTTGGAAGTGCCTTTCCTTGGGGATATGATGTTTCCAGACCAACATCTCTATAAAAAGTGTGACCTGACCTTCCTACACTGTTGGTGGGAATATAAACTGGCACAAGCACTATGGAGAACAGTATGGAGGTTCCTTAAAAAACTAAAAATAGAGTTACCGTATGATCCAGCTATCCCACTACTGGGCATGTATCTGGAGAAAACTCTAATTCAAAAAGATACATGCACACAATGTTCATAGCAGCACTATTTACTATAGCCAAGACATGGAAGCAACCTAAATGTCCATCAACAGAGGAATGGATAAAGAAGATGTGGTACATATATATAACGGAATATTACTCGGCCATAGAAAAGAACAAAATAATGCCATTTGCAGCAACATGCATGGACCTAGAAATGATCACACTAAGTGAATGAAGTAAGTCAGACAGAGAAAGACAAATATCAGATGATACCACTCATATGTGGAATCTAATTTTTTTAAATAATATAAATGAACTTATTTACCAAACAGAAACAGACTCACAGACTTCGAAAACAAACTTATGGTTACCAAAGGGTAAACATGGTGGAGAGGGATAAATTAGGTGCTTGGGATTAATATACACATACTACTATATATAAAATAGATAACCAACAAGGACCTACTGTATAGCACAGGGTTCTCTATTCAATATTCTTCTATAATCACCTACATGGGAAAAGAATCTCAAAAAGAACGAATATATGTATATGTATAACTGAATCACTATGCTATACACCTGAAACCAACACAACATTGTAAACCAACTATACTCCAATAAAATATTTTTTAAAAAGTGAGACCTGATTCACTTAGCCAGTCAGGTTCTCTCCCTAGCACACCTTTGCGGGGAAGGCAGAGGCACTCAGGTTTACAGAGCTCCTACTCTGTTCCAGATGTGGTTCCAGGTGCTCTACATATGTCACCTGGTGCAATCCTCCCAACACACCACAGAGCAGGCATTAAAATCCCTGTTTACAGTTGAGGAACCTGAGGCTCAGAGTGGCCATGCAACGTGCCCAATATCACACAGCTCTTAAGGGGCCTACCAGTCTCCCCCCAGCCCCTAACAACAACTTCATGATGGTTTGAGGGGTGAAGGTGTGACCTGTGTGAGGACTCCAGGGGCAGGATTCTCAGGAAGAGTCTCCTTGGCCAGAAAGAAGAATCAGCCAGTCTATGACAGAGGTGCAGTCTGGGGTCTGGCTCAGGTGATCATCAGTGAAACACAGAAGATACCTTCCTCTAGGAGGTTTGTGAGCCTTAAACGAGTGAACGCCTGGTACGTAGGAGAGGCTCACTCCCATGCATTCCCTGCTCTGCTAGCCTGATATGCCTGTGCTCTGTTATCCATGGCCAGTTAGCTTTCCAGCCTTTGCCCACAGTTGGTGCCTCTGCAAATCAATCAGGCAGATAGCAGGAGACAGGCAGTGCACTCAAACCTTTTAACTAAAGAGACTTTGCAAAGGCACAATAGGCAGGGATAAGGCAACCATCAAGAGGTTATGAGCTACTTAAGTACCAGCCGTGCTGAGAAACCCTTTCTACCCCCAGACCTGAAGGACAAAAGAAGGGGACAGAATTACTGGAGTCTAGTAAAAGCTGGGACTGCAGAGAAAGGTCCGCCCACCAGAAGCTGTGGCTGTCCATCATTGGTTCTCAGATTTTACAGAGCATCAAAATCACCTTGGAGGGCTTGTTCAAATACAGATTGCTGGGCCCCCCAGAAGGTCTGGCGTTGGGCCAAGAACTTGCATTTCTATGAAGCTCCTAGGTGATGAAGATGCTGCTGGTATGCTGATCACTTTTTGAGACCCACTGCCTCAGAGGAGCAGAACCGCAGTGAGGAGGTGTAAATGCCCTGACCTCTCTCTCCTTCCATCTTCCAATCCTCTGCTGATGTTTTCCATTGGCTGGACCCGACCTGATTGCTAGAGGGTAGAGGCTGGAGAGAACCTACTGCTGGGACACAGAGCAGGGAAGAAAATGGATCTGAGAGGCACAGAACAAGGAGTAATCAGCAACCCTCCTCCCCTCCCTCTCCCCTCCACTTCCACCACTCCATTCTCATTCAAATAGTCTTCTGTCCTATGGCTTCTCTGAATATTATTCTTGAGTGCTAGAATACATTATATTTTGCTCAGAGGCTTAAAGAAAATTATGATTCTCTCAACTCAATTAAATAAATAAGCTATATGTCTTATTTCCCTGCAGTAATTGTATGCATTTCCTGTGTTGAGAAGTATTGAGATTCATATCCGGAATAAAGCTGTCATTCTTCACCCCCTTTTTTTTGACACCAATTGTACTTGAACATTTGTTACTTTTTTTTTTTAATTTATTTATTTTTGGCTGTGCTGGGTCTTCGTTTCTGTGCGAGGGCTTTCTCTAGTTGTGGCAAGTGGGGGCCACTCTTCATCGCAGTGCACGGGCCTCTATCGCGGCCTCTCTTGTTGTGGAGCACAGGCTCCAGACGCGCAGGCTCAGTAGTTGTGGTGCACGGGCCTAGTTGCTCCGCAGCATGTGGGATCCTCCCAGACCAGGGCTCGAACCCATGTCCCCTGCATTAGCAGGCAGATTCTCAACCACTGTGCCACCAGGGAAGCCCCTTCACTTCACCCCTTTTAATTCAGCTTTCCCACAGCTGTTTCCAGGAGGTCAGTTTTCTGATTAATTCTTTTTTCTTCGAATTTAAGGTTTTTTTAAACCTAAGAAAATGATAATGAAACAGTATTTCTTGAACTTTCTCACAATGTCTCTTCTTACATCCCTTGTCCCAACTTTGAGGAGTAAAAACATTTTTTTTTTTTTTAGCAGGGAGCCTAAATCTCTGAAGATTTGTATGAAGAGTTCAGGAGGAAGAAAATCTGTTTAATTAAATTACACTTTATATTTGTGAATGAAAACATTAACCATTGTTAGTAGTTCTTCAAAAATCCCAAGTCTCCAGAGCGATCCTTGAGACTGAGATAATTTATACACAGCAACTCCCAGAACTGAGGCAGGATTGATAAGAAGAGAAATCAAGGTGCTCTGGGCCAGATGCCTGGGAGGGATGAACCTTGCTGAAGTGTGACTTAAAGGCAGCTTCTGAGTCACTGAAGAAGTTCTCCCTCATGCTGCCCCTCAGCCACCTGTCAGAGTTCCCGGCTGTTCTGTCTTCCTCACTGAGTAACCATGCTCTTTGCCTACAAAGGGGCTAGGGTTTATCTTTTGATAGTGGCAGTCTGTAGTGCTGTGTTGAGAAGAATCGTGGTGCTTACCTTCCAGTAAAACAAGTCAACAAATAAAGGAACAAGATAATTTTAAACTGTGGTAAGGAAAGAAATCCTAACATGGGAGTGTCTGGCAGAGGCAACTTTACATAGAGGAGTGGTCATGGGAGACTGCTCCATGGTATTTGACTTTAATCTGAAGAATGGTATTTTAATACACACTGAAAGATGAAGATGAACCTGCATACAACTGCCAAAAGAAGCAAAGGCCTGGAGGAAGAAAAGACTTTGGAATATTCCAGGAACAGGACGAGGCCAGTGGAGCTACAGTAGAACAATCAAGGGAGGGAACAGTATGAAATAAGTTTAGAGAAGCTGGTCAAAGGCATATGGAGCCTTGTAGATGAAGTGTAACAGGTATTCAGAGCTGAGTAACAAACCAACCCAAAACTTAGTGGCTTAAAACAACAGCCATTTATTTGCTCACAATTCTGGAAGGCAGCCATTTGGGCTGGGATTAGCAGAAGAACCACCAGTCTCACCTGGTGTCACTTAGGTGGCTGCCATCATTTGGTGGCTCGTCTGGGGCTAGATGATCTATGACGGTTTCCCACACACGTCTGGTGGTTAGTGCTGGCTATTGGCCGGTCAGTCTAGAGGGCCTCGGATGGAAGAGTTCTTCTCTATCAACATGACTGCTCATCCTCCAGGAGGCTAGACTAGCCTTCTTCACATGTCCGTCTCAGGGGAACATTCCAAGAGGATAAAAGTAGAAGCTGCAAGGCCTTTTGAGGCTTAGCCTTAAAAGTCAAATAATGTCACTTGTACTGCATTCTATCGGTCAACACAAGTCACAAAGCCAGCCTAGATCCAAGGGGTAGGAAAATGGATTACTCCTCTTTACGGGAGGAGTGGCAAAGTCACACAGCAAAGGGGCATGTGGACAGGGATGGGAAAAATTTGTGACCAGTTCTGCAATATACTCCACCAAGGTAAGAGGTTTCCATTTTAAGCTAAGAGCAACGGGAAGTCACTGATGAGTTTCAAATATGGGAATCAGGTAAATCTGGTTTATGCTTTAAAAGGGTCACTCTGACAAACAAACAAACTCATAGAAAAAGAGATCAGATTTGTGGTTACCAGAGGTTGGGGAACGGGGAGGGGGAATTGGAGGAAGGCGGTCAAAAGGTACCAACTTCCAGTTATATGATGAATCAGTACTAGGGATGTCAGGTACAACATGATAAATAGAATGAACACTGCTGGATGTTACAGATGAAAGTTGTTAAGAGAGGAAATCCGAAAAGTTCTCATCACAGGGAGGAATATTCTCTTCTCTTTCTTTCATTTTGTATCTGGATGAGATGACGGACGTTCACTAAACTTATTATGACAGTCCTTTCATGATGTACGTTAAGTCAAATCACTCTTCTGTGCACCTTAAAGAAACACTCCGGTAAATGGGTGGCGTAAGGCAAGAATGTAAACAATGAGAGTGAGGCAGGAATGTAAGCAGAGAGACAGGTTAAATGGCGCTGGCAGTCGTCGTCCAGGCTGGAGATGGAGGTTAGCCAGGGTGGGGACAGGGGAAGAGTTTCCAGCCTGCTCTTCCTGACAGTCTGACCTACAGATCTGGGGCTTACCTAGCAAGCCTTTAAAATCACATAAGAAATTCCTTGCAATAAATCTCTTGATACATTGTATATTCCTACTGGTTCTGGTTCTCTGGTTGAACCCTGGCTAATACAGGGGTCATCAACAAATATATAATACAGATGATATCTTACACCACAGGACTGTGTGAGATCTCCCAGGGAAAGAAAAGAGAGGAGGGCTAAGGAGACACCAGCCCAGGGCACACCAACACTTAGAGGTCAGTTAAAAGAGGAAAAGAGAGAAAAAGAGACTGAGAAGGAACAACCAAGAGGAGTAGGAGTAAACCCTTGTGAGTGGATTGTCACTAAAGCCAAAAAAAAAAGTGTTTCAAGAAGGAGTGAGCAGCCTGGAATCGGTGCCCTGGGGACACCTCTCGCACCATGACTCGGGCTGGCTACTCGAGCTGTCTGTGCTGGGTGTCCCGTGTACACACTTTGGAAGTGACAGCGCCATGAATGCAACCTCCAGCTTAGAACTGAATGGATTGCAGCCTGTTACCATTACTGTTGGGACAGCTGCAGCTGTTAGAGGCCAAAAAGTTCCCATTCTGTGATGGATCACACACGAAACACAACAAAGAGGCTGGAGCCAACATGGGACCTCTGATCATTAAGAAAAAAGAAACTTCAATGGACAGTTTTGACGCTAAAAACCAACTTGTCATGATGTCACCTGATTGTTTAATTAGAATGACTACCACTTCTGTCTAATTCACCTCCCCTGGGTTCTAGATATGGTATACTGCAAATTGCAGCTTTTATATTCGTGGAATTTGCCTTACTTGTTGAACCACTGTGATTCATATTTGTTTAAACAAAAAAAAAAAAAAAGGAAAAAGGAAAAAACCTACCTCATGGCCTGTGAGTTAAAAAAAAAAGGAATGAGGGGCTTCCCTGGTGGCGCAGTGGTTGAGAGTCCCCGGTCCGGGAATATCCCACATGCCGTGGAGCGGCTGGGCCCGTGAGCCATGGCCGCTGAGCCTGCGCGTCCGGAGTCTGTGCTCCGCAACCAGAGAGGCCACAACAGCGAGAGGCCCGCGTCCTGAAAAAAAAAAAAAAAAAAAAGGAATGAGGAAATGGTCAACTGGGTTTAACGCTATTGAGAGGTCAGAGAAAATGAAAACAGAAAAGTTTTTATTAGGTTTGGTCGTATGGACGTCACTGATAAATTTAGCAAGAGTGACCATTTCTGTAGAATAGCGAGACCAGAGCCACGTACCAATGTGCCATCATCCCCAATCCTCACAATAGCCCTTAAAGCTAAGGTTTGTTAACCTTCCATATTACTCAACAGTGAGCGTGGTGTTGAAGTCTGAAGCTCTGGAGCCCAAGAGCCTGGGTTCAAACCCTGGCTCCTCCACTTACTGACTGTAAATTATTTAACCAGTCTGTACCTCAGCTTCCTCATCTGTAAAATGAGATTAGTGATAATATCTCCTTCATAGGGTTGTTTGAGAATGGTATGATTTAATATATGTGAAGCCATTTGAAGGCTTGTTAAACATTTACTATCTACTTTATCACCCTTCCCCTGTGCAGATAAAGAAACAGAGACTCTCAGAGCTTTCTGTAGATCCCAAGACTAATAGTGAAGGAGAAAGGATGTCAGCCCTGTTCTCCTGGACTCCACACCCTGAGTTAAGAATTTGAAGAATGGCTCCCACTCAGGCACCTCAGATCCAGGTTCCTTTCAGAACAAGAGGCCTCTTCTGGAGGTGAGCCAAGTGCTCAGCAGGACCCAGTAAACAAGCCATACCTTCTGCTGATACCCTCACATGCCCAGAGACTGAGCTGGTCAGTTATGGATAACATACACACTCCTTAACCGGATGATGTGAGCATCCCATCTAGTAGACAAGAACTAATACATACCCACATCCAGTAACTGGGGTTACTTAGTCACATGTTTCCAAACAGGATTATCATCTAATCCCAACCTATTCACTCTTTTCCAGCCTGGAGATTACTTATCTACATCATTATTTATCAATGTTCAATTATTTCAAGGAGACCAGAAAATAAATTACAGTCATACAAATATAATTACTATCGCAGAACTCTTTAGGAAAACAACATGATGTCCTGTATCCAAAATCAAAATAATGTTAACACCCTTTGACATATCAAATTCCTTTCTGGGAATTTATCCCGAGGAAATAATCCAAGAGAAGGAAATAGTGGGTATGAAGATGCTGGATTATTCAGTGGAATATATTACATAGTTAGGTCTTCATATCTCCATAGCAATATGAAAATTACTCATGCTTTAATGCAATTTAAAAAAAAATACAAACTTATGTCTGCACTCTTATCATACAACAGGAACTGCACAAAAATCATGTATGCAGACCTGAAGAAAATAATAAAGAACATGATTTTGGTCCATCTTCTCTCAACATCAGGTTTATGACCTTGGGCAATAACTTTAGCTCTCTAAGACTCAGTTTCCTCATCTGTAAAATGGATATAATAGTAATATATATCTTTTAAGCATTTACTATGTGCCAAGCACTGTGTGTGCTAAGTGCTTTACAGGCCTTACCCCTCAGTGACCCTGTGAAATCGGAATGACTCTCATCATTTTCCAAATATAGAAACTGAAGCCCAGGGACTTCCCTGCTGGCACAGTGGTTAAGAATCCGCCTGCCAATACAGGGTACACGGGTTCACACCCTGGTCCGGGAAGATCCCACATGCCGCGGATCAACTAAGCCCGTGCACCACAACTCCTGAGCCTGCGCTCTAGAGCCCGTGAACCACAACTACTGAAGCCCGTGCACCTAGAGCCCATGCTCTGCCGCAAGAGAAGCCACCAGAATGAGAAGCCTGTGCACCGCAATGAAGAGCAGCACCCCCCTGCCACAACTAGAGAAAAGCCCGCACACAGCAACGAAGACCCAACGCAGCCAAAAAAAAAAAAGAAGAAACTGAAGCCCAGAGATGTGAAGTGACTTGCCCCAGGTCACACAGGAAGAGGAGATTTGTGATCTGAACCCAGATTCCCTCCCAGCTGATCACTGAGCCACAGCCCAGGATCACTAGACTATTGTTGAAGGTAATGGTAAAAAATTAAAGTTAGTATGTAAAAAGCTTTTAGCGTACAGTATCTGCTACATAGATCTATTTGCCTGGTGGATCACTGGGTAAAGAGAAACACCGGCAGTGGCGGGAGAGGACACAAGATGGAGCCCAGCTGTGGAGGCAGCCCAGAAGGTTGGGATCCAGAGAATAAATGCTGATAGTTAATTTATATGAATTTGTACCTGGCACTGTGCTAATTGTTAACTCACTTAATCCTTGTAACAACCCTATGAAGTAGGCAGTATTATTACTCCCATTTCTTAAGTAGGAAAACCAAGACACAAGAGATTAAGAAACTTGCCTGAGGTCACATAGCTAGTAAGTGGAGGAACCAGAGATCAAAGCCCAGGCAATGGCGACTCTCGAGTCCACCTGCTGTGCCACCTTGCCACAGCTGACTCTGTAAGGTTGTACCAGTTGTCTGTGGTCATCTCACATCTAGGGATGACTGGTGAATATTTTCCCCATTTCATTCACTTACTATTGCTATAGTGTGTATACGGTTTCTTTGAAAAATAAAAATGTCTACAAGTGGGCCAAGGACTTGATAGACATTCTCCAAAGAAAACTTACAAATGGCCAGCAAGCACATGAAAAGATGTTCAACGTCAGTAATCGTTAGGGAAACACGAATCAAAACCACAATGAGCTACTACTTCACATCCGTAAGAATGGCTATTATGAAAATAAAATAATAACAGAAAATAACAAGTGTTGGCAAGGATGTAGAAAAGTTGGAATCCTGTGCATTGCTGATGGGAATGTATAATGGTATAGATGCTGGGAAAAAATGATTTGGCAGGTCCTCAAAAAACTAAACATCGAGTTACAATATGCTCTAGCAATTCCATTTCTGGGTATATACTCAAAAGAATTGAAAGCAGAGACTCGAATAAATATCTGTACATGTTCATAGTGGCATTATTTAGAATAGCCAAAGGGTGGAAGCAACTTGTTATGGGGTTAATTCTGCCTCCCAAACTCATTTATGGAAGTCCTAACCCCCAGGACCTCAGAATGTGATTATATTTGGAGATAGGGCCTTTAAAAAGGTAATTAAAGTTAAACGAGGTCATTAGTGTGGGCCTTAATCCAACATGACTGGTGTCCTTATACAAAAAAGGAAATTAAACATACACACACGGGGGAAAGACCATGTGAAGATACAAAAAGAAGACAGCCATCTACAAGCCAAGGAGAGAGAGGCCTCAGAAGAAATCAGTCCTGTTGAGACCTTGATCTTGGACTTCTAGCCTCCAGAACTGTGAGAAAATAAATTTATCTTGTTTAAACCATCCAGTCTGTGGTCCTTAGTTATGGCAGCCTTAGCAAGCTGATATACAACCAAGTATCCATCAACAGATGAATGGATAATCAAAATGGGTTATGTACATATAACGCAATATTACTGAGCCTTAAAAAGGAAGGATATTCTGACACAGGCTACAACATAGATGACCTTGAAGACATTATGCTAAGACAGTCCCAAAATATTGTATGATCCCACTTATATGAAGTATTTAGAGGAGTCAAACTCACAGAGACAGGAAGTGAAATGGTGGTGCTAGAGGCTGGGTGAAGGGGGAAATGGGGAGGTTCAGCTTGGGATGATGGAAAAGTTGCGGAGATGGATGGTGGTAATGGCTATACAACAATATCAACGTACTTAATGTCACTAAACCGTACACTGTAAAAAAATGTCATGATATAGGAGTTCCTTGGTGGCCCAGTGGTTAGGATTTAGTGCTTTCACTGCCGAGGCCCAGGTTCAATCCCTGGCAAGCCACTTGGTGAGGCCAAAATTAAAAAAAAAAAAAAATGATAGACTTTCTGTTGTGTATTTTGCCACAAGTTTTAAATTTTTTAAATGAAAAAAATAAGAATTTCTAATAAAATTAAATGAAGACTATATTAGTACAATTAGAAAAAGAAAAACCACTCCACATATTTTAAACAAAAAGGCGTTAATACTGTACCAGGAATTGGTTACAAGATATTGAAAGGAGCAAAAGAGGGAAAATCACCAAAGGATTAGCAACTGCAGGGCCACTACATGCTAACCCTGGAGCTGAAGACGTAAAGGAGAAAATGGTGTTGTCACCCAGAGCCCTGTTGTCACCCACAGCATACTTCTGAGGCTGTCATACCCAGGAGCCTGCGCTTGCTGGCCACAGCTCCTGTCCCCACTGTGCCCAGAGGCCCTACCAGAAACTAGGGGGTCTTTCTCTCACCTTCCAGTCTCTGGCCAATGTCTCCTATTGGAAGATCCTACCAGAAGCAAGCTGAAAGAGACTGGCGAATGTAGTTTGCAGGCTTCCAGCCTAGGGGAGTTTAGAGGGGGAAACTGATTGATGACAGACTCTAACCAACTCTTAAGTTTTTAAACAAAGTGATCGGAAAGAAGGGAACAGCAATGGGAAAGAAAATGAGGTTTTGAAACTCACAGGATTCCTGTGGACAGTTGTTACCTGCTATCACCCCTGTCTCCCCGTTTTGTGGAACTACCCTTTACTAACCCATGGGATTACGTGGGGCTGTCAGTCAGGGAGGATGTTCCCTCGTACTCCACAGGGGTGGGCAAGGGACCCAGACAAGTCAGTCTCTCCCTCCTATCCCCTTGGGCAGTGATTAGTTCAGGGATAGGTACATCATCCAAGCAGGCATATTCACAGCTATTTTAGGGAACTGCTAGGCAAAAAAAGGATCTCTCACTTTAAGAGATCATGAGCTACAAGGACCCTATAAGCCTGAAGGTGCTGAACCCATCTTCCTACTAATGAGAGAGGGCCTGCTTGGGAATATAACGTCAGCTTTTTTTTTTTTTTTTTAGCCACTGTGTCAACTACTTGTTTGTGTTGGGAGTGGCATAAATTCAAAACCCAAAGACAGCTTCTTCTGCCTCTTTGAAATATTCGAAGCTTTCTCATGTGAAATGCTGTTGATTCAGGTCTCCTCGCTTTAAGCTTATGCAGTGGAATATTTATTTATTTTATTTTATTGATTGATTTTTTTTTTTTAATCCTAAATGCAAGTTCAGCCAGTTCAGTGATTTTCTTGTCTAACACTCTTGGTTACACACAGGAGCTGCCCTCATGGGGCAGGGTCCTGCACTGTGGCCCTATAATTATATGCTTTGGGAACTTCTGTAAATAATTGCCTTGGATGGCGTCCAAGCAGCTTTCTACTGAGTTCTGGTGTGTACATAAAGGTGTCTCTGTGACCTGCCAACTGTGTTTGTTTGCTTGGTGATTACAGAGGTCACCAAAGCCAAGAAAAACCTAGAAACCGTAGCCTCTACCTCAGTTACTAGGTGACAATCAGAACACCTTGTGTACAACCAAATGCTTTTGGAGTTTCCTGTGCCTATAGTTACTAATATGATATTTCTATAACTGGAATTCTTTCTATTGCAGGTGACAAAAACCCAAATTAAACTAGGCACATAGGAAATTTGTTGGATTCCAACAAATTCCAGATGCAGGAATCTCTTTCATCTCTAGAAGCTCTTGTCTTCCTTTTTCTGGATATCACCATGTTGTAATTCTATTCAAGCACCTCAGGCAAAAACCAGCAGAGTTCTTGGTCAGAGCATACCTGGAGAGTGGTGTGCCATTTGGGAAGTCATTCTCCAATCAAGGAATGAACAAATGCAAGGGGACACAGGTGCTGGCATACCAAGGATGGGGTGTGGGAGCCCTCTGCCCCAGCAGAAAGAAGAATTTTATCATTGATGTTGTTGAGAATCACTTGCACTCATGATAATAAAAAGCTGACTGTTAATCAGTTTTTATTACTGTTTTTAAATGATCTACAGACAGTGCTCCCCTTAATTCTGTACCCAGACCAAAGGCTCCCACCAGCCCACTAGATGTAGGCATCCCTCCTGTCACTCAGCACACCTGCCCAAAGAGCTTATCAGCTCCCACAGCTTCACCTGCCACCTCCTGACTGGTGGCTTCCAGATCTCTCTCTCCGCCAGCGGCGTCAAGAGCTGCCTGCAGAGCATTTCCACAACATCCCACTCTGGCTGATACTGAACTCCACCTTGCTTCTCCCCCTGTGCATGTGATCTCAGAAAATGCATCTCCATGACGAGTGCTTAAGAGTCCTATCAGGAATGCATGAGATGCATTCCTAGTCGGGCAGGTGAGTCAGCAATGGCCTCCCTCACACTGCCCCTTCTTGGGGGGCCTCTCAGCGACAAGGCTCTGTGCTGGACATCTGAAAGGGCTGACCTAATGTGGCCTGACATTGACACAAGTTGTTTATTCACAAATCTCCTTCACAAACATCCAAGACACACAGAGCCTCTGCTTTCCCCAGCAACTTCCCAGACAGGAAAGGGAGCAAAGCTCAAATCACGTTCTACTTCTTACCCTTTGTTCCCACGGGGACTCTTGCTTGTGTGGCGCCCAGGCCTGGAGGACTCATCAAGGAGGCCTGAAGAGGTTCTCGGAGGGGCCTCCAGTGTTGGCTGGGACCCACTGGGGGCAGCGGGGGTAGGGGAGCCCCACAGAATTCAATCACTTCTGAAATTTATCTCCAAACCTGACCCCTAGATACCAGAATTTCAATGGGATTATTTGGACTCATTTCTACAACACCCCAAACTTTACCCGCCTCCCCCAACAAGGCTAGTCCATGCATAATATTCATTAAAATATTTGCCAAATGCCCAATAGTTTCTTATATTCACACACTCGTCTATTCTTCCCATCCACCCTGGGAGCCTGGAAGAGTTATTTCCTCACTTCAGAGAAGAGAGACTTAAAGGAAATTAACATGACTTGGCTGAGATCCCACAGCTGGTGACGGGAGGAGCCAGGACCCAAACCCGGACCTGTGCTCCGAGGTCTCAAGGGATGCTCATTGGCAGAGAAGGCTGTCAGCACCCTGGGTAGGGCTACTCCACTCACAAATGCCTCTCCCACCGGCCTGTCCCGTAATCAAATTAGCACCCCTACAGAGTAATCCCCTTTGAGCAACAGAGCTGAGGTGTTACACATTGGCTGGTGTGAATTCATTTACCCGGTTGCCTTCTGAGATCACGGCACCAAGGACGTGGGCATCTTGCCAGGAAGAAAAGGAAGGTGCAGACAGGCCCCAAGTGCTCTATGGAAAGGGGAGACTTGCAAGGTGGGCCCTCCTGGGAGACTGAGCTCCTTAGGGCACGGGGGTTCCTAGAGGAGAAGCAGGACCCACAAAGGGACAATGTGTGTGCCTTCTGGCTGAGTCTGGATTCTCTCCTCTCCAAACAGGGTCAGAGATCAGATGCAAACATGACCCCTCTGTTCACCAACCTGCTATCCCAAGCAAACATGAGAAAGGACAAAAGGGATTATATACGAGGTCATCACCGACACTGCTATTCTTCCCTAAAGTCACTGACCTGATTCGATTGTGATCTTAAATAGACATCAGCACTCACCGTGTTTCCAGCCATCCATCCATTCATTCATTCATTCACTCGTTCAAACACCCTGAGCACTCCATGCTGGCTTCTAGGGGAGCCAGTGAGACACGGCCATACTCTCCGGGCCGTCACTGACTTCCCAGCCTCCTCCTAAAACCCCAAACTCCCTAGTCAACTTGACCTAGAGTTTCTTAACCAAGGATCCATTGACTCTTAGAAGCAATCAGTGGAACCCTTGCAAATTTTTTTATTTATGACTATGAATTTTTCTGGGGAACAGTCCCTTCCCTGGCTTCAGCAGGTACCCACAGAATGACCTGCTGCTTAGGTCATTACCAGAGCAGTACTGCAATATTCTTCTTCTGCGGAAACTTCCAACAATGTACAGTGTGCTAGAGATCCTTCCCATTTGCAACAGCAGGTTCTGTAAAAGGAATGTGTGCACTAATGAACAAACCCTGTAATTCGACTTTCTCTGTATAAGTTCCTTCTTTCAATGAGGACTAATTTGATTCACATTTGGTAACAAGAAGCTAGAGCTGTCAACACAGACATTTATACATGTCACGGAGGCCCTAAAATAGCATTTGAAGCCAGCCACTAGATTCCACAAATCTGATACCTTAATGGAACCATTCTTCCCTTATTGCAAAACAGTCTCCACGTTGATGAATATGTTGCTAACTGTGGCAAAGAAACGTAGGTTTGGGTTTTTTTTTTTTTTTTAAATAGTAGCACTTCTGTGTTGCAGGGAGAACTGTTTACATGATATTTTCAAATTAATATTAGATTGGTTTATTTTAAGCAGAGTTTTAAAGGGTGAGAGCCTGTTTTCCTCTGCAGAAGTCAGATTAATTCACACTGTTTTAAAGAAATGAATCCAATCTGGTTTGATAGCTTCCCTGCTGATTGCTAGCTGTACTGAGGATTTTAGCAGTTAATTTGGAAACCCAACAAAATCATAGCAAGTGAAATAAAATACAACACTTTACATGCAGAGATTCCTGATAATATCTGTACTTAGCTACTTTGCTCCTTCCTCCTTCCCTTTTCTTCCCCACTTGAAAGTCTTCTGAGCTCAAAGCAGGGAATTCACTTTGTAGCCAACTTCCCAAGAACACCCAGTATCTTGAACAAATGTCAAGCAATTAGGAAAAGACAGAATCTAACTGTGAAGACAGGACTGACACAAAATAAATAGAAAGTAACGTAAGATGATAGGTAATTAAGCATTAAATTATGAAGTGCTGATTCAGATGCTATTTGAGTTTAGAACACGGAGATGGCAATGTTGATTTGATTACTGTGGTAGATTTGAAGTAGCTGTAAAAACTGAGTTGGATCTTGAGAGAAGATGGTAGTGATAAAACTAAAACCAGTATCATTAATAAGAGAAAATAAAGTAAATAAATAAAATATCAATTTGTACAAGCTACTGCCAGCAAGTGCTATGCATGAATTATCTCATTTGATCTTCAGAGCAATCCATTTCACAGATGAGAAAACAGGCCCAGAGAGGTTAAGGACTTTGGCCAATCATAGGATCAGGTTTGTCTCCAACCTAAGCCCCTGTTCTTTCCACCACACCACATATACCACCTCTCCAAGCTGTAGACAACAGCACCGTCCTCTTCCCTTGAAGAATGTTACCTTTTAATATTTTGGAATTGTAAAACCAAAGTAACATGATTCAAGAAAAGCTACCCCCTGGCTGTACCTAGACGCTCAAAATGTAGACACGGTTTGTTAGTTGAGTCAGAGAAGATTTGGTTATTCATCTGGCTCAGAGTGTGTCCTATTGATAAATCCCCCAAGGAGTGGAGTGAGAAGCAGCGACTTCCACAAACTAGAAACAAAAGATGGGAGGCCAAAAGGAAAGCCCTCACCCCTCAAGCAGGAAGAGGCAAGGAAATGTCTAACTTTCTAAGAGATTCCAAGTAAAGATGAGGGGCCCCAGTGAAGCCACATGGATGGCTGGGAAAGTAAGTTTACATGTTACTATGCCTAAGATCATAGATGATGCAATCCAGTTTAGCCGTAGGATATGTGGTACCCAGCCTCCAAGATGGCCCCATTGATCCCATCTCCTGGATTCACACTCCTGTGTAATCCCCTCCCACATTGTACCAAGGCTGTTCTGTGTGATCAGAAGAGTGTGATAAAAGTGATGGGATGGGGCTTCCCTGGTGGCACAGTGGTTAAGAATCTGCCTGCCAATGCAGGGGACACAGGTTCGAGCCCTGGTCTGGGAAGATCCCACATGCCACGGAGCAACTGAACCCGTGCACCACAACTACTGAGCCTGCACTCTAGAGCCCAAGAGCCACAACTACTGAAGCCTGCGAGCCACAACTACTGAAGCCTACGAGCCACAACTACTGCAGCCTGCAAGCCACAACTACTGAAGCCAACAAACCACAACTACTGAAGCCTGCGTGCCACAACTACTGAAGCCCGTGCGCCTAGAGCCTGGGCTCTGCAACAAGAGAAGCCCCCGCAATAAGAAGCCCGTGCACCACAACAAAGAGTAACCCCCACTCGCCGCAACTAGAGAAAGCCCGTGTGCAGCAATGAAGACCCAACACAGCCAAAAATAAATTTTTAAAAAATGTCCTAAAGAATAAGAGACTTCCATTTCAACGGCAAATACAAATGGGGAGATATATTCATTTACAAAAAAAAAGTGATGGGATGTGACTTCTGAGATTAGATTACAAAAGACTGTGGCTTCCTTCTCTACCACTCTCTCACTGAAGTCCACTACCATGTTATATCTTGTTATAAGCATCCCTATGGAGAGACCACATGGTGAGAAACCAAAGCTTGACAACAGCCTTGTGAGTGAGCTTGGAAGCAGATTCTCCAACCTCAGTCAGACCACCCAGCTAAGCTGCTACCAATTCCTGACCGCAGAAACTGTATGCGATAATAAACATTTGCTGTTTTAAGTTGCTAAATTTTATATTAGATCTTAGATAGCTAATCCAGGGTAAGACGGGCCTTACGAAAGGAACAGAAGCTCCTGACAAATATAGCCCAACAGAGGAAAATGAGCTCCTACCTCTGAAACCGAGCAGGACCCTGTGGGGCTCCTGGGCACGGAAGCCTTTCTGGGTTCCCCATTCCTTGTTTGTAGGGAACAGATTCCAGCCTCCAGGACCTTCCCTGAGTCCCAAAGGGCAGATTCAAACAGTTGCTAATCAGGGAAGGGAGGGAATGCAGAGACAAGGGAAGAATACCCAAGAAATAATAGTGCAGCCTTGGAGCAGGGTCCTGGTTCTGCCTCACGGGATACAAGGAACAGTATCTTTAAGCTCTTAATAGAATTAAAACTCCCAAGTGGAAGATGTCAGCATTCTTCATTCCAGAGAAGACCACCTTTGGTCAGATTAAAGTAACCAGAAAAGCTCATCAAAAGATTCCCCGGGGCTTCCCTGGTGGTGCAGTGGTTGAGAGTCCGCCTGCCGATGCAGGGGACGCTGGTTTGTGCCCCGGTCTGGGAAGATCCCACATGCCGCAGAGCGGCTGGGCCCGTGAGCCATGGCCGCTGAGCCTGCGCGTCCGGAGCCTGTGCTCCGCAACGGAGAGGCCACAACAGTGAGAGGTCCGCCTACCGCAAAAAAAAAAAAAAGAGTCCCCGAGGGCAATTCCCTGGTGGTTCAGTGGTCAGGACTCACTGCCAAGGGTCTGGGTTCAGTCCCTGGTTGGGGAACTGGGATCCCTGCAAGCCATGTGGCATGGTCAAAAAAGAAAAAAAAGAAAAGAAAAAAAGATTACCTGAGACCAGATTAAAGGAGTGCAGACCGTGCACACACCCTAATCTTATCAACAACCCCACCCTTGAACTACTGGTATAAAACTCCTCACCAAATCCTGCTGGGTGTGGACACAGTTTTCAAGGGCAGGAGCCTGCTGTGTCCCCCCTTTGCCTGGCAAAACAATAAAGCTATTCTTTTCTGCTTCACCCAAAACTCTGTCTCCAAGGTTCGATTCAGCTCCGGTGCACACAGGCTGAGTTTTCAGCATCACCTCCATGTTCCAAAGCTCACTCTCCTGTTTCATGCTTCTACAGAAGCATGAAATAGCAGAATAGCAGAAAGGCTATTCTTTCTGCCTGGGGCATCTTCCTGACATGTCTCCCTGTCTGTCTTTCAGATCTGGGCTCAAGCATCACCTCCTGCAGGAATCTCCTCTGATCTCCCTAGCTGGGTGACTCTCTCTGCCTTCTAGGTTCCCACTGTTCCTCCCCATCCCGTGCTTCCCTTTATCACAGCCATGATTTGTTACAGCCTGTTTACTTGTCTGACCACCTCCACTAAACTGTGAGGTTTAGCAACTTGAGGGCAGGGCTGATTCCGGCATCCAGCTAAGTACCTGGCACATAGCAGGTAACCAGGAAGGTTCAGAAGGATTTCTGGGAGCTCAGATCCACAGAAAGCTCCTGAAGAAGAAAAACAAGCAACTTCAAAGCAAATGGGGAGTGGCTTGAAGAGCAAGGAGGGGATCTAAGGGACACACAAGAAAGGGACTTCCTCTTCAAGAAGCCAGGGGCCAGGGCTGGGATCAAGGCAACCTGGCAGCATGGCTTAGAGTGGAAATACCATTCAGAGTGGGCTGAGCGGGGGTGACCTGGGGCCCAAGGCCTGAGACCAGGAAGCCAGCTCTGGGCAGGACACAGCATCTAACCAGGCCTGGACTTTATGCCAACCAGTTGACCTTGGCCTAGAAGCCAGGTTGTCTTTATTTAGTATTCAGACAGAGCTGCCACAGGGAAAAGAAGCCTGGGCCAAGTGTGAGATCAGCAGGGTCAGCCAGTCTAATCCGGAACTAGACTTTGGTTAATCAGAAACCAAGTTCCTAGACAATGCTTAGACGCAAGGCAGTGAAGGAGGGGAGCAGTGCCCAGGAGAAGTTTTCCATTTGTTTCCTTTTTAAGATTTCATTTGGGAAAACAGTTCAAGCTCATAAGAAAGGGCTATTTCCTACATCCTGATCAAGACACAGGGGTAGGGCATGAGGCTATCCTGGGAATGAAAATCTTCCTAGATCCCAGTGCCCCCTTATCCAACCTTGCTGTGCACAGATACACTAAGCTCAAGCACGAGAGGTCATTATCACCAGCGGCAGCAATGACAACATCAGCAGCCCTAGTAGTCTGAGACCAAAGTTGGATGGTGAGTTTATGGTTGTAGCTCTCAGTTTCAGGTGGGCATGGGATAAGTCCTGTTAATATAAATCATTTCCCACGGGGAACTCTACTCAATACTCTGTAATGGCCTATATGGGGAAAGAATCCCAAAAAAGAGTGGATATATGTATATGTGTAACTGATTCCCTTTGCTGTACACCTGAAACTAACACAACACTGTACATCAACTCTATTCCAATAAATAAAAATACATATATATATATAAAAATCATTTCCTCTAGCAAGCCAAGTCCTCCACGATTAACCCAGCACAACTCCAATCACCACCCACAGTCCTCAAAACATACATGCCCTTATATCCCTCACCCAGGCTCAGTTTTGAGACAACACAGGTTTATTATGTTTACACACTGTTTCAGTTCAAGTTCTTTAAGAACAAGAGAAACCAAGTTGTAAATATTTCCCCCAATTTGTCACGTGTTTTCTTTTGTACGTGGCATCTTTTTGCTCTACAGAAAATTTTCATCTCTATAATCAAATTTGTCTGTCTTTTCTTCTATACCATCTAGGTTTTATGCCCTATTTAGACAAGACAAAATTATATACTTTCTGAAGTCTCTCATATTTTCTTTTCTTCTTAAAAATTTTTTTAATTGAAGTAGAGTTGACTTACAACGCTGTGCTAATTTCTGCTGTACAGCAAAGTGACTCAGTTATACACATATATACATTCTTTTTTTATATTCTTTTCCATTATGGTTTATCCCAGGAGATTGGATACAGTTCCCTGTGCTATACAGCAGGACATTGTTGTTTATCCATTCTAAATGTAATAGTTTGCATCTACCAACCCCAAACTCCCAGTCCATCCCTCTCCTTCCCCCTTTTCATCTGTTCTCTATGTCTGTGAGTCTGTTCATTTGTGCCATATTTTAGATTCCACATACAACTGAAATCATATGGTATTTGTCTTTCACTTTCTGGAAGTCTCTCATATTTTCTTCTAACATTTTATGGTTTCATTTTCAAATCACTTTTATTGAGGTATAATTTATGCCCAATAAATGCACCCATTTCAAGTATGCAATTCAATGAGTTCTGACGAATATATACAGCCAAGTAATCAGCAGTACAGTTAAGAGCATTTCCATCACCTCACTGATTGAGTTCCAGCCAGTGAATTCCCTCCATGTGTCTCCATCCCCTTTACAGTCAATCCCCACCTCCAGCCCCACCCCAGGCAATCACGTGTGTGCTTTCTCTCCCTTTAGATTAGTCTTGCCTATTCTAGAATGTCATATTGGAATTGTATCTGGCTTCTTTCACTAACATCTGTGAGATTTACCCATGTTATTGTGCATATTTTCTTTCTTTTGTATTGCTGGGTAGTGTTTCATTATATGGATAAACCATAATTCGTTTATCCTTCCATCTACTGCATCTTTTCCAGTTTGGGGTTATTATGAATAGTACTGCTTGGCTCTGCTTTTTTGTTTTGTTTCTGATGGTTTAATTTTTTTTAATACCCTTTACTTTGTAGAGCGGTTTTAGGTTCACAGCAAAATTGAGTGGCAAGTAGAGAATTTCCATACACTCCCTGACTCTACACACATACAACCTGCCCACTGTCAACATCCCCAACCAGAGTGACACATTTGTTATCACTGATGAACATACACTGACACATCTTTGTCACTCACAGTCTGTAGTTTACCTTACGTTTTACCATAGGTTGTACATTCTATGGGTTTTGGCAAATGTGTAATTTTGACAAATGACCTGTATCCACCATTATAGTATCATAGAGAATAGTTCCACTGCCCTAAAAATCCTCTGTGCTTTGCCTATTCATCTCTCCCTCCTTCAGCCCCTGGTAACCCCTGATCTTTTTACTGTCTCCATAGTTTTGCCTCTTCCAGAATGTCATGTAGTTGGAATCATACAGTACGTACTCTTTTTAGATTGGCTTTTTTCCCTTAGGAATATGCATTTAAGGTTCTTCCTCCATGTCTTTTCATGGCTTGATGGCTCATTATTTCTTTTTAGTGCTGAATAATATTCCATTGTATGGATGTACCACAGTCTATTTATCCATTCACCTACAAAGAACTTCTTGGTTGCTTCCAAATGTTGGCAATTATGAATAAAGCTGCTATAAACATCTGTGTGCCGATTTTTCTGTGGGGACATAACTTCTCAGCTCTTATGGGTAAATACCAAGGAACACAATTGCTGGATTGTAGGGAAAGAATATGTTTAGTTTTGTAAGAAACTGCCAAACTGTCTTCCAAAGTGGAAGCCAAAGTGGCTGTGAAACCGTCCACCTCAGATTGGGACTCGAACCCGCGTGTCGGTACTCAAACCTGTCCAAAACCATGATTGGGACTTGAACCCATGTGGCCAGGAGTTGAACATGGACAAAACCCACAGTCTTCCAAATGAGATCACACACCAGGTTTCAGGACTTAATGAAGCTCAGGTTCTTTTTTTTTTTCCTTTTTAACATCTTTATTGGAGTATAATTGCTTTACAATGTTGTGTTAGTTTCTTCTGTATAACAAAATGAATCAGCTATATGTATACATATATCCC
>NW_020175528.1:1747595-1834926 GCF_003031525.2 Neophocaena asiaeorientalis asiaeorientalis
TTTTTTTTAATAAATTTATTTATTTTATTTATTTATTTTTGGCTGCTTTGGGTCTTCGTTGCTGCACGCGGGCTTTCTCTAGTTGCGGTGAGCAGGGACTACTCTTTGTTGCAGCACGTGCTTCTCATTGCAGTGGCTTCTCTTGTTGTAGAGCATGGGCTCTAGGTGCACAGGCTTCAGTAGTTGTGGCACGCAGGCTCAGTAGTTGTGGCTCGCAGGCTCAGTAGTTGTGGCGCACAGGCTTAGCTGCTCCTCGGCATGTGGGATCTTCCCGGACCAGGGATCGAACCCATGTCCCCTGCCTTCACAGGCAGATTCTTAACCACTGAGCCACCAGGAAAGTCCCAAAGCTCAGGTTCTTGATGTCTGATCACAGAAAGAATTCAGTGAGAGACAAAGCGATAGGTAGGAAGTGGATTTATTTAGAGAAACACACTCCACCAACAGAGCACAGGTCATCTCAGAAGGTGAGAGAGGCCTTGGAAGAAACACACTCCACAGAGTGTGGGCCATCTCAGAAGGTGAGGAAGGCACCATACAGTGAGCATATGCTCAGAGGCTCAAGGTCTAGTGGAAGTCGACTTGTCTGCCATCTTGGACCCATTTGGTTCTAATCAGTTTACGCCATGTTCTTGGGCTAGTCATTCTGTCAAAGGTTGAGCCCTGCTCCCTTCCCTCCTATTTCAGCTGTACCATTTTGCATTTTCATCAGGAATGAATGACAGTTCCTATTGATCCACATCCTCATCAACATTTGGAATTGCCAGTGTTTTGGATTTTGACCGTTCTAATAGGTGTGTAGTGGTATCTCATTGTTTAATTTGCATTTCCCTGATGACATATGTTGTTGAACATGCTTATTTGCTATCTGTATATCTTCTTCGGTGAAGTGTCTGTTCAGATCTCTTGCCCATGTTTTAATTGGATTGTTCATTTTCTCCACTGTACATTCCTGCCTCCTTTATCAAAGATAAGGTGACCATATGTGCGTGGGTTTATCTCTGGGCTTTCTACCCTGTTCCATTGATCTATCTTTCTGTTTTTGTGCCAGTACCATACTCTCTTGATTACTGTAGCTTTGTAGTATAGTCTGAAGTCAGGGAGCCTGATTCTTCCAGCTCTGTTTTTCGTTTTCAAAATTGCTTTGGCTATTCAGGGTCTTTTGTGTTTCCATACAAATTGTGAAATTTTTTGTTCTAGTTCTGTGAAAAATGCCAGTGGTAGTTTGATAGGGATTGCATTGAATCTGTAGATTGCTTTGGGTAGTAGAGTCATTTTCACAATGTTGATTCTTCCAATCCAAGAACATGGTATATCTCTCCATCTATTTGTATCATCTTTAATTTCTTTCATCAGTGTCTTATAATTTTCTGCATACAGGTCTTTTGTCTCATTAGGTAGGTTTATTCCTAGATATTTTATTCTTTTTGTTGCAATGGTAAGTGGGAGTGTTTTCTTGATTTCACTTTCAGATTTTTCATCATTAGTGTATAGGAATGCCAGAGATTTCTGTGCATTAATTTTGTATCCTGCTACTTTACCAAATTCATTCATTAGTTCTAGTAGTTTTCTGGTAACATCTTTAGGATTCTCTATGTATAGTATCATGTCATCTGCAAACAGTGACAGCTTTACTTCTTCTTTTCCGATTTGGATTCCTTTTATTTCCTTTTCTTCTCTGATTGCTGTGGCTAAAACTTCCAAAACTATGTTGAATAAGCATGGTGAGAGTGGGCAACCTTGTCTTGTTCCTGATCTTAGTGGAAATGGTTTCAGTTTTTCACCATTGAGGATGATGTTGGCTGTGGGTTTGTCATATATGGCCTTTATTATGTTGAGGAAAGCTCCCTCTATGCCTACTTTCTGGAGAGTTTTTATCATAAATGGGTGTTGAATTTTGTCAAAAACTTTTTCTGCATCTATGAGATGACCATATGGTTTTTCTCCTTCAATTTGTTAATACGGTCTATAACACTGATTGATTTGTGTATACTGAAGAATCCTTGCATTCCTGGGATAAACCCCACTTGATCATGGTGTATGATCCTTTTAATGTGCTGTTGGATTCTGTTTGCTAGTATCTGTTGAAGATTTTTGCATCTATGTTCATCAATGATATTGGCCTGTAGTTTTCTTTCTTTGTGACATCTTTGTCTGGTTTTGGTATCAGGGTGATGGAAGCATAGTCTTAAATACTGGACTGCCATGGACGTCCCAGGTTCAGTACTTTGAAGATTGCCCTAAGTCAAAGTTACTCACTGCTTCCCAAACCTGGTGTTAGCAGGAGCTCATGATTAATATTTCACAGAAAACAAATGAATAAAACATGCTGCTAAATGTTCCTTTTAGCAGCTCTATCTCATTAAAGGCCTGTGCGGCAGGTCTGTGAGCCTCCCTCTGCTGGCAGATCTGAGACGGGCTCAGCGGCTCAGAGAAGGTAAAGGAGCCAGCAGCCCTCCTCCGAGCCCCACAGTAAGCAGTGAGCAAAGCATCTTGGGAGGGCCCAGAGCAGGGGGAAAACCAGGGTACTGGGAGTTCGAGGGTGCATTTCCAGCTCTGATGCTCACCCGTGGTTTCACTAGAGCTTGTGCTTCCTCATCTCTACAATGATGGTGGTAATTCCCTCAAGGGGTTGTCATGAAGATGAGATGAAACTACACGTAAAGCAAGTATCTATCACATAGTCAAGGCTCAATGAATGGCAACAATCAAATTATCCAAGACTCATTGGAATAACTTTGCTCTATTCGTGGAAAGTGTTCTTAAATTAGCACCTCTACTCACCATGATGATGAATCTTGGTTGAAAACTACATTTTAATGAAAGGTATCATGGACTTTCTTCATCCTCCCCATTCCCCTACTCTCCCCTCACCCCAGCCTACTCACTACTCCTGAGAGTGTGCACTCAGTCCAAGCCACCAACTGCAACAGACCCCTAAGGCATCTCCTGTTTCCTTTCTTGCCCTCCTTCCACCCAGCCTCCACACATTACCAGAGTGATCTTTTGAAATTGCAAACTGGGTCCCTTAACAGATACACACTACTATATACAAAACAGATAAGCAACAAGGACCAACTGTATAGCACATGGAACTATATTCACTATCTTATAATAACCTATAATGGAAAAGAATCTAAAAAAGAATACATAAATATATATACATATAACTGAATTACTCTGCTGTACACCTGAAATGAACACAACATTGTACATTAACTATACTTCAATTAAAAAATGGTTAAGAGAAAAAAGACATAAAATACAATTGATGTTTTAAAATAATCTATATAGCTTTCAGTAAGAAAATTATTCAATGTATATTGATTGTATGCTTAGTTTATGGCAATTACTTTAGGAGGCATAACTGAAATTATCATGATGTAAGGTGAGTATTGATATTTCATTTCTACATTTGAAATAGCTGAATGTCACAGACTGTTAATTAACTTGCTTGATATCACAAAGTGGCAGAAGTATAATTCAAACCCAGATCTTTCTAATTCCGAAGTCTGTATCTTTATTATTTCCCTAACCAAGTGGCTCTATTTGTAAGTTTGCAGGGTGGGGCAATGGGGCAGGGGAAAGTTACATAAAAGATAGGAAACTGACTATTCAAATAAAATGCAGTATTTGACTCTGAGCCAAAATAAAGAAAGGAAAAAGAAAACTGGGTCCTTGCACTACTGGTGCTTAAAAGTCTCCAGTGGGTTTTCCTCTCACTTAGAATATGCAGACAAAAAATGTCGCCTGCCATATCAGTAAACAAAGGATGTTGCAGCCATCAAGCCAGCAGCCACTACCCCCAATTGTGCACCCTGAGGGGATTCAGGATGGAAAAAAACCAGGATACTGGCCCTGGATAGTGAAGGTGCTTATCAAAGGAATGATTTCAATAAGCCCAGACTCTTGCATCTTCCCATACACAGAAAAGTGCTAAATTCATTAAGATGTCCGGTTTTCTTTAATTAGCAGTAATCTTTTGATGTCTGACTACCTGTTTTTTGTTTGTTTGAACTCCTGCATATCCTGGCCCCTCCCTTATCTTTTCGGAGCAGTTCCTCAGAACTCTCTGAGAGGCTGAATCCCCAGGCTTAAGTCCTCAGTAAGGCTGCTGAATAAAACATAATTCTCAACTTGTAGGTTGTGCTTTTTTTTTTTTTTCGGTCGACAGACCTACAGGTGCCTGCCTGAGCTGGCCCCTGTCCACCTATCCATCTCCATCTCCAACCTGTCTTTTCTTGTTCACTCTGCTCTGCCCCACTGCCTTCCTTTTTCCTTAAACTCACTCAGAGCCTTTTCACTTGCTATGCCTAGAAATGCACTTCACCCCTGTTACAGGCTGAATTGTGTCCTCCCAAAATGCTTATGTTGAAGTCCTAACCTCCAGTACCTCGGAATGTGACTGGATTTGGAGATAGGGCCTTTGAAGAGGAAATTAAGGTAAAATGAGGTCATGTGGGTGGGCCCTAATCCAATAGGACTGGTGTCCTTATAAGAGGAGATTAGAACAGGGACATACACGGACTGGGAGACATTCATATGAGGACACGATGAGAAGGTGGCCATCTGCAAGCCAAGGAGAGGCCTCAGAAGAAACCAAACCTGCCAAAACCTTGATCGCGGACTTCGAGCCTCCAGAACTGTGAGAAAATAAATTTCTGTTGTTTAAGCCACCCAGTCTGTGGTATTTCCTGATGGCAGCCCTAGGGAACTAATACAACCCCCATCTTCACACAGCTGGTTCTTTTTTATCCTTCTCAGCAGTCAACATAAAAGCCATGTCCCCAGAGAGTATGTCCATCACCACCCAGTCTAAACTACATCTTCCCATCACTTAATTTTCTTCATGGTAAAATATTTCCACAGCATGAAATTATTTGATTTGTTGACCAGTGTATTGTCTGTTGTAAAGTAGAATATAAACTCTGTGAGGGCTGTCACCTTGTCCGTCTCGTTGCTCTGCTAGGACAGTACGTGGCACAGGGTAGCCATGTGGAAAATATTTATTTAATGTCCACGATGCCAAGTGCCCAAGAGGCTACAAAGACAAATATGAAATGGTTCCCAACCTGGGGAAGCGTGGGGCCCGCGGTTGGCCAGGAATCCTGGCTCTCAGGGAGTGCACGAGCCTGCAGGGTGGACAGGGCACGGTCTGGAGAGGCCAGCACAGAGCTGTGCAAGCACACAGCAGAGGAGGGAGGTGTTGGGACATTTCTGAAAGCCCAGAGGAGTGAAGCAACTGTGTGAATGTGGGCAACGCCAGCAGTTCAGTTGGCTTAGAGGGACCTGCGCTTATAGGAAGGGGTAGGAGAGTAGCGGGGCGGTAGACAGGGACTTCACCATTAAATGCCAAGCTAGGGGAGTTGAACTTTCTTCTCTCTCCTTTCGCTTCTGTCTCACTCTCTTCCTCCTTCTCTGTCTCTGTCTCTCTCTCTCTCTCTCTCTTTGCCTCTGTCTCTGTCTCTGTCTCTCTCGTTTTTCTGCCTCTTCCTCTTCATCTCCTCTCTCTCTCTCCCTCTCTCTCCCCCCTCCCTCCTTCCCTTCCCCTTTTCTTTTTTTTTCTTTTTTTAAAATAAATTTATTTATTTTTATTTATTTATTCTGGGCTGCATCGGGTCTCTATTGCTGCACGCGGGTTTCTCACTGCGGCGGCTTCTCTTGCTGCGGAGCACAGGCTCTAGGTGCGTGTGCTTCAGTAGTTGTGGCTCGCGGGCTCAACAGTTGTGGCTCGCAGGCTCTAGAGCTCAGGCTCAGCAGTTGTAACGCACAGGCTTAGTTGCTCCGCGGCGTGGGGGATCTTCCCAGACCAGGGATCAAACCCATATCCCCCGCATCGGCAGGCGGATTCTTAACCACTGTGCCACCAGGGAAGTCCCCCCCTTTTCTTATAAGCAGTAAAAAATAAAGAACTCCAACCTCATAGGTGTGCTGTGAGGACAGAATGATATCATACATGGGAAAGCATCCACCAACATGTCAGATCCCTAACTGATAAAAACTTGTTGAATAAAAGTCAGTTGCGTAACTGTAATAGATAAGTGCATCAACTGGAATAACTACCTAGGGCACCGTACATCCAAAAGCGCAGAATGCTTCCAGCTTTCTCCATCCTGAATTCCCCTCAGGGCACACTGGCACTGTGGGGTGTGACTTAATTCTCTTTATAAGGGGATGATGAGCAATGCTCTTTGTTCTTTTTGTTTACAGTTTTATATATATTTTTTGCCTGGATTTTCATATTTCTGATCCCTGTTACTCCATTTTGTTTGAAAGTGAAAGTCTTACAGAGCCAAAATTATGGAAAAGCTGGGAAAACAACTTTAAGTACTTCCCAATCAATGAAAAGAGGAAAAACAGTTTCGCTGTGGCCAAGAAATTGGATGGCGATGGTTTCACGGACATCCTGAAAGAAGACATTAAGGGATTAATTGAGGAGCAGAGAGAAACATAAAGTAAAAGAAGTTCTTAGTACCTCATACTTCTGGGAGATTTAAAGGCTTTTCCAAGGTAATTCTGACTACAGGCTGTGGGGCTTTCCCCGACACTGATCTTTGACCCTAACTCCAAGGTCAGTGAGACTTCCCAGTCCTGTTTTCTGTTTCTCTTCTGTTCACCCAACTACTAAGCAGGGTAAGAGGGCATGGCCTGAGGTCAAGGATGGAGAAGGTGGAAAGCTGCTGAAGCAGTTCTGGGGTGGGGCGTGAGGGGGGACCCAGACTCAAGGCAATCGGCCACCTATGAAATAAAACTGTTATCACTCTCTTCGCCACCAAATATTTGCCAAGTGCTGCTTTGCACAGCGTTGCTGCCAAACCACAAGTCTATCCTTTTAACTTTCGGCCATTGACTCTGGGTATTGACCCAGTGCCAACTTCTTGCCAGGTACTGTTCAGGGGAGAAAAAATCAACTATACTTTTTGGCTTTGGGGGCTGAAAGACCCAAACCAGCACACGAGAAACCGTTAAAGAACACTCCAAGGGTGAATTCTAGGTTTTCATTTACAGACTTAAAAGGCCCATAGGGTACCCAGCACAATGAATGAACAGACTACACCACCATCATGGTACTTTGTGGTGAAATTTCCCAAAACCAGGGATAAAAGAAAGATCCTAAAAGGTTAAAATAGCAAAAAAACATGTTCTATATAAAGACCAGAGCTACAAATGGAGTCAAGCTAAGCTTCTCAATATTAGCCCTGGATGCTAGAAACCAATGGGGCAGCGACTTCAAAAGTCAGAGTGGGGGAACTTCCCTGGTGGTGCAGTGGTTAAGAATCCACCTGCCAATGCAGGGGACACAGGTTCGAGCCCTTGTCCGGGAAGATCCCACATGTCGCAGGGCACCTAAGCCCGTGTGCCACAACTACTGAGCCCGCGCTCTAGAGCCCACGAGCCACAACTACCGAGCCTGTGTGCCACAATTACTGAAGCTCGCGTGCCTAGAGCCCCTGCTCCGCAACAAGGGAAGCCACCGCAAATGAGAAGCCCACGCACCGCAACGAAGAGCAGCCCCCACTCGCCGCAACTAGAGAAAGCCTGCACGCAGCAACGAGGACCCAACACAGTCCCAAATAAGTAAATTAATTAATTTTTTTAAAGTCGATTAAAAAAAGTCAGAGGGAAAATGATTTTCTATCTAGAATCCCACACTTAGCCAAATTATCAAATATGAAGATAAATTAAAAGCATGCAGAATCTAATAATAACGCCTCCTATGCAACTCTTCTTGGGCAGCTGCTGAAGAATGTACTTCAGCAGAATGAAGCAGCAAGTAAAGAAGAAGAACAAAAACCAAAAACCAAAAACCATGAGATCCAGAAAACAGGTAAGGGGATGTAAATCCCAGGATGACAACTGTGCAGCCAAGAGAGTAACTAGAACTAGTTCAGGATGGGGCAGGAAGATGGAAGAATCCAGGAGGGAGGTCTCCAGAGGGAGGTGGAAGAAAAGGGGATTGACAGACTGATCTTAAAACATTTAGAAAATAATATTTTTAACCATTGATAGATAGATATGATGTAGTATGTGGAAAAAATTAGGACAGGTAGAGAAAACTAACCAAATAGAAAAAAAAAGGGCAATTGTTAACCAAGAAAAGTAAAAAGTCGTGCAAGAACAGCATGTACACCATTTGGCTTTGCAGTGGACAAAATTTATATAGCCATAAGATGATAAATAATTGTCAGTTTAACTAAAAAATCATGATACAACTATTAGGAAGATGAAGCAGGAAAAATGAGTTTAGGAGTGGAGTAAGAAAGATAAATCTGCATCTCTGATAACCTGGAGTGTAATGGATAACATGTGAAATTAATAAATCAAGAAAAACAGCATGAATTGCTATAATTGAGAAATCTGGAACTAAAGAAAAAGTTGAAAGTGGCTACCTCTAGGAGCAAAAATGAGGAGACTGAGGAATCAGTAGGAAGTCTGAAAGTTACTATAACTTTTCTAATACTATATATTTACTTTACAACCATATGCATTGCTTGAAGTATTTTTTTTATTCTGGTAAAATTTCCATAACATAAAATTTACCATTTTAACCATTTCAGAGTGTACAATTCCATGGCATTAAGTACATTCACATTATTGTTCAACCATCATACTATCCCACTCCAGAACTTTTCCACCATCACAAACTGAAACTTCATACCCACTGAACACTAACTCCCCATTCCTCCCTTCCCCAAACCCCTGGGAACCACTAGTTTACTTTCCTTCTCTATGAATTTGACTATTCTAGACATCTCACATACGTGAAATCCTATCAATATAATTTGTTGTTTATCAGCTTATTTCACTTTAGCATAATGTCTTCAAGATTCATCCATGTTGCAGCATGTGTCAGAATTTCCCTCCTTTTTTAAGGCTGAATAAATATTCCATTGTATATAACCATATTTTGTTTATCCATTCATCTGACGATGGACACTTGGGTTGTTTCCACCTTTTGGCTATTTCGAATAGTGCTGCTATGAACATTAATGTGAGTGTATCTGTTTGAGTCTCCGCTTTCAGTTTTTCTGGGTACATACTTAGAGGTGGAATCACTAAATCATGTGATAATTCTATGTTTAAGTTTTTAAGAAACTGCCATAGAGTTTTTCACGGGAGCTGCACTATTTTACATTCCTACCAGCAATGCACAAGGGTTCCAATTTCTCCACTTCCTGGCCAACACTTGGTATTTTCTGATCTTGTTTGTCTGTTTTGTTTTGTTTTTATAGTAGCCATCCTAATCAGTGTGAAGTAGGATCTCACTGTGATTCCGATTTGCGTTTCCCTAATGATTAGTCATGTTGGGCATCTTTTCATTCTCTCTGAAGAAATGTCTATTCAAGTTCTTTGCCCATTTTTTTGAATTGGGTTGTTTGTTTGCCTTTATTACTCTGAGATAAAAACAAAGCATTAATGTTAAAAGCAAGATTCAAATGCCAACAGGCAAGTTGGGTTTCAAAGCAGGGACCCTGGGGCTGCCCTGGTGGCACAGTGGTTGAGAGTATGCCTGCCAATGCAGGGGACACAGGTTCAAGCCCTGGTCCGGGAGGATCTCACACGCCATGGAGCAACTAAGCCCATGCGCCACAACTACTGAGCCTGCGCTCTAGAGCCTGTGCTCTGCAACAAGAGAAGCCACCGCAATGAGAAGCCCATGCACCACAACGAAGAGTAGCCCCCACTCATCCCAACTAGAGAAAGCCCGCGTGCAGCAACGAAGACCCAATGCAGCCAAAAACAAATAAATAAATTTATTTTTTAAATGTATATATAACTAAATCACTTTGCTGTACAGCAGAAATTAGCACAACATTGTAAATCAATTATACTTCAATTAAAAAAAACAGAAAAAAAAAAAGCAGGGACCCTTGGTAAGGCCCTTAGATGGTTTCTTAAATGGGAGGCAGGGCACAACTTCTGCATTACCACACACCGTTGAGGTCCCAGGCATTGTCCACACAAAAGTGTGTTACACCCTATCTCAACAAAATCTACGCATTTCTTTGCAAGGTGTCACTACCCTTCTAATACTCCTGTCCTGGAGGGTAGGAAAAGTCGTATTTTGTTTTTTTGGGTTTTTCTCCAAGCCACCTGGGACACATTCCTAAATTGCTCCCTGGTGGACAGCGTTTCCAACAAGCTAACTGAATCCTTCTGGGGGAAATCCATTTTCTACCAGCTCCTTATATATTTCCAGTGCAAGCTCTGCTTATCACCTGCGTATCTAGGGAGAGCCTTTAACCATGACTGAATTGAAATGTGACACTGAGTAACTGATGTTGCTGATGGGAGAGGTGGCTCAATGGGACATGAAACTTGCATTTGGGAGCCACTGCCCTCATGACTCCATCTGGGGCTCAGATAGAAGTATACATTTTGTCCTCTGGGCACCACATCTCCTTAAGTTCTCTCAAAAGCCCCCTCTCCCCCACCCCACCCCACCCTTTTTTTTTTAAACTATAGCTAATATTCTCATTCAACCAATGAACAATTGAGATGGTGAAGAATAGAGGATGAGAGTACAGATTCTGTAGCCCGACTCCCTAGGTTTCCATCCCAACTCAGCTACGTGCTAGTTGAGTCACCTTGACAAATCCTCTAACCTCTCTGTATCTCATTCTCCTCGTCTATAAAATGTCCTTCATTGGGTTCTCCAGTTAAAATACATGAAAAGTGCTTCCAACAAAGCCTGGCACATGGTGAGTACTGTACACGTCTGAAGCTCTTTGAGATGATTACCATCAAGGCATCAAGTACCCAGGAGGACGCTTACCCAACTCTTACCAATGATGTCCTCTGAGGAGTAGGATTTAGGAAGGGAGGCTGAAGTGACGATTTTAATTTCTAACTCACGCACTTCTGTATTGTTTGAATGTATTACTTTTTATTAATAGCAAAATAAGGAAAAAAATTTAATGGCATCTGGCTGAGAATAGCAAACAATCTCTCCAACCTCCCACTAAAAGCTAAAAAGACACAAAGATTTTTTAAAAAAATCTTACCCAAATATTTAAAACTAATGTTGCCAATCTAGAACCCATATGAATTTTCTGTACCTACAAGACCAACAAAGGCTAAGTGGGGGGAAAATGGCATCGGTGGTCCATCTGTGCTCCACTTCCCCACAAATAGCTATTAAGAACTTTTTTCAGCCCATAGCAATTTAAAAAAATTGTTTTTAGTAGAATTTTACTTTAATATAAAATGAAAAAACCCCACAAAAACCCAAAGCCCTAATAGGTTAAAACAAGTCAAACAACCATTCTACACAGATAAAACCTTCACAGAGGTCAACTGAAGTAATCCAGACCTAAAAGTGAATTGTGCAGATTTTCAAGGAAGTCACCAGTCATGCAACATAAACAAATTATTTACACACTTGCAAGCCCTCTAAGAAATGTGCCCCAAGAAGCACTAACTTTGTTTTATCGTGTGCCATCCTGAAGACCTGCGCATTTTATTTTTCAGATAATTTAACATTTTTAATAGAGTGTGTTCTCTACCAAGTGGTAATGCTTTGGTACTATTCATATAGGACTGCTTATCCTAAAGACTTGACATTTCCCCAAGAGGAACTTCCGCTTTAGAAGTTTCATCTAAATTAAAATCTTTATCAAACATCAATATGGAGGGAGGTGACACGGGATGCAACATATACAGTCAAGTTACCTCTGTATATTTAGAAATTACTCTTTCAAGCTATTCGCACCAGAGAGCTTAGTCTGCCCTGCTTAATATTCAGTAGTACAGGTTTGAATCATCAGAACCTTGGCAAGACCTTAATATTTCAAAGTTATTAACAACTACCTATAGGGGCGAGTCCATGTTTACTGAGTTATGACAAATTTATTATAACAAAGGAAAACAAGTATAGCCAGCCATCTTAAAAAAATGCTCTAACCACTGCTTCTGAATATAGAAAGACTAAAACTACATACATTTATCATAAAACAAATCCCCTCTGTCCCCTGAAATTCCCCTAATTTCATTCATTAGAAGGGGTTTTTTTTTTTTTAATAAATGGATACTAGGAAAGCCCAAGGGGATTTTTTAAAAAGACTTAAAAGCACTTTACAGCCGCATTCAGCTTTCCTATGAAATACTCAGCATCTTAAATATTGGGTTGGCCAAAAGGCTCGTTTGGGTTTTTCCATGACATTGTACAGAAAAAACCCAAACGAACGTTTTGGCCAACCCGATATTATGTACATTTTTTTTTCTTTTAGTAAGCTAGACACTGGCTTCAGAGTTTGTGGAACTGAAGGAAAACTAACCTACTCAAAACTATCCTAAGGGCCTCCCTGGTGGCACAGTGGTTAAGAATCCACCTGCCAAGGCAGGGGACACGGGTTCGAGCCCTGGTCCGGGAAGATTCCGCATGCCGCGGAGCAACTAAGTCCATGCGAGCCTCTGCTCCACAAGAAGAGAAGCCACTGCAATGAGAAGCCCGCGGACCGCAATTAAGAGTAGACCCCCGCTTGCCACAACTAGAGAAAGCCCACACACAGCAACGAAGACCCAACGCAGCCAAAAATAGATAAATAAAATAAATAAATTTTAAAACTCTATTAAAAAAACCAACTATTCTAGAAATCGTCATTTGGCAGAATAGCAGGTATCCAAGTTAAAAATAGGAGGGTCGTTTTGTTGCTTTGTTTTCCAAAATTTAAATTGTTTTTTGTTTCCTTTCTACATAAACCTCAGTCACCACGCATGAGTGGAGATGGGCAGAGGCTCTGGCCCCTGTGCCTCTGGCTTCTCAGCAGCTGCTTTCTCATTGCTGCAGCAAGACTTGAATAGATGTGTGTCAGATGAGGACTTCCCCAAGACAGCCTTTATAGATAATGCCACAGCATATTTTCTGTCTTATCCAGTATGTGAGATCCAAAATGGAAAACACTGTTAGAGCCAGAAGCCATCTCTGTATCTGAGCCATCATCTGACTGGTTACTATAACAGGGAGATTGGGCTGGAAAGGCACTTGAGGTGGTACTGTGAGCATCAGAATTACGACGTTTAAATTCCTTTGGCAGTTTGCTGATCTGGTTGCTTTTTATCCTGTTTCCAGATAAGAGTTTTCACTTTCTCTGGTTTCAGTATAGTCTTTAGACTGCGTCCTGCCCTTGCATCTACCACGTGATTCCAGGTTTTTGTTTTTGTTTTTTTGATCCTGATGGTAATTTCTTCCATCTTTTCACAGCAGGACACGGGCATTACAGATGTCTCCTGATCAAGTCTCATGTAACCGACAGCAGCTCTGGAAGTCCTTTTCATAGAGTTTACTGTCAGTGAATCGAGAACTGGAGGATTTAGCTCTGCAAATACAGCAGCCCTCTCTACTTTGGTATATCTTTGGCTTGTGAAAACCAAACACCTCTTCTTCTGGGCAATACTCTTCCAAAAGCAGCTGATCCACATGCAATAACGTTCTGAGGTGTGGAGTGCAGGACTGCATACCAAACCAATCCCCCCCTCCAATCACTCCCTCCTCCTCAACTGCCATGTCTAGAACGATTGTCTCCTGCAGTTCAGCGGCAATTAAAATTTGAGGTTAGTACCAATCAGGAAATAAAGTAGCAGTCTCCTCTACTTCACAATGAGCTTATTTGTTTGTTTTGAGCCAAGCAACCAGTTGTGGCCACCCACAGTTTCCCCATCAGTTTCTCTTTCTACATTCAGTTAAAAACTACAGCTCCCAGAAGACCCCCTCGGTAGGAATGGGGGTCTGGAAGAGGTACAGGTGTGCCTGACCCTAAAGCAAGCTCATTTAGCCCCACCCACCCTGCCTTAATATCATTCTGGAAAAGCACCTAGAAGCTTGTTTGTTTAAGGGGCAAGGGCTCAAGAAACCTCATCTTGTGCTGGTCCTGAAGGAATCACTTAAAGATATTAGCCAACAGCAATGAGGAAGGAAAATTATAAAAGATCTGGCAGATGGCACAGTTCAGTGGAACCTCAACAAACATGACAGCCAACTAACCCTGGAATCCCCACAAAAATGAAGGCCTCAGCAACCACACCCCGGTGGGCAGCCCCAGGGGCTACAGGACGGAATGTGCAGGGGGCAGAGTCTCCTTCCACGATGCCATCTGAATGAGGTTCCAAAGTAAACCGTCACATTATGAATTGCTTTTGCTCTTACAGGAATAATTTACTCCACATAAGAACTTGGGCTCCCTCCTTACCAGTTTCAGAAGCTTCATTAAATGTAATTACCACAGCATTCACTATGCCAAAAACATGGAGCTACAGCCATTGTCTTTAAAAGAAATACATCTAAAATGGTGCAGGCACTCTGGTAAACAGTCTGGCAGTTACTCCAAAAGTTAAACATTGAATTATCATATGACCCAGCAGTGACACTCCCAAGTGTATTCCCAAGAGAAGTGAAAACGTATCTGCATGCTAAAACTTGTACACAAATATTCATGGCAGGATTATCCATGACAGCCAAAAAGTGGAAACAATCCAAATGGCCATCAACTGAGAATGGATAAACAAAATGTGATATAGTCATATGACAGACTATTATTCAGTCATAAGAGGGAATGAAGTACTGACGTGCGCTGCAACATGAATGAACCTTGAAAACATTATGCTTAGGGAAAGAAACCAGACACAAAAGGCCACATATTGTATAATTCTATTTATATGCAAAGTCCAGAGTAGGCAAATCCATAGAAAGTAGATTAGTGGTTGGCAGAGGATAGGGAGAGAGGAGAATGGGAGTGACTGATAACAAGTGTGGGGTTTCTTTTTGGGTGAGGAGAGTGTTCTGGAATCAGGTAGTGGTGATGGCTCTACAGCCATCAGAATATATGAAAAACCAAAAAAAAAAAAAAGAATATATGAAAAACCACTAAACTGTACACTATACACAGGTGAATTTTATGGTATGTGAAAGATTCCTCAATAAAACTGCTGTAAAAAAAAAGATAGAACTAACCCCCCCACCAAAAGTTTGGGGGAAGTATGGCCAGAGTGTCAATTTTTATTCCTACTTTTTGGAGTTTCGTTTGTTTTTTTTTTTTTTCAAAATTTCCCTCTCTAATGTGCAGCTATTACTTCAGTAACTGAAGCTCTGGGATCAGAGAGATTCTGCTGGATTCAAATCCAATCTCTTTCTGGATGAACTGGATAATTTGGGGCAAGTCAATTATTCTAAATCTCAGTCTCCTCATGAAAAATGAGGGGAATAATATCAATGGCTTCATAGGGCAGTTGTGAGAGTTTAATAAGAGAATGCTGTAGATAAGAGCCTGGCATATTAGTAAGTGCTCAAGCAATACTAGCTGCTGCCAGTTTTGCTATTAAGAATACAATGCAGTAAAATAACATTACTAATTATCATAGGTAGCACTTACATAGCACTGCTGTGGTGCTTTACATAATTTTAAGGTGTTTAGTCCCCACAACTGCCTTGTGAGGTAGGTATTCTTATGCCCATTTTACAGATGAGCATTTACTGTGGAGTAGATGCACACTTGCCAGTGACATGCAGTCTGTACATTTTGTGGGAATTTAGGAGCAGGTAATGAGCATAGAGAGCTAAGGCAATCAGGGAGGACTTCGTGAAGGAAATGGCCCTGGAAGGAAAGGAAGGTGAGCCCTGGATAACCCCACATGGGTGGGAAAGTGTGGTGAGGACCCTGCAGGTGAAATGGAAGTTACCAAAGAGGCGGGAAATATCAACATTTGTTCATTGTGGGTGATGAATACAGATTATATTATTTCCTGCACTTCTGCACCTTAGAAATAATTACTAATTAACCAAAATTTAAAATATTTAATCATGTTGTAGAGGGATAAAACATTTTCCTTCCCTCAGTCTTTGACTTTCTTGTATATACATATAAGAAAAAACTTGCTGGTTAGAAAAATAAGTAAATGCCAGTTTCTTTATTCTTTCTAAAATAAAGAATATTTATTCTACACTAATAGTATACTATACTAAGCATTGCTTGTAAACACCATACTGTTGTTTGTGATCCTGTACGAGTGTCTGTATAAGCCTTTCCATGCACTGAGTGCTACTCTGAGGTAGACACCAGGAAGCATAAATGCTGGGTCATAGATCCAATTATTAAAACGTGAATCAAGCAGGGGCCAATGGGAAATTTCTGTACTTCCCTTTCAATTTTGTTATGAACGTCAAACAGCTCTAAAAAAAAATAGTCTAAAAAAAGTAAATCAGAGACTGGGCAGGCTCGCGTCCCAACTCCGCTTGCTTACCGGGCATCCAGGTCGTTTCTCACGTGGTCGGGGCCGGGAGCGTCTGCGCGGGCCCAGGCGGCAGCCGGTGCAGCCCTCCGGGACGGAGGACTAAGTGCGAGGACCTGGTGACCCACTACCCTCCGGGCACGCGCTCTAGCCCCGCCTCCCGGCCCCTTCCTTTGAGAAACCCCTTAGCAATCACGTGAAAGAGGCAAGCCGGCTGCTTGACGTCACGCAGTGCGGACCAATGGTAGCTTCTGTTTATATCGCGGGGGGGGGAGGGTAGGAATATTCACGCCCCCGCTGCCGCCGAGTTGCCCTCTATCGCGGGTGGTGAAACCTAGCCAGGGTGGGAGGCGGCGTGGCTGCAGCGCGGCGGGGAGGGCCCCGCCGGTTGCCTTCTGCAGCCGCGTCTCCGTCAGTTCCCGTCGCCGTCACTGAGGCGCCGTGCGGCTCCAGTCCGGGGCGGAAGCTGCGGCCGTCGCGGCGGCCGGAACCGCGTCCCGCCTCAGCGCCCGGAGGACATGCGGGAGAGAGAATGAGCCAGAGGGACACGCTGGTGCATCTGTTTGCCGGAGGGTACGACCCAGGAGGGGCTTGCAGACTGGGGCTGAGGGCGCTGGGCTGAGGCCGAGGGCCGTGGCCTGAGACGCGGGCGAGAAGGGAGAAGGGGCTTCAGCCCCGGGAACCGAGTGAGGCCCGGGCGGGGAGGGGTGAGGGGACTGGGGCCGGGGGAGCTGAGGGAGCCCACGGGACTGAGGCCGAGGCGGGGAGGGGTGGGAGGGCGACGCCGGCAGGACGTCAGGCTTTGGGCCCGCGGAACCGGAGCGAGGCCTAGAGAGTGGCCGGCGGGGCTGGCGTCCACGCAGGCCCAGTTCACGCGCCGCGGCCTAGCGGACGTCGGGGATGCGGGGCCGTGTAAGGCCAGTAACTGCAGGCTTCACGTAGGTTGCTCGGCCGGGGCGGCGTTAGGGGGGAAAGCGGGAAGTGCGGAGGCCGAGGACAAAATGGGCGCCGGGCCTCCTCCTCCTTCCGTCCCTGGCGCGCGGGCTGCGGGGCTGCCTCACGTCGCTCACGCCCCGCCTCGGATCTCCGGCAGCTGATTTCCGGGCCCTCCTCGGCCCCGGTGGGTCGTCAGGGGGCTTCCGGCGCCAACTGGAAGGCTTTGGGGTTCTGTCGCCCGCAATAGCTGTAGGTTTCTAGGTCTTGGAAAATTTCCTTTCTCCAGGTTGCGAGATGCGCTACAAAGCGACAGTGCTTCTGGGGTCGGAGTCTATTCCTGAGAACCAGGCGTCTTGTACACCCGCTGCTTTTCGTCTGCTTAAAAGGAGAAAGTGGGGGGTAGGGGAGAAGTCAGAAGCTTTGGCAGTAGTTACTGTGTGTACAAGATTAAGACTAAACTTAAAGTCTCAGTTCCCTGATTGCCAACTTGAGTACTACAGATCTTTTGTTCACCCAGTTTAGTCTCCTTTTTAGGTTGTTCCTTCCAAATTATTTAGAGAGTCGTAACAATTTTAAATTTAGGAGTTACTTCTTATCTGTAGGATCACAGTCTTATCAAAAATGGCTACGGTGAATTATGCTGAGACGCTTTGCTGCCATTATGACCATATAAAGTCGCATCCCTTTAAAGCATACAGTTTGTTTTTAAATCGACTACTTTAAGAATATTAAAGTAATACATAGGCGGTTCTATTCACAGTGGCTTGATTGGAGTTAAACGTGTGGACTCTACTGCCAGTTATGACAGTACTTTCCTTGAGTTGGCACATTCATTGAACAAACATTTATTGTACACCAATTATGGGCCAGGCACTGTTCTGGCATTAAAATACTTTTCATTTAATACTGTTCATTTAATTCGTGAGACAGGGTTTAGGCAGGGTTTGCTTTCTATATTTCTGATACGAAAGAATAATCTTGGCAAACGAAATCATTTTTTAAAAACGATTAGCCATGTAGATGTTCTTGTAAAGATGTGCAAATAATTGGGTTCCCTCCCATAATTAGATCATAAGGTAATTTTTGAAAGTTAGGATACCACACATCTACTTCTGGCCACTATTTTGAGCGAAAAATGGACGCACTTTTTGATTTTAAATCATCTTCATCTGTAAAATGAAGAAGTTGTACTAAGTGATCTCTAAGGCCCTATTCTAGGTCCTAACATTTTTATTGCTCTGCATTCAAGATTCAGATGTCAAGTTTTGTTTAAAATTTATTTGAAATGTTAGCTTGATTGCACTAACTTCCCAGTTTGGATTAGGATCATCAGCCACGTTGTTGTTACTAATGCCTGTCAAGGCCCTTATGGTTAGCGTTTTCTTTAAAAACAGAAATGGGGCATTTTTGCAGCATCTAAACCCAAATAGATTTAGGAGCCCCTCTACCCCCGCAAAAAGAACCTAGCATATGCAGGTTTTTTAGAGTATTAAATGAAGTACTTGTTTATAGGTCCTGACACAAGATAGGGACTCAGCCTTATAAATTTTCTTTTCCATCCCATTTCGATTTCATGTTTATATGTGGTCTCATAAGTCATTTCAGTAAAACTTGGCTTACCTTTTTTAGAGAAACAGTAGAACTAGGAAGGATGGTAAAGATCATCTGGTTTTGCCCCTTCAAAATATGGGAAAATACCAAGGTATAAAAAATTTACCCAACATTAAACAGCTTTTCATACATGTAAAATGAGAGTTAAAATAATCTCTGAAGAACCTCCCAGCTCTATATTAAATGAAATCATTTAGAATAGATTTTTGTATGAAATTTCTATAGAATATTCTGGAAGTCTGTATGCTAAGCATTATGGAAATGCAAACTGAGTTGTGAGTAACATTGTTCTTAATTGAAGATGTCTAGTATATCTCAAAGTTGCATATTTAGGCAATCATTTTTTGGACGTTCTTCATAGAAAACTAGATTTCATTTTTTTATCATGATAGAATTATGTAAATTAGGAGTTAGGAAACTTATTTTTTACTTTAATAATAACAAGATAGAGAAAAGGCGAGAGATCTTTTTATTAGCCGTTGTGCAATAACCAATAACATTTCACAGTGGCATTTAATCTTTAGACAAAAATTGTCTTAAGGTGGAGCCTTTGGTTTGTTTTCCTGATGGTTATAATCGTATTTATTCAAATATGTGTTTATCAGGATCTCAGATTTCTAGTAGCCTTATAGATGTATTATTAAATCAGGAAAACTTGAAACAGACTAGCACTGGACCTTGGGTCTGGGTGACCGACTCACATGCATAACTCGTGCTTTCTTTAACACACCCTTTGGTCCCATTATGTTTTTGTCAGGGTTAATATTCAGAGTTTGTAAGGTCATCGGTTAGGTTGATTGAGTTACGGAGGCTACTCACAACTGCCCCAAAAGGGTGTAAATATGATTTAATTTTAGCTATGCTTTTAATAACACTATATGTTTGTGTGTGAAGACGTAAGCAGTATGTTTTTAAATTCTTTTATAGATCTACATTGTTTAGTTGTGTGTCAGCTGCATATGTCCACCAAGAGGCAGTTTGGGTTTTTTTCCATTTGAGAGAGAGATTGCCTCAAATGGGAGGAATAAACCTTCAACATTTAAGTGGATGAATTTCATTCCTTTGTAGCTCCTGTGACAGCGAGAGCTTAATACATACAGTTAGTAATTTCAGATTATCTAAGAAATGGTTTATTTTTATATCCTGGAATTAATCCATTCATTTATCAAATCATTTATTTTTCATTTATTCAGTAAGAAACTCCATTTGGGTGTCAGATAATGTTGATTCTGTAGAAATTTTGTCATAATATTTGTTAAATTACTTGCACCTGTTTCCTTGTAAAATCAGGGCAGAAGTAGACTACTTAAAAGTATAATGTGGTTTATTTACACTTTGTCTACATTTTTTATTAGCCTTATTTCCATAATTTTTATAACCTTTTTCTTTTTTTTCTTTTTAAAAATACATTTTAATTCTTACTAATAGATTGCAAGACTAAGGTAATTTGCTTATCCTGATGTATTCTCAAACTTACTTTCCTGTAAGGGGATTAGTGTAGTATAGCATTGTGGGTCAGGGACGCCTGGGAGTTTCCAAGACCTTTTTGGTGGTCTGAGACATTAAAGCTCTTATAAAAATTATAACACATTATTTGCCTTTTCACTGTGTTGACATTTGGACTGATGGTGCAAAAACAATGACTGGTGAAGCTGCTGTTACCTTAGCATACATCAAGGCAGCATCACCAGACTGTGCTAGTAGTCACTAGCACTTGCAATTTAAAAACACAGGGTCTCTTAAGAATGTTCTTGAAGCAGTAAAAATTAATGTTTTAAATCTTGACTCTTGGGATTTCCCTGGTGGTCCTGTGGTTAAGACTCCACGCTTCCACTGCAGGGAACGTGGGTTCAATCCCTGGTCAAGGAACTAAGATCCCACATGCCACATGGCACGGCCCAAAAACAAAAAATCTTGACTCTTTGAGTACACATCTTCATTTCATATTCTGTTTGGCAAATGGGAAACATGAGTAAAGCATTTCTACAATTGTTTCATCCTCAAGCTGAACTAGCCTCTTTTTTCATGAGAACCACTCTTAAAAGAACAATTGATAGAGAGACTATGACAATTCAGACTTGAATATTTGGCAGATATTTTCTCAAAAAATGAAAGAAGTGGGCCTGTTGGTTCAAGAAAAACCACAACAGATGATAACATTTGTTGCCATATGATAAAATTTGAGTTTTCAAGCAAAAATTAGAATTTTTGAAATCTTTTTTTTTTTTATCGTTTATTTATTTATTTATGGCTGCGTTGGGTCTTCGTTGCTGCATGCGGGCTTTCTCTAGTTTCAGTGAGCGAGGGCTACTCTTCATTGTGGTGCGCGGGATTCTCATTGCTGTGGCTTCTCCCGTTGCTGAGCATGGGCTCTAGGCACATGGGCTTCAGTAGTTGTGGCTCGCGGGCTCTAGAGCGCAGGCTCAGTAGTTGTGGCACACGGCTTAGTTGCTCTGCAGCATGTGGGATCTTCCCAGACCAGAGCTCAAACCCATGTCCCCTGCATTGGCAGGCGGATTCTTAACCCACTGCGCCACCAGGGAGGTCCCTTGAAATCTTGAATAGATAGAAAATGTAATTTTTAAAATATTGTATCACAAAATGTATCTACACTTGGAAGACCTGTATAATCCAGTGAACCAATATTTTTCAAATAACCAATGCATGATGTTATAAAGTAGTGCATAGGTAAAAGATTCAGAATGTAAAATAAAGCAATGGATTTTAATGTAACAATATGAAAAGTTTATTGGTATAGTTCAGATTCCATATTGCAGCTAATTTCAAGAGCCTACCACATGCCCAGTTTTACTGTAATATTGAAAAATATCCACAGTTATCTGAAAGGGGGCGTTGAATTGTTACACTAAGTAAATTATATCATTAATTAAAAGATTTCAGTGCCATGGTTGGGGAAAAAGTGGGGTAGGATAAAGGGGAGTAATGGGGCTGCACTGTAGTTCTAAGTAGGAGGATAGTGGAGTCTTTTTGAGAAGGTGACTTTTGAACAAAGACTTGGAGAGGAGAGAGTTAACTATTCAGAGGGAACAGGCAGTGAAAAGATCCTAAGTAGGGTAGGAGCACTGAAATGAGGCAAGTATAGCCAGAGTAGTAGGCCATTGTTAGGCCATTGAAGATCTTTGGCTTTTCTGAAATGGGAAGAGTCATTGCAGGAGTTTTAAAGCCAAATTCTGGTCGTACCATGCTTAGAATAGACTGTACATAGGGCAGGGCCAGAAGTAGGGAAATGATTTGGCTACTGGAGTAATCAAAGTGAGAGGTAATGGTTCTTCAGAGAAGGTTGTAATGTACTGTATGTGGTGTGTGAAGAAAAGTCAAGAATAACTCCAAGGTTTTTAGTTTAGGCACCTAGAGGGAGGGAATTGCTGTTAACTGAGATGGGGAGGTTGTGGATGGCATACGGTTGGGGGAAGATCAGTATGTAGTTCCATTTAAGACGAAAATTTGAGAAGTAGAGAAGTCAAAAAGCCAGTTGTTTAGGTGGCTGGTTATATTAGGTAACTCCAGGTAGGAGCTCTGGACTAGAGATAACACATTTAATAGTTAGTGGAACATAGATGATGACATGAGCCTAGACGAGGTCAGTAAGGGAGTGAATATAGAGCAGAAGAGAGGAAATTTCAGCAAAAGAGATCAGAAGAAGAGCAGGAACCAGCAAAGTAGACTTAAAAAGTGCCCAAGAAAATGTGTTCTGAAAGTCAAATGAAGAAACAAATATACAGTATTTAGGAAGGACGTATGTTATTGTCCATTAAGATGAGGTCTGAGAGCTATTAATTATTGAATTTAACAATTGTGGAGACCTTTGGTTACCTTGACCAGCAGTTTCCAAGGCAGAGCAGGGGGAAGGAAATCTGATGGGAGTGGGAGAGAAATTAGAGACAGTAAATAGGATTTTGAGATTTGTTACAAAGGGGGATCAAAGAAACAAAAGAGTAATTTGGGTGGGGGGTGTTACTTTTACTAAAACTACCACATACCTTCAGCATATTTTGCTTCTGTAGTGAATTTTAGTCTTGATATCATTGTTTTTCCTTACATTGAAGACTATACATCTACATCTTGGGCTGTATGATAACGGCTTTTCTCTGTGTTTCCATGTTTATCAAAGTTGTTGGTTAACATTTTCTTTTTTTTTCAGTTTATCAGTGTTTTGATTTTGCTTTAGTATTTCAAATAAGCCTAGCTTGTTAATTTTTTTCCTGCATGAGAAACACTACATGTACCCCCCCAGCCAAATACCATTATTTTCAACCACTCTTATATTTGACTTTTCATAAGTTAGTCTGTCGAGTATGTAGAATATGTCCTTCATTCTTCAAGAACTTGTTTCTTGCCTGAACGTTAAAGCTTCAGAAGAAATAACCTCTACAAATATACTATCAGAGAAACAATCTTTAGTAAGACTTTCTAAATGATTTTTATGGAATTTCAGAGACAGGCTACATGTTTTGAGATTGCAAAACTCTATAGGTAACATTTCTTTTTTTTTTTAATTTTTAAAATATTTATTTATCTAATTTTGGCTGTGTCGGGTCTTAGTTGCAGCAGGAGGGCTCTTCGTTGCTGCACGCGAGCTTCTCTCTTAATTGTGGTGCCCAGTCTCCAGAGCATGTGGGCTCAGTAGTTGCAGCACGCAGCTTAGTTGGCCCGTGGCATATGAGATCTTAGTTCCCTGACCAGGGATTGAACCCTTGTCCCCTGCATTGGAAGGCGGATTCTTAACCACTGGACCACTAGGGAAGTCCCTGTAGCTAACATTTTAATGAATCTCTTTCTTAGTGGTATTTCTTAATATGACTAATGCCCTAATTAGGAAATTACAGGGGAGTGTTACCTGCAGCAGAAAAATGACAAAATATTTTAACCTATTCACTTTGCTTTACAAAGCTAGACACTGCAGTTGTCTGACAAAATAGTTTTGTTTAATGTTAACAGAAATATATTTCTAAAGTACCTGCATATACATATATATGTGTGTATATACGTACATACACATACACAAATATTGTGGACCCAATCAGAATAGATTTTGTCCGTTTATAAATTAACCTTGCCTATTCAGAACAAGTGTCCTGATCCATACATGCTCAAAAGGTCAGAATCAAAGATATGTGTGTAACAGCCACAGTCTTAGAATCCCATTTCTTTTCCTTGACCCATCCTTTCCTTAGCAGAAACCTGGGGCACCTTAAATTCCTCCATAGGTGTGCTTAGTTAAGTTCTCTAAAGCCAGGGGAGCTGAATCTAGTGGTTCAGGCCCTTGGGGCTATCCTGCTGATCAGGTTTTGCATCTGCACTGACTAGGGATTTATGACTCTTGGCATAATGGCTGAACTGATCTGCTTGTTACTAATATTTACTTGGTGAACAATTTCTTTTTCCCCTTCACTATCTTCCCCCAACCTCCCACATTTCTGATTCTTGTGTTGCTGTAACTTGGGTGAGGGAGGGTATTTTAGGGCCCTCAGAGTCCTTTCTCTTTCTTAAAGATCAATTTTCCCAGATTGTTTCGTTTTGTTTTTTTTAACCAGTTTCTTGGTTCCGTTGTGCCTAGCTTCAAAAAAAAAAAAAAAATTTCCATTCTAAGCAGCTTTTAGCCATTGCTTTACTCAAGGGATCCATAGCCCTTGAGTAGTTAGAACCCCTGACGTGTCAAAAAATTTTATCTTCATTATATACAGTAAACAAGTAGAAGCCACACTTGAAAGTTCTGAGACATTTACTCCCAAATTACCATAGGCTAAAAATGTGTCTACATTCCAGTAAATTCCTGGGGTGACTTGATTTACTTATTGTATAATTTCTCAAACATCATGAAAATAGAATAGTTTTAAATGTCTTGTAAAGGTGTTTCGTGATAACCATGTCAAACAATTCTTAAATATTCTCTAAAATCAATGCATAGTTATATGATAACCTGACTCTCACCAAGCAACCTTGGCCTCATATCTTTAAAAGGTATGACATTTGCCTTTGAAACTTTAAAATTGGCATTGATCCAAATAGTTTTACGAAGAACACATAGTTGAGATTTTCTAATGTGGATATACCAAGGGTATAGGGGCATTTTACAGTTTTATTTGATTCATAACCTTAGAAACCCCCTTTCTAGATTTTTTTTTTTTTTTTTTTTTTAATTTTTGGCTGCATTGAGTCTTCATTGCTGTGTGTGGGCTTTCTCTAGTTGTGGCGAGCGGGGGCTACTCTTAGTTGCAGTGCACGGGCTTCTCATTGCAGTGGCTTCTCTTGTTGTGGAGCATGGGCTCTAGGCGCATGGGCTTCAGTAGTTGTGGCATGCAGGCTCAGTAGTTGTGGCTCACGGGCTCAGTAGTTGTGGCTCACCAGCTTAGTTGCTCCACGGCATGTGGGATCTTCCCAGGCCAGGGCTCGAACCCATGTCCCCTGCATTGGCAGGCGGATTCTTAACCACTGCGCCACCAGAGAAGTCCCCTTTCTAGATCTTTGAAATTACAGAATAACACATTTATATGCTCTTCTGCTCTCAAACTTGGCTGTTCTCTCCTTGGAATTCTTTGCTAATTGAAGCATTTAAAGCAAATGAATGAGAGACTTTGAATTGTAACTTTTTCTTTTAACAGTAAAGCATCCAACTTAGTACTTTCTTTAGTAGCAAATTATATTGGTGACACCTTGCAATTGATCTTGACACATTGGCCACATCACTGGATCAGAAGGGACTCAGGACCAGCTAGAAGGCTAGAAATAAAATGAGGCCCTGCTTTAAGGCACTTGCAGTGTGGATGGTGAGGGGAAATATAAGAGGAAGTTTAGAATGTAGAACCAGTGAGACTTGAGGATAGTCGGGTATCAGAAGGCCTCTTTATCCTTTGATCTCCCTTCGAACTGATGATTGTTAGCCTCCAATACCGCAGGAGCATGCTTGGTGTGTTAAACTCTAATAATTAGAATTAGAGCAGAGGCCAGTATGGTTGGAACAGAGTGAGTGAGAAGGTGGATAGTAGATGAGATCAGGAGGAATCAGGGAAGATCAGATTGTGTTAGATCTTGTAGGCCATTGTGAGGACTTTGGCTTTTATTCTGAATGACATAGGAAGTCTTTGGAAAGTTTTGAGCAGAGGAGTGACTTAATCTGACAAGATTTTAATATAGTCACTCTTATGTATTGAGGGAGTGGGGTAAGGGTAGAAGAAGAGAGACACTAATTAGGAGGTTAGTCCAGTAACTTCGACAAAATATTGTGGCTTAGACCAGGGTGGAAATGGTGAGAGGTGGTCAAGATTCTGGATTTATTTTGGAGTTCTGAGTCAAAGACACTGGCGCAAATACATCATTTTTTCATGGAGTCCATTGGGTCCCAGAAACATCAACCACATTCTCCAGTTAAAAACCCGTGCTGTTTTTAAAGGATACTTACTGCTAAAATTATGATTAAATATTTATTTAAAAATAAAGAAGTTTATACGTATAGTTTTTAAAAAAGCTGCTGAAATAAAAACCAACGTTTCCCTGCTCCCTTCCCCCATGTCTCCTTACCAGCGGGAACTTCTTATTTTATCTACTTAATAGTTAGGTTTGGCGCAGAATTCTAGAATAAGTAATCTTCTGCAGTTGTTGAGTAATGTGATGCTATTATGACTTTTCCTGTGTATGCGACCTTTTGTTCTTTCTAGAAATTTATGAGATCTTTGTCTCCAGTATAATGAAAGATTGCAATATTGTAACTTGATGTGGGTTTTTTGCATCCATTGTACCCGTTAAACCTGAGCTCACAGTTTGAGTTCATGTGCTTCAGAAAATTAGCCTTCTGCCCTGGAATACAGTTTTACCCATGGTGGGGAGGAAGAGAATACCACCTGGTATCCTAGCTTTGCTACATTACCCGTCAGCCAGTCCTTCTGTTTTAAATTCTTAGCCTTACCTCCATCTTGAGTACTTGGTGCACTTAGTCATTAGGCCTGTTGTAAGGAGTTCAGCAGGGCAAAACTGTTTGCTTCTCTGCTTGAAATCGTGTTAATTTCTCCTCTCTTTGTCCTTGTGGCATTTTCCTTTAGACAGTGAGTTTTGACATGGTGAAGAGATAAATCTAATGTAATTAATCCTGCTTTCATACATAGAGATTTTTAAATGTTTATTGACAGCAGTAGTTTTGTTCTCTGCATCAATTATGATGATTTCAGTGTACAAAATAATTACTTTAAAGTGACTAAGATAAAAAGCAGCATGAGAAACACTGGAGTGTCACTCCTGTACTATATACCTATTGCATTTTATAATGTAAAACTGCTTCAGGACAGTGTAAGTGCTTGTGTATACACCCACTTACACCGCCCTCCCCCCGCAGCTCTGTACAGTTTATATCGTCATGTATTTTATTTATTGAAGTGTTTTTTTTAGGAATCATAGTATATATGTCTGTCGTCTGCCATAAAGTATTTGTAATAGTTCTGTTAAAACATTTAGTTGCTGGGCTTCCCTGGTGGCGCAGTTGTTGAGAGTCCACCTGCCAATGCAGGGGATACGGGTTCGTGCCCCGGTCCGGGAAGATCCCACATGCCGCGGAGCGGCTGGGCCGGTGAGCCATGGCCACTGAGCCTGTGCGTCCGGAGCCTGTGCTCCGCAACGGGAGAGGCCATAACGGTGAGAAGCCCGCGTACTGCAAAAAAAAAAAATTTTTAATTTAGTTGCTATAATCAGTAATAGATGCTGACAACTTCAGTAGCTAATGCTTATTGAGTACTTTCTATGTGTCATGTCATGGGTTATATCATTATCGTAAATTATCCTTACAACAAGCCTGTGAGGCATAGATACTGTTCTTCCCTGGTAGGTTGGTTGGTTGTTTTCTTTGTGTAATGTGTTTATTCTCTCGGAACCAGGAATGACTGAGTGTGATATAGGTGGTCATTCCTGTGAATGTGCTAACTTTGCTTTTTGCTTGTTTTTGTTTATTTTAATTATGTAAGTAATTCATGTTCAGTGTGAAAACCAAGGACATATTCTTTAGGTTTTACAGAATATAAATTTGCATGTTTATTACAAATTTGGGGTCTATTGGGGTTTATGTTCAATAAGCTTACGTAAATATATTAAACAGCTTTCAAAAAGCTAGGCAAATTTGAATTAAAAACAAATATGAGTTACTATAAATAAATCACTACTGTAGTGTGAATACAGTGTGGTCTACCATGTAGGCTCTCTTGAGTTCTGTAGTATGTACTAAAGTGTATACTGTGATGATTCATATCTCTTACTACGTAGCGTCAACAATCAACATAAATAAACTATGGCTTCTGTTTTTAAGACTCTCCTTGGGCCTTATATATAATTAGGGGTTTTTGTTGTTGTTGTTGTTTTTAAGATGTTGGGGGTAGGAGTTTATTAATTTATTTATTTATTTTTGCTGGGTCTACTTTTCTGTGCGAGGGCTTTCTCTAGTTGTGGCAGGTGGCGGCCACTCTTCATCGCGGTGTGTGGGCCTGTCACTATCGCGGCCTCTCGTTGCGGAGCACAGGCTCCAGATGCGCAGGCTCAGTAGTTGTGGCTCACGGACCTAGTTGCTCTGCGGCATGTGGGATCTTCCCAGACCAGGGCTTGAACCCGTGTTCCCTGCATTAGCAGGCAGATTCTCAACCACTGCGCCACCAGGGAAGCCCTATAATTAGGTTTTTAAGCCTATTTCATAGCTGCTTAAAAATATCAATTTCTTATTCATTGAGTGTAGAACTCTCCCTTGGCCTGCTTAATTTTGTTTCAGATCTTTTATGGCCCTACTATTTGTCTAATTGACGCTTGATTTCTGAAAATATAATCATGGTTTTGATCTTTTCTTTTGGGGGGATTAAATTTTTTAATTTCCTATTTAAAGTCATAAATGGAATTTTTGAGAAATACTAATTTTTTGGTTTCCCAGTACATATAAAGGTTTGCTTATACTATACTGTAGTCTATTGTGTTCAATAGCATTATGTCTAAAAAAAACAACATATATACCTTAATTTAAAAATACAGATGACCCGGGGACTTCCCTGGTGGCGCAGTGGTTAAGAATCTGCCTGCCAATGCAGGGGACACAGGTTCGATCCCTGGTCCGGGAAGATCCCACGTGCTGCGAAGCAGCTAAGCCCGTGTGCTACAACTACTGAGCCTGAGCACCACAACTACTGAAGCCCGTGTGCCTAGAGCCCGTGCTCCGCAATAAGAGAAGCCACCGCAATGAGAGAAGCCACCGCAGTGAGAAGCCCGCACACCACAACACGGGTTTGAACTGCACAGGTTCACTTATAGCCAGATTTCTTTCAGTAAATGCATACCATAGGACTACACAACCCATGGTTGGTTGAATCCACAAATGTGGAGCCACGGATACAGGAGGGCTGACTATATAGTTATACGTGGATTTTTGACTGTACAGAGGATCGGCACCCCTAACACCCAGGTTATTCAAGGATCAAATGTACTTGATTGCTGGGAATTCCCTGGCTGTCCAGTGGTTAGAGCTCCACGCTTCCACTGCAGGGGGCATGGGTTTGATCCCTGGTTGCGGAACTAAGATCCTGCAAGCTGCGAGGTGCTGCCAATAAAATAAAATTTTAAAAACCCAAATGTATTGATACTTGATTGCTAAAAAATGCTAACCATCATCTAACAACACAGCGTTGCCACAGACCTTCAATTTATTAAAAAACGCAATACTTGTGGGACACAATAAAATGATGTATGCCTATACTATAATCAAAACATAGGACATTTCTGTTATCCCAGGAATTTCTCCATGCCCTTTGCGGTCAGTTATTCCCACCTCAGCTGCCTCTTGGTGACCACTGATCTTACTTCTGTTCTAGTTTTTTTGCCTTTTACAGAATGTCATAAAAATGAAAATGTTATAAAATGAAAGCCTTTTGTGCTGTTTTTTTTCAGTTAGCATAATGTTTTTGAGATTCATCCAGGTTGCTGCTTTTTATTACAGAGCAGTAGTCCATTGTATGAATAGACCACAGTCTGTTTATCCTTCATCAGTTGATGGACATTTTGGTTGTTTCCAGTTTTGGGCTATTAAGAGTAAAGCTGCTGTAAATGTTCATGGACAGGTCTTTGTGTAGACATATACAGGCATAGCACGTTTTATTGCACTTTGCTTTATTGTATTTTGAAGATAATGCGTTTTTTTTAAAAAAAAACAAAGGTTTGTGGCAACCCTGTGTTCAGCAAGTCCATCAGAACCATTTTCCCAACAGCATTTTTATTTCTTTGCTCATACCCTTTTTCTGTCCTATCACATTTTCCCATGATTTTCCATTCTTCATCAAACCTAGCATAAAAATGCTCAGTTTTAGCCACTTCTTAGGGTCTTTGTTTTCTTATAAAGTTTTACACATAAAACTTAAATGTATGCTTTTCTCTCTTTCTTTTTAAATTGAAGTATAGTTGATTTACAGTGTTGTATTTGTTGTGTTCGGCAAAGTGATTGTTATTTTTATATATATACTTTTCAGATTCTTTCCCATTATAGTTTATTACAAGATATTGAATATAGTTTCCTGTGCTGTACAGTAGGACCTTGTTGTTTATTTTATATATACTGGCTTGTATCTGCTAATGCCAAACTCTAATTTATCCCTCACTCTCCCTTTCCCCTTTGGTAACCGTAAGTTTATTTGTAAGTTCATTTGTAGCATTTTTTTTAGATTCCACATAGAAGTGATATCATATATTTGTCTTTTTGTCTGACTTCCTTCACTTAGTATGATAATCTCTAGGTCCATCCAGTGTTGCTGCAGATGGCATTATTTCATTTTTTTTTTCATGGCTGAGTAACATTCCATTGTGTATATAATACCACATCTTCTTTATCCATTCATCTGTTTATGGACATTTAGGTTGCTTCCATGTCTTAGCTATTGTAAATAGTGCTGCTATGAACATTGGGTGCATGTATCTTTTTGAATTAGAGTTTTCTCCAGATACATGCCCAAGAGTGGGATTGCTAGATCATATGGTAACTCTATTTTTAGTTTTTTAAGAATCTCCATACTGTTCTCCATAGTGGCTGCACCAATTTACATTCCCACCAACAATGTAGGAGGGTTCCCTTTTCTCCACACCCTCTCCAGCATGTATTATTTGTAGACTTTTTGATGATAGCCATTCTGACTGGTGTAAGGTGATACCTCATGGTAATTTTCATTTGCATTTCTCTGATAAGTAGTGATGTTGAGCTTCTTTTCATGTGCCTGTTGGCCCTCTGTATGTCTTCTTTGGAGAAATCTCTATTTAGGTCTTTTGCCCATTTTTTGATTAGGTTGTTTTTTTTGATATTGAGTTGTATGAGCTGTTTGTACATTTTGGAAATTAATACCTTGTCAGTTGCATCATGTGCAAATATTTTCTCCCATTTCTGTAGGTTGTCTTTTTTTTTTTTTTTTTTTTTTTTTTTGTCAAATGTCCCTTTCCTGTTTTGTGACTCATGGGCCCAGCTGCTCCGCGGCACGTGGGATCTTCCCGGACCAGGGCACGAACCCATGTCCCCTGCATCGGCAGGCGGACGGACTCCCAACCACTGCGCCACCAGGGAAGCCCTGTAGGTTGTCTTTTCGTTTTGTTTATGGTTTCCTTCACTGTGCAGAAGCTTATAAATTTGTTGTTTATAGAATGGATAAACAACAAGGTCCTACTCTTATAGTACAGGAACTGTATTCAATATCTTGTGATAAACCATAATGGAAAAGAATATGAAAAAGAATATGAATATATATGTATAACCAAATCACTGTGCTGTACAGTAAAAATTAACACAACATTGTAAATCAACTATATGTCAATAAAATAAATTTTAAAAAGAAACTCATCTGTTTTGTCAAAGCAAAAAACTTATAAGTTTGATCAGCATTTTTAAAAATTAAGATGTACTTTTTTTAGACATAATGCTATTATTGCACACTTAATATACTACAGTATAGTGTAAACATAACTTTTATATGCACTAAAAAAAAAAAATTCATGTGACTCAATTTATTGTGGTAGTCACTGTATTGGGATGGTCTGGAACTGAATCTACAATCTCTCTAAGTATGCCTGTATGTGTTGATTTTTCCCACGTCAACATCTTAGTTGCTCATACAACTCAATATCATCTTAGGGATGTACGGCAGTAATATGTTTAACTTTGTAAGAAACCACCAGACTTTTTCTCAAACTGTGACTTTTTTTTTTTCCTCCAAAATCTACCATTTTGCGGGAATTCCCTGTGTTCCAGTGGTTAGGACTCTGCACTTTCACTGCTGGGCCGGGGTTCAATACCTGGTTAGGGAACTAAGATCCTGCAAGCCACACAGTGTGGCCCCCCCAGAAAAAAAAATCTACCATTTTGCATTCCCACCAGCAGTGTTTGAGGTTTCTAGTTGCTCTGTATCAACACTTGTTATTGTCAGTCTTTTTAATTTTATCCATTAGTAAGATGTGCGGTGTACCTCATTGAGGTTTTAATTTGCATTTTCCTGATGAAAAATGATTTTGAAAAATCTTTCTGTTTATTTGTATCCATATATCTTCGTTGAAGTATTTGTTCATCTTTTTTTAGTTGTTTTTATTTTTGAGTTTTGTTTCTGAATATAAGCATTTACAAGATAAGTGTTTTGCAAATAGTTCTCTCAGACTGGTTTGTTTTTTTCATTTTCTTAACAGTTTCGTTCAGAGTGTGGAATTTTAAACTTTGGTGAAGTCCAGTTTATCAGTTTTTTTCTTTTATGATTCATGCGTTTGCTTTTTGTTGTTCAATCTAAGAAATGTGTGCCTAACCCAAAGTCAAAAAGATTTTTCTCCAGATGTTTCCTTCTAGAAGTTTTGTATAGTCCATTTTGAGTTACTTTTTAAAATATGATAAGAGATAAGAATCAAGTTTTATTTTACATGTGGGTGTTCTCTGTTTTTCATTTGTTGTGTTAATTTTTCACTTTTATTGGATAAAGTTTGTTTCAGTTTTATTTTCTTGATGGCATGTACTGTTAAATTAATATGAAATACTCTTATTAATGATTTCTTGTCTTAACTTTTTTTGGAATGGTATTGTTTTCATGCCTGCTTTCCTTTTATTATATCTTTTGTATATACACATTTTTAAAATTCTATACGTAGAATTGTTTAGTATCTTTCTGTGGTGAGCTGTTTTTCTTCTTGCTCTAATGCCTGTTTTGGAGGTCCAGGTTACTTCTGACTCAGTCTGCTTTTCTCTTTCAATGCAGTAAGAGGTCTCTTGAGTGATTTTCCTCTGGTTAGAAAACAGTTCTCAGAACTCCATTGAGTAGCTATTAATGCTTTAAGAGAAAATTATTTTCCAGTCTTGCATTTAAAAAGAATAAATTACTCAGCCTCTTATATACTTTCAAAAAGTTTAAATAATATCATTTAAGAGCTTTTATTTTGTTGTTGTTTTGGTGATCAGTCCTTATATTTAAATTGGATTCTTCTAGCTAAGCCTACCTACTTTGCACAGATTCCCATATGGTGGGCCTAACATACAGATTTTGAGACTCAAATTCCGTATTTATTTGTAGGTGAAATGCCTCTGAGTATTTGGATATTTAAAATAAGGGGACATGTATGATTATCCATCAGTGGTTTATTTCATATTGCTCTCAAGACCATTTCTTGAATTTTGAAAGATAAGATAGGAGTTTGAGAAATAGGATATACTTCAAATAATGGTCTAGGTTTCAACACAAGTAATATCTGGGCAGGGAGTACCAAATAAAGCCCTAGAACAGTGTTTAAAAGCTATGATGTGATGTACCAGTAAATTTCAGTAGTAATACCCACTGTTTGGAATCTTCAGCTAATTATTCTTGCTAGGTAGATATTAAGCTCAGTTACTTTTAACTACTAAAGGTGTTTGTATACAGTCAAATAAGTGAAACATTTAAAAAATTACTTAGTCTTCTAAAATCAAAAATCGTAAATTTTAGTACCTTCACAAAGCCCCAGTTCATTTGTTTCTTAGCTCTGCGCATGTGTACTAATTTGTGAATTAAGTAGATAAGTTTTGTTCTTTGCATTTTTTTGTAGATGTGGTGGTACGGTGGGAGCTATTCTGACATGTCCACTGGAAGTTGTAAAAACACGGCTGCAGTCATCTTCTGTGACACTTTACAACTCTGAAGTTCAGCTGAACACCATGGCTGGAGCCAGTGTCAATCGGGTAGTGTCTCCTGGACCTCTCCATTGTCTAAAGTGAGAGCACAGTATTCATGAATTTTTTTTGTCGGCTTTACCTTAGTGATGCCCATGTTTGTTTATTTATATTCTGCCATACTTAAAAAGGTTTTTACAAACTTAATGACAGAATTACTCCCATAAATTCAGTAGAAACAATAATCCCTAATGGAGAGGAACAGTAAATTGGATAATATGTACATTGGATAAAATGTAATATTGTTTCCAAATCATGTGTATTTGGAGTATTTTTCTACATTTATCCAGTGGATTTATTTTCTCAAGACATTATAGGTATTTTGTTTTGTTTAAATAAATTCATTTATTTTTGAAATGTGATCATGTTAAATGCTAACTCTTTATGTGTATTTTTAATTTTCAAAGTGCTCACACAAGTAAGTACATCCAATTAATGTCAGTCTGATTTTTATATGACCTAAATATAACTAAGGTTTAAAGCAGAGTTCTACTGATTTTAAAATGTACTTCAGTGATAGGCATTTCTTAATGGTTTGAAAAAGATGTGTTTTTACATTTTACCATACTTCATTGTGTTACAAATTAGATTTGAAATTTCAAAACTATTGAAATTGAGTTTTATATGTTTAAACTTAGATATGTAACTGAATGCCCTGGGTGTCTGTCTTATCAGCTCAGTTGGGACATAATCTATTTGAACTTAGTTCAGTGGTGTTTATTTTGTAGTAGCAAGTAAACTCATACTGTGTGTTTTTCACTACCAAAAGATTTCATCACTCTTTTCTTTTTTCAAATTTACTTAAGTACATGAGTAGGTAGAATAAAATTGTTAACAATTTGGGGTTAAAATGCCATTGTTGTAGATATATACTTCTATCTGCTTAATAATAGAGTATTTTAATATCATGATTTTGACAGTTATTACCGAATGTAATGCTCCTCTTCTTAAAATTCTTCCTTTGACCTTTGTGACAATACTATATTTTTTAAATTCTATTTTTCAGTGGTTTTGCCTTCTCTGACTTTCCTCAGAGGAACTGTAGGAATCCCTCTGGGCTCTGTTTTAATTTCTCATTTAAGAGTCAGTTTAATGTTTCACCTGTCATCGGTGTCCAGATGGCTTCCGACTCTGCATTCTCTTGCCTTAAACTCTGTTGACTCTTATTCCCATTTTTTCCTTATTTTGGGGCTCTGTCCTAATCAACCTGTTTCATGGTTTCTTCCTCTGGTTTTTAATTTCCCAACATCTCTTGAGAGATAATTTACATGCCATAAAATTCACCCATTTAAAGTGTACAATTCAATTGTTTTTAGTATATTCACAGAGTTGTTCAAACCATCACCATACTCTAAATTTAGAACATATTCATCACCACCACAAAAAGAAGCCCTTTCCTGTTAGCAGTCACTCCTGTTTTCTCCTCTTCCTCTCCCCCAGCCCTAGGCAACAACTACTAATCTACTTTCTGTCATTATAGATTTGCATATTCAGGACACTTTACATAAATGAAATTATATAGTATGTGGTCTTTTACTGGTTTCTTTCATTTAGTATGTTTTCAAGGTTCATCTACATTGTAACAAATACCTTTTTGTTGCCAAATATTCCATTGTATAGGTACGTACCACATTTTATTTATCCACCCATTGGTTGATGAACATTTGCATTGTCTCCCCTTTTGGAGTATTACGAGTAATGCCATTATAGGAACACATGTTTTATTTTTCTGGGGGATATACTAGGAGTGGAATTGCTGGGTTGTATGGTAACTATATTTAACACTTTAGGGAACTGCCAAACTGTTTTCCAAAGCGGATACATCATTTTACATTCCCACCACCAATGAATGAGGTTTCCAGTTCCTTGCCAAAAAATAAAATAAAGTGTAAAATAAAATTCCTTACCAACCTTTGTTTTACTCCATCTGTCTTTCTGATTATAGCCATCCTAGTGGCTCTGAAGTGTTTCATGGCTTCTTAACCTGGAACTTTAGGAATTCCCCCCAGGCTTTGTCAATTTCTTAGGGGCTCTTGGATGAGCTTCAAGAGGTCTGTAAATTAGGTGAAATTGTATGCAAAATTGTGAGTGTTTGCAAATGTGTTTTTTTTTAAAGGACACTTACCTTTCTTTTACTTCTCAAAGGGATTATTAACAGAAAGGGCTAGCAAACACGGAAATTTTCAAAATGTGCTCTACAATTTGTCATTCTTAATTCTGCTTCTGTCTAATCTAGTTTTATCAAAAGTGCTTCTGGGGACTTCCCTGGCGGTCCTCTGCACTCCCAATGCAGGGGGCTTGGGTTTGATCCCTGGTCAGGGAACTAGATCCCACATGCATGCTGCAGTGAAGATCCTGTGTGCTGCAACTAACACCTGGCACAGCCAAATAAATTTTCTTTCTTTCGTTCGTTCTTTTTTAAGTGCTTCTGTATCACCTGTGTCAGTCATCTGGTGGCATGGTAAAAATGTAGATTGCTGGGCACTGTCCTGTACCTGCTGAATTAAGAATACTTTGAGGGTGGGATCTAAGAAATTTGCATTTTGAACAAATGCTCCAGTAATAATGATAATAGTAAGAGTTATCAAGTGCTTACTGTGAGCCAGGTACTCTTTTAAGCTCTTTTTTTTTTTTTTAAATTTATTTATTTTTGGCTGCGTTGGGTCTTCGTTGCTGCATGCAGGCTTTCTCTAGTTGCGACGAGCGGGGGCTACTCTTCATTGCCGTGCGCAGGCTTCTCATTGTGATGGCTTGTTGCGGAGCACGGGCTCTAGGCACATGGGCTTCAGTAGTTGTGGTGCTCGGTCTCAGTAATTGTGGCCCACGGGCTCTAGAGCGCAGGCTCAGTAGTTGTGGTGCACGGTCTTAGTTGCTCCATGGCACGTGCGATCTTCCCGGACCAGGGCTGAAACCCATGTCGCCTGCATTGGCAGGCGGAGTCTTAACCACTGTGCCGCCAGGGAAGTCTTAAGCTGTTTTTTTTAATTAACTTATTTATTCCTTATAGTAACCACCACTCTACCTGCCCCCTTCCCCCAAAAGTACTGTTTTTCTCTGTTTACTGCTGATGAAAATAAGGATAAAAGTCATTACTTACCAAAATTGAGCTCTTTATATTGGGAAGTCAGGCCCCACAGTTCAGGCCCTTAATTAACCATTCTGCTCAGCTGCCTTTCAAGAGATCATTCTTAAGCGTACAGGTGCTTCAGAACCACTGGCGCAGTCTGTTAAGTCTGAATTAAAATACCTACTCTTCCTCAATCTTTCTTTCTTACTCCAAAACTTCATTTAGTAACTCACCTTCAGAAAGCCTTCCATGACTTGGACATGCCTCTGTTCCTTTTCCTACTGGGCATATATATCTAGCTTGTATAGTATTTGCTTATTGATATGGTCTGTTAAATTATTTATTTCAATATAATTCTTTTTTCCACGACTGGATAGCAGACTTCTCAGTGGCAGGGGCCTTACCCTCTTTTCTGTCTCCTTACTCTGCTTAGTCTTTATACAGTACCTATTCAATATAGTAAATGTTAACTAAGTAGAGGAAGGAATAGTAGCAGACTAATCATTTTAGTACCCTAAAGGATGTTAGGGTGATGAATTTTGCCATGGCGTTTCACTGGAATGGTTGGATAAGATAATGCTGCAGTATGAGGGAGTTGTCCAATATCAAGGAAAGGACCTCAAATACTAGGAGGGAACTACATTTCTAATTGGGAATTGAATTTGCTGGTAAAGGTAATAAAATGGAGGAGATTGAAGATAAGAGTAGCATGATCATATGAAAATAAATGTAGAAATCTATATTGATAATTATGTCTTGAAAACTTTTAGGAAACAATCTGAAAGGAGTTCTTTTTATTATTGCTACTAAATCTGTTATCAATCTTTATTAATTTATACTTTGTCAAGAAAAACAGATTTTTATAAGTGAGCAACACTGACAAAAGAGTATAACATAGTGCAAACATGGGGAATTTAGACTCTACATTTGCTATATAAATGAAGTACCACACGTTGGAGGACATTTCTTTCTAAATAATATTTTTCTCTTTCAGGGTGATCTTGGAAAAAGAAGGGCCTCGTTCCCTGTTTAGAGGATTAGGCCCCAATTTAGTGGGGGTGGCCCCTTCCAGGTAAAAAAAAAAATACATTTAAGTTAATCAAATTGTGGTAGTGTTTCTTGTTTCAAGCTTCATGAGGGGGGATCCTGAAGAGAAATCAAGATAAAGCACTATGGTATAACAAATGGGTATCAGTAGCCATCTAAAAGGATAGGCAGATTGTACCGTGTGCAGGTGCAGAGGACCTCTGAGTGAGATCATTGTGAAGCAGTTTTTGCACCAAGTTCAAAAAACCAAGAAGGCCTTAATATGATGAAAGGCCAAAAGGCCTTTCTCTGTGATTTCTTTTTATCTTAGATTGACTTCTTCCATGATAGAACACTGCAGAGTTCACATGATAGAACACTGCAGAGTTCACATTCAGAGTGAAAATGTGTACCCAGCTCTCTGTATTCAAACAGTGTAGTAGATCCATATCTTATTTATTGGGTTTCAACTTTTTATGGGCTCTTTCATTTTTAAAAATGATCCAAAATTTCATTCTTATTGTAAAGACTAAAAAAAGTGTAGTGTAAAGGTTGACATATTACCTTAAACCCATCACCTCTCACCGTGTGCACCTTTCCACAGTTACTCCTCTTCCCTCCCCATACATAACCACCATTGATAAGCAGTTGGTTTAGAGTCTTCCATTAATTTTTCTGGCTTATGCACATAAAATGCATAATATGTAGACTTATTATTATTTACGTAAATTGAATCATGTTTCACCAAATTTGTTTTGAAGCTTTCTCCATGAAAATAAGTGAAGCTTTTAAAAATTGTATAGTATGACTGATCCCTTATTGATAAACCTTTAGATTTATTTCCAGATTTTTGCTGTTAAAAACAATGGTTTTGTGAACATAGCTGTACCTTTATCCTTGAGTATTTAAGCAAGTATTTTCCTTTAGGATAGTTACCGAAAAGTAGAATTTCTGGATAAAAGGGCGTATGAACATTTAAACTTAGTGAACATTACTCAATTGCCTTCTGAAAAGGCATGCCATCTTTTTATTCTCAGATAGGGAATTAGTTGCTCTTTATCCACATTTTACCAATGTTGGCTACTATCAGTGTCTTTTAATACTTGCCAAATAGACTAAACATGATTTTTCACTGTTTTTTTTAAAAATATACACTTGTTTTATTTTGGTGCTTTCATGTCCTCCTTCTTGTAATTATTTGTCATTTGTATCTCTCTTCTGTGAATTACCTATGTATATTCCTTGCCCATTTTCTCATTTAGGATGCTTTTTTTTCTTATTCATTTCTAGTAATGCATTATTTATTCCCCTTGCTAATTTGGTATCATTCAATGTATCCTTTTTTTTTTCTTTTTCATGAAGTAGAATGTTTCATTTTCAGTCATATTAACTTCCTTTTTTTCTTAAGCACATTAAAAAAGCACAGCAGTGATACTCTCCCCATTTTTACTTGTTTGTTTACTCTTCCCCTTATTGGACAGATAATCAGGATTGTTGGGCAATAGCAGGATATTTGATACAGCAAGCAACTCATGCCTGGAAAGCTAAACAGTGAGGAGGTAGTTGGGATGCATGAAGTCACAGTCAATGAGTTAACAGGGAAAATATTTATAAATTTAGTGGAATGTTTACAAATGTTAGAAAACAAGATCTGACCTGATGGGACTGATTTCTTTTGCAATTGTTCTTTTAAAGGGTGCTGTGAACTACTCTTTGTGTAGTATAGGTTGGTATATAGCACAGTATCTCACAATTGTTTAACATATACTTTGATCACTTCAAAGTGATCAAAACCTTCCTCTCTTCAAAAAAACATAAAGTACTCATATCACGTTTACTTAACTCAGTGTATTTAACTTAGCCTTATTAACATTATATAGGCCTGCCAAAGTCTTATACTTTTTCAGTTAGTTGCTGTCGGATTATTGGGGTAGGACTATCTGAGGATGCTTTATCTTTAATGAGTTGATACAAAAAGTACTTCATGGTCTTCATGAAAAAATATGTATGTGATGTTACATGAGAATGTAAATAAAAACTAAGGCATTATGTTTTTAGATTTCTGGACTCTGGAATAATAAAGATCAATTTATATGTCTTTTAAATCTTATGAATTAAGCAACGTGCTTATTGACAAAATTTAAATCTTTATTTTAGAGCAATATACTTTGCTGCTTATTCAAACTGCAAGGAAAAGTTGAATGGTTTATTTGATCCTGATTCTACCCAGGTACACATGATTTCAGCTGCAATGGCAGGTATGAATATATGATATTAAAAGACAAAAAATTTTCTGACACCTAGAGACTTAATATTGAATTTTGATGAATTTAACCTTGTAAAGTTAAGGCAGTTAATGTGCTTTTCATTGATGAGCATCTGTAAACATGATTTTTACATTTATTAGTATACAATAAATTTGATTAGGTGGTATATGTAAAATCTTGTCCGTTGGCATTTTGGTATTTAGGAGTTTGTGATAGCATGCAGGTAATATAATATTTACATTGTCTTGTGTAGTACACTGAATATTTAGTGATCACTTTTAACAGTTTTAAGAATCCAACCATAATTACACTTACAAGTTACAGAGCTGTAATTTACTCTTTTCTCCTCAATTTCTGTTAGTGCCTTTTCCCTTTTTGCTGCATGTTTTGGCTTCTGTCTGAAATGTGCCGGCAGTTCTTGGTAAAGTATTCATTTTGTCCTGTGCTCAAATGCTGAAATTTTTGTGAGTGATATATTATTGATAATTCAGAGTTATTGTAACGTATGTATTGAAAAATACGTTTATCATTCCACATAAATCGCACTAAGATAACACTCAAAATGTAGGTACCAGATATGTGTACATGCTTGCTCTAGAAATGTTTCCAGGAACTCTTCTATCATCATTGATGAGACCGTATGATTCTGAATTAAAACAACTAGTCCTGGGCCTCTGCACTGCCTTAAAGATAAACTGGGAGATTGGTTTGACTAGTGTGGTTCTGGAATCATTTGCTGCCCTGCATGTTAGACAAAGCCATGACCTTTGGTTCTCATTAGAAAAATTCTCTATACTTTTCTGAGATTTGTTGTATATTTAACCATGTCTCATATTTCCAAAATATGCTGTGACTTTATAAAGCAAATTATAACTACGTTTGTCAACTATTGATCAGTATATTGAGTTTCAATTAGATGCTTAATAATGAGTGCCTTAAACTGTTAACCATTTTCTGTTTAGAAATAAATTGGATCAATTTCAACCACATACTTAACTAAGAGTAAGTTTGAAATACTAATTTCTGAAAGGTCAATAGCCATATAATAAATCTAGCATGTACCTTAAAAATTATTTTCATGGCTTTTTATATTTAGTAATTGTTGACTGACTCATTGAAGTTTTAAAGCTGGAAGGTAAAGCTTTAAAGATCAAGGTGGTGAAATACTCTTTACCAATGAAGAGAGATCTTGGGCAAGTTAGGTAATTTATGTGAATCTCCATTACCTTATTCTTGTAATGAGTGGGTTGCTCTACATAGGTTTATGTTTTGAGAATTAGTTCTTTAATACCACAGAGATCATCTAGTTACAACTAGAATTTTTTAATGTACTTTTACAGATGTTGAATACAACTAGATATGATTTTTCCCTCTACAAATTTGAGTGTAAAGTTAGTGGCTAATTTCAAACTACATGACTACTGTATTAGGGTCTTTATATTTCTGGATTACCAGTGTTCATGTTTTTGTTTCTTAACCCCAGAAAATTGTAAAGAAATGTTAATCTTTCTTTTTTGAAAGAATTGATGCCAAGAAAGTAGGTAAGCAATTATTTTAAGTTGAGGATAGTTATATATTCAGTATTACAAATTTAGAGTTTCAGAATCTCTTAATTCCCACTGGAACATCTTTTTTCATTGGCATATCTAATCAGAATTTATTACTATATTTGTATCACATTGCAGAGAATTTCAGTGGAATTGCCATTTTGTATTTTTTCTCAAATGTGTACAAATGTTAACTCATAGTTTTCAGTTTTATTTATACATTGATACTATTTCCCAACTTGAATTTCTTGAATTTTGGTAAATTGATAGTCTTATCCTTGTTCAGAGAGTCTTGCACTATTCATTTATTGTGTAATTTGAAAATACTTCTTCCATTTGTTTGCAGTTAGATTTTTCTGAGAACTATGCCTTCAGAGCTTCCTTGCAGTATTCATGAGCAATAACATTTAGCTTTGCAGTTTTTATACATAGCTACATGGTTGGTGAAACTGAATGGTCCCATGCAGACTTAAGGTAGCCTTTTGCTCCCTTCATTCTTGTAAGAGTCTAGACCAGACTGCATTGGTTTTTCTTCAGGATAATTTTTAGAGATCTTCAAAATGTGAATTGGGGATGCAAAGTGCTTAGAGGCAGTCATGTGAAAACTTGTTTTTTAACTGGCTGTTCAAAAAAAAATGCTAACCTTGTCACTTTATCGTTAAAAATGCACTAAAATACACCATTAATGATAGTGTCTGCAAGATTTTGCCACATCAAGTAGCACATGTATTAAGCTTTAGTAACATAGCTTGTACGTAGTTTTTATTCCAAGTAACCTCAATTTAGTTGTATTTTGTATTTTATTAATATGAACTTGAGTGTTTTAGATACTAAACCTTTTTAATTAAAAGGACAGTTTGTTTAAAGGCCATCTTGTTTTCTTTTGTTTTAGTATTTCAAGGGAATAGTATAAGAATTTGTAAACCTCTCAGTTTGAGCTATGAATTTTCATACATTGAAAATTTTTTTTCCAGTTGTGAGGCTATTTAATCAAATCAAGTAATGGTGACTCTGTTTTACCTGCCTTCCCCCCACCCCCTCCCCATATGACATTTGCCAGACTAAGTGTGTCTTAGCTATTGAGGGTATTTATTTTCTTGAGAGTTTCTGTGTGTATTTGTTAAAATGAACTTGCGTATCCCTCTGTATACACTTGGACACAGGCGTGTATACAAAAAAAAAAATAGTATTACATTTCTTCTTTATAGTAACTCCCAATTTTCAGAAGTTTTTATCTAGGTTGTATATACTTTTCTATACAACGGTACAGATTTAAAAGAAATGAATTCTGATTTTTATTGGATTATATATTAACACAGTGATTGCTTAATTTTTTCAATACCAACAATGTAATTGTTTAACATTTACTACATACCTAGTGGGTTTTATTTGCTTATAGCATTCACTGTTATTTTTCAGGATACATTTTCTATTTGACTTATTATTAAAGGTTAAATTTTTACTCATTAAGTAGAAATTTTGTCTTGCATTATAAAATATTCTTTTAAATAATTTGTCCATGGCAGTTTATTTAGCCAAATGGATGGCTAGACGTTTTGTGTGTTTGTATGTAAACATTCTTCCTGTTTTTTTATTTTGTAGAGCACAAGAAACTGAATACAAAATAATCCAAAATATTTCATAAAAATGGATGTGCAATATTACTGATCATAGTGCAAAAGGTGAAAGGTACTATTGTAGCCACCTATACTTTATTTTTTTTAAAAAATTGCAGTTACAAAATGAAGTTACTTGAATTTTCTATTTTTGTTTTATTTATTTATTTATTTATTTATTTATTTTAATTTTAATTCTTTTGGCCATGCTGCGCAGCTTGCAGGATCTTAGTTCCCCCACCAAGGATTTAACCTGGGCCCACAGCAGTGAATATGTTGAGTCCTAACCATTGGGCCACCAGGGAACTCCCCTGTTTTTGTTTTTGTTTTTTACTAAGTAGGCTGATTGTTAAGGAATAGAAAATTGTGATTTCAGCTCTGAGCATGGTAGAATGGTAGGAAAATGGGATATGATAATCCCCTCTAAATATTTTCTTAGATTCCCCTTTGACAAGGTTAGCATTTTTTCTTTAAGGCAAAATTGATCTTATTTTAGGTAAGTATTTGGACTCTGAAACTGCTACAGATGGCAGAATTTTCAGTACCCGGTACTTTTTAAAAAAAATTATGGCCCATTCTTATATTCCTTTCTTTTTCTTTTTTAACTTAAAATTTTCAAAAAGTTAGATCTCACAGTAAATATTTCTCAAATCCTTCCAATGGGATTCATTTTGTACACATGTTTCTGATGAGGTCACTGCTTGTTGTTATGATACAGAAAAGCCTGTGTCTATTTTAGGCATTTACTGTACATTTCTCCCGAGAAAAGAGTGAGATCGTGTCATCTCATGCTCCCCATCCGCAGGTCACTTCCTGTAGAAATATGGACTAACTTAAACCTCGTGAGTACTGATCTGAGCATCTCTTGCAGCCTCTAGTTATAAGAAACACACCCTGGGAATTTATAATAGCTGTGGAATTAATAGAAGGCGGGAAATGAATTTTTATTTCCTGAATTTGTGTGTGCATTATCTATTTTATAAAACTTTAATTCTGATTCCTTTATAATATTCCTTCTAGAAGGAAGAAATGGGTAACTTTTCAGTCATCGTGTACTAAAAGCTTGGGGTCGTTAGCTTGGCCATAGTAGCCTTGACCTCCAAAGAATTCCTTAGCAGTATTTAAGATTTACGTAGCTATTAATGGTATCATGCCGTTCGACAGCTTTTAGAAAAAACAGTAGTTCTCTTCGCTTAGCATAACGTTTTAAAAGTCTAATACAGTGCTTTCTATTCTCTTGTCTGTTGATACTTGGCTTTCTACTTTCTTACAAAAACATTGATCTTAATACCTACCATTACTTTCCAAATATGGGACAAGAATATATGGGATCTTGTTTGTTTTAATTAGGTATTTTTGGGGGTTTTTTAGTAGTTTTAATATATTTTTCTTAGAAGGTTAGGTGGGTTTTGTTCTTACAGAAGTTAATTGAAATAAAAAGAACTGAAAATGCAATACTACAGGTATCACTCACTTAATGAAATAGACATTTTCAGCAAGTTTACTATAACCAGGATTTCTGTTAATCTGGTTTTTAATTGGTTTACATTATCAGATGGAATATTAGATGAAACAGAACTTTAAAAATTGCATTTTAAAAGTTTTTTTTTAACTTTCTAATAAACTATTAACTATACTACTAATAGTATGGCCAGTATACTGCCATTTTGCTTTAACTGACTGTGGAGCAGCAACATTAATTCTTCTTAACCTACAGGTAGATTCTTCATATACTTCTAAATCAGTTTTAATGTTTAATGGGGTGCTCAGAATATTAATATGAAATAGCATATTATCAAAATGTCACAAAATTTAAATGTCAAAATAAAAAGTAATAGGAAGTTTCTAAATTTCAGGGGCACCATCCCCAGTATCTTTGTTTGTCTTAAAAGGAGTAGGAAGATACGTTTAACTTTGACTGTTTGTCAACTTCAGACTGCCTTACCATATATATAATTCTAAGCTAGTAATAAATTTTTATTTCTTCCTGCTTGTTTCATGTTTTGAATTAATAGATTATATTTTTCTAGATTTAATTAGCCTAGTACTGTCTCCATAAGTTTATACTTAGAGTGTCTTTGGTTAAGAGGATGTAATAGCATAAAATCCAAGGACCAGAACTGGTAAAGGACCAATAGCTAAAAACCTGTGGATTATGCCTTGATTCTTTTGTCTAACTTAATGGTTTGCTAGCAGTTAGGCTAGTGTCTTTATTAAGAACTAGCTTGTTACTGGGAGAGTTGAGCCCCAACTGTAGTAAGCACAAGCTGTATAGATATAAGATGATGACATTCTCTCACTTACCTAAATTTTAATGTGTCATGTTCCATAGGTCAATCTGTGTCTGGAAATGAATTTTAGTTAAGTGAGAAATACCTGTTGTTTGCTTCCTGTTTAGTTTATTAACATGTACACAGCATTATGGGTATTTAAAATTTTATTCCTAGTAATATTTATAAATATGTGTTGTAATATTTTAAAGTTTACACATATGGGGTTTTTTTCAGCCTCTAATTGAGGAATTTGAGACTTAGAAGAGTGTTAATGAGCTTGGGTCCTGAGCTTATATTTTTAGACATAGAACTTGTACTTTTTTTAAAAAAAAAGCTTTGATACTCATCTTCTTTTCAAGTAAAGTATAATAAATTGAATGAGATTTTTACCTAGACAGACTGCTTTTTTAAAAGTTGTGTATAAGCATTCCCAGTTTTAGGCTTTCAAAATTTAATAAAAAGCAAATGGTTTTTTCCTAAAATTTCCACATAATAATTAATAAAAACCATTGTGAGTAACGCAGAGTGTTTTGTTGGTTTGTGCTGCTGAGCAGCTTTTTACTAATAAACTCCTAATATTACTGTATAGACATTTAGCTAATGCACATATTTAAGTTTAAAATAAAGAATCATTAAATTAGGCTTATGACCAGAATTCTGATGTCAGGTGCACATTTGCTTTAGAATATAATTTGAATATCTTTAGTTTGACATTTTCACTGAGAATAATGGGGCTCAAGAGAAAAAAAATTGAACTCCATAACTTTATTCTCAGTTAAGCCAACATGCAAGAAAAATCTTTTCCAAACAAAATATTTAAACTGATCTGGTTTCATATTTTTCTTCTCTTTCCTTTTATCAAGAATATATGCATGAAAAGAACTTTTTATTTGAAACATCTTCCTGACACCCTGTCCAACACATTAAATTTTTATTATTTTAGTACTGGCTGATGCTTACAAAATTGTCGGTCCCTTCCTAGTTTTATATTATGTATGTATGTAGTATTAAAAGCACTTGAGAAATGGAGACTATATAATCATTACAAAATTATTGAAGGAGTTATTAAACCAAACTTATTTCAGTTATTTTGCTTGATAATAGAGTCAGTCTGAGCATCTGTGAAACATCTGGCTGTTTCCACAGTATTAATATAGTGGATTAAGGGAGTAAAATTTGAGTTAGCTAATTATCTGACATTATAGAAGGGAGAAGAACCTGTGAGACTAAATTCTACTTCGTAAACAATTCAGTAAAATTATTTTGCCTTTGTAGATATACCCATACTAACTTTGAAAGCAAAAAAAGGTTTATGATTAGTTCTCCACTATATGTTAACTAAAAAAACAAATTACTCCTAAGTGTACCATAGCATTTTTGTTCCTGAAAGTACTTTACTAATATTAAGTGCGCTGGTTATATTTCAAAACCTTTCTAAAAATAATGTGCTTGACCCGCTAGTATTTGATAGCAAGTATTAAAAATTAAGATCCTTAGACATTTCTGCATGTAAGTTTTCACTGAATTTAAAGGCCAAATGAATAAATGTAGGTTGATGTAAGTTATATCAAGTTTGTGTAGTGATCTTAAGTGTTCACAAGTATTATATGAAAATCCTGTTTTGTATAGATGAAGCAATCTTCATAAATTTCCATCATCGAGATTGCATTTCATGTGCTGCTATTTTCCCACAACACTAGGAAGGTAGCAAGTAAAAGATATGCACTAGCCTAGAAACATACTGTTCCAGAGATCTTACTTTACTACCTGGAATGAGCCATCTTAGGGGACCACCCTTCTTGATAGTTAATACATAGTTCTTTAGTTTTAAAGTAAGATAGAACTACCTTCTACTTTAAGTTTCTCTCTTCAGTGTCTATAAAAGTAAGAGGGAAGTTCTGATTTGTAACTTTTTGAACTTTTAAGTTTTTGTATGTTTTTAAGTGCTTGGATGAAAAATAGATCTGTCCTATTAACCCTAACAGAAACCTTATCTCTGTGATACCATTATTTTAAGACTATTAGTAATTGTGTGCTTATATAAAGTATTCACAAGGCCAAACAACAATTCTTTCTGTTGTACAATCAACTTAAGATCAGATATTGGTAAATGCTGACGTTTATGTAGACTCCATTTTGAACATAGTGGTTTGTGATTTAGTTGGATCCCAAGTAGCTATTGTAGAGTTTGCATGCTAAAAAGCCCTAGAATACACAAAATTTCTATGTTTCTTTGTAGAAATGGGTTTCTGAATTTAGCTTAGAGAGTAGAGAGTGCCACCCATAGGATATTCTGAATATGTTGGAAGAGGAGTTTATATATAATCATATTTTGCTCTTAAAAGAATCTTAGTTATGGTCAGAATTAGAGACTGATTTGGAAATAAAAAGTACAGATGTTCATGGTTGAATAGATTTGTAAAATAAAAATGTAAAGCATACATCAGTTGATAGTTTAAATATTTATTTTCTTTAATATAGATTTATATAGTTTTAAAAATCTTGAAGTTAATAGTGTGTTCTTAATTTTTACCAGAGTTCATTTTAAACATGTTTGTTTAGGTTTTACCGCAATCACAGCGACCAACCCCATTTGGCTTATAAAGACTCGGTTACAGCTTGATGCAAGGTATGTTAATTCATTAAAACAAAATTTGTTAAAGTTGGCTTCAACTAAATTTCTTCTATAAATTTGTATCAATGAGATCTAAGTGCCAGGTATCTAAACATTTTTTCCCCTCATTTGCTGCTGATTTGTTTTGTTTTGTTTGTTTTTTGGTTTGGTTTTAAAACTTGGCTGTACCATCAGAGGCAAAAGTGACATTAATAGTTGGCAGTATGACAGTTTCTAGGAAAGAAAGTATATTGTACACTGTGTTTTTCAGTAAAGGAAGAAGAAAGAAAAACAACTTATTAATCTAGCCCGAGCTGTGATACTTTCATTCACTCCATGTGTGATTATAATCGGCCTCCTGACACCTAAATAAACAACATGATCAATGAGTCTAGACTGAGTCTTTAAGGATCATTGCTCAAACTCATGAACCTTGTACCCAGAGCATTCTGGCGTGGAATTTAGCTCTCGTGTATTCATGGACTTCATCTGTTACCGCCAGCCACTTTATAGCACAAGATTATTCATTCAGTACATCTATAATGGGCAGGTACTGGTAGGTTCTAGAGATATCCCAGGAAACAGTTGGGACCAACTTTAAATGGAATAGTCAAGGGATGGTTTTTTGAGCCCATTTTTAACCAGAGGCAATAGTGCAAATCTCACATATCCTAAGTTTAGGGCCTTTGACGTGTTCTGGCAGCTGAGACAAAGCTAGAAGCAGTGTGGCTTAGAGTCCTGCCATCTCAACTCCTGTTGGCCTTCAGAATGGAGGACAGGGAAAAAGTAACACTTGTAAGTAGAGCAAAATGACCTTATCTGATGTATTATAATAATAATAATCACATTGATAGTTTTGAAACTGTTTAGCCTTTCAGTCTGGAGTAGACTGTGTATAACAATTTCCACTGTTTTTTATATTTTAGGGTTTGGGAAGTCTAGTGTAGATATCATAGATTATAAATAAAACTGATCTAAGAAATCATTAACAATTATGCCTGCTTAAAGCTCTGTTTTCCACATCCTGTCATGTGGAATTGTATGCTATTTGGAGACTTGAAAAGCAGTGTCTAATTCTTGTTTCATCTAGAATAATTTTTAATGAAATGTTAAGTTGTGTTGCAGCAGGACTCAGAGTTTATCTCCTAAAGCCAGAGATATGAAAGGTAATGGTAGGTAAGCCAACCCAGAGGTTAAAAAGTGTGAGATGCCAGTCCCTACTGTACTGTGATAAACTACCAGGGGCATGCTTCAGTATGCTATAGGGTAGATTGTAGGTGATCCCGGAAAAGCATGGATTAAAACTCTTTAATGTTGTAAGTGAAAAAAATAATAATCAAGCTAGAACAATTTCCTAGGCTTAGGGGTGGGGAAATGGGATGGGGCTGGGGTAGTAGTGAAAGGTTGATTTGAGGACGCTCCCTTACAGCACAGATCTGGAACAGGGCTGATGTGTTTGCATATTGACCTTGAGGACTCACAGCCCTTGACTTCCTTGTAAGAAAGGATTTGACAGCAGAAACTAATTACAGTTGGTTGCATGGATCATTCAACTAAGAAGCTATTTATTCAGTACCATTAGTTGAGGATAGTCATTGATTCAAGACAATTATTAGTTTATAAAATTGGAGGAATCTGTAGGTTATCAGGTAGGTGTCTTAGTTGTGGTTTTATTTTGTTATGTTATCCAGTTGTATATAATTTATAAATAGTTAAGTTTTCTATTTCTTTTCCCGTGGGTGGCATTTAAACCCATTTCTTACAGATAAAGTTCTATTGGGGGAATCATAATGAAGGTAGTAAATACTTTTACAAACTCAAAATTATATACTTGTAAAAGAGTAGATGCTGCACCCTTAAGTAGCACTAAGAAAGTTTTCTTGGGCACAGTGCTTCATAAATACTTGATAACTGTAGAAGTCCTCATTCACTATTTACTGAGGTGAAAGATATGGCCATTACCTTCAAAGGATCATAGGAAATTTGATTTAAAGTCACCCAGTCACTTTTGGGGAAGAACTGGGTGGGCTTGGAAGAATCCCCCAGGTACACAGAAATTAGCTTAATTATACTCCTTGCTTTGTGATATTCTATTATCATTGGTGTCTCAGTCTTTTTTTTTTTTTTCCCCTATATTGGGTCTTTGTTGCAGTGTTCAGGCTTTCCCTTGTTGCGGCGAGCAGGGGCTACTCTTTGTTGCAGTGTGCGGGCTTCTCATTGCGGTGGCTTCTCTTGTTGTGGAGCACGGGCTCTAGGCGCGAGGGCTTCAGTGGTTGCAGCACACGGGCTCAGTAGTTGTCGCTCGCAGGCTCTAGAGCGCAGGCTCAGTAGTTGTGGCGCACGGGCTTAGTTGCTCCGCGGCATGTGGGATCTTCCCCGACCAGGGCTTGAACCCGTGTCCCCTGCATTGGCAGGCAGATTCTTAACCACTGCACCACCAGGGAAGTCCCAGTCATTCTTTTTATATATTATTAAATGCGAAAAAACTCAGCTTACTTAGAACTACATTTAATATAATGTGCGGGGTTTTTGTTTATTTTGTTGTTTTTATCTTGAGCTGCAGTCACAGTGTGTTTGAACACAGTCACAGTGGATTTTGTTGCTTATTCATACAGTCAGACTTCAATGAAACTGAAGATTCAAAGTAGTTATTTTGCATTCAGTAAAATAAACTATATGTTACCTGTCTAATATGACAAATTTGGGACAGAAGAATAGGAAATCTAAAATGAATGTTTTAAAATTCTGATTTTACTTCCTCATGAATTAAAGAGGGCTATTCTTTAGTAGAGTGGCATATTTCTATATATTTCATTTACTTTATTTAAAAACCTATACTGCTTTATTTTTGTTAATAAGGTTTTTCCCTTTTGCTTTTCAGGAACCGTGGGGAAAAGCGAATGGGCGCTTTTGAGTGTGTCCGTAAAGTGTATCAGACAGATGGACTTAGAGGATTTTATAGGGGCATGTCTGCTTCATATGCTGGCATATCAGAGACTGTTATCCATTTTGTTATTTATGAAAGTATTAAGCAAAAACTACTGGAATATAAGATTGCTTCTACAATGGAAAATGAAGAAGAGTCTGTAAAAGAAGCATCAGATTTTGTGGGAATGATGCTAGCTGCTGCCACCTCAAAAACGTGTGCCACAACTATAGCATATCCACATGGTAAGAGGACTTGAATGTATATGAGTAATCTTCTGTTAAATCAGAAATATTTTCCCACCCCAGCCAATGGCCAACTTATTAGAGTATTTATAATTTTACTGAATTACAGTATAACTAAATACAGTTAACCGTAATGGGATTAAACCTGTGTGAGTCACGTAAGGCTGTTTTAATAGGTCAGTGTAGGTATGCTATAGTAGCATGGCGGCGATTAGGTATGGGCTCTGGACAGTCAGATTTCAGCCCAGAGTCAGATTCCAGCCAGGTGACTTGGGCAAGTTTCTGTTTTTTAAAAAAGTATGGATGTAGGTGCCATACTAGATGCTTTATTACTACGTACATATATACCGTATACATTATTGCTAATCTGCACAAAGATCGTGCAGAGTACTTACAAGTCTAGAGATAATGCCAGGACAGAACCAGAGTTGTCTTCATTTTCAGGTGGGAAACCGGAAATGTTAAGATAAGTAACTTGCTCAAGGTCACATAGCTTAATTACTCAGTGGTGGAGCTCAAATTTGAATTGAAGTCTATAATCCCAAAGACCCAAGTTATTTTGCATTGTTTCATGTTGGCAAATAAGTATATATTAATGATTTTTAAAACTTCCGTTTTTTAAGTTTTATAATATTAGTCTTTTTCATTAATAACTAAGAAGACCACTTAAGAATTTCTCTGTAACACGCTGAGGGTTTTTTGGTAACATTTTTGTTGTTTTGTTAAAGTGTAAACTTTGATTTTGGTATGTTTGAGGGTTTAGTTTGGTTTGGGTTTTTCATCTAAGTGCTTCACTTTTGTTATGCTGATTAATGTTTACAGTCACCTTTGTAAAGCTAAGGCTATGTGATTAAAGCTCTGTCAGGAAAAATGAAATACAGCTAGAAAATGAGTATTTGCTCTAAAACGTAATTTATGAATAAAAACAACTCTTGAACAAAATGGGACTGTCAGCTTAACTCCAGTTTCCTGAGGGCCATTCCTAACTTCTTTAAGAGAAATCAAAAGAGGACAGTGCCAGCAGCATTGGGTAGGTTCTGGCCTCCTATGGGACTGTGACCTGCTCAGGTGAGAGAGAGAGAGAGAGGGTTTTGGAATTGCAAGCACCCTGTCTCTTCAAGTGAGATGATATCATTATAAGAAGAGGTACAGTTTATAAACAGTATTTTGGAGTGAAATATATAAATGACATGGATATTTAAGGCAGGACGTAGGAGATTTCAAATGTTAACATTTGCAGTGAAAGTTACTTTCAACCGTTTCCCTCAGGCCCATCAGGAGCATTGTGTTGAAAAAGTTCGAAAAATAATGGGCATGGAAAGAACAGATTCTTCAGTTTAAACTCTTAATTCTTGTCCCAGCCTCTGCCTTCAGCTGACTAAAACTTCTTAGTAGCCCCCATTTCTTTCTTTACCTTTTAAAATGAAGAAAAATTAGACTAACCTTTAAGATCCTTTACAGCTCTAAAGGTTTATGATTTTTGCCTGGTTGCTTCCCAGATGTGGCCTTTTAGCTGACACTAGTATTTTAAGCATTTTCAGACTTATCCACATGAAATTTCATGTTGGTATATGTGGACCATTGTGAATAAATTAATAATTCTACTTTTTCATTGTAATGTCCACTTCTTAAAAATCTTTCCTGCTTGTTTCTCACTGTATCTTTTTGTATTCATCTTTGATACCACCTCTGTTCTCTTTCCGACTTTACCTTTATTTATCACATCTATTCTCCCTTTTATCTATATCCAGTATACAGCTGATATTTTTGTTTATTCTGTCTTTTACCATTCAGGAACCTATGAAATTTTATAATTAGTATATGTGATTTTAGCCAGCTAGCTTAGGAGTTTGGTGAAAGATATGGCTATGGTAACTAGTTTCAATAAGTTGCACATTAAAAATTACTCCTCATTTATCCTGAGCTTACACTTACAGTCTGATAAATGAGATGTGTCCGGTATTAGGAGGGGTATAAAGATATCACACTGGTGTTTAAATAAAATGACTTTATTTTTTTCCCATACAGAAGTTGTAAGAACAAGACTGCGTGAGGAGGGAACAAAATATAGATCCTTTTTTCAGACACTGTCTTTGCTTGTTCAAGAAGAAGGCTATGGGTCTCTTTACCGTGGTCTGACAACTCATCTGGTGAGACAGATTCCAAACACAGCCATTATGATGGCCACCTATGAATTAGTGGTCTACCTGCTCAACGGATAGCACCACCAGGCTGCTGTACTATAAAGAGGGAAGACCAAAAGATACAGTGGACCATGGAGTACCGAAGCCAGCTTGGTGGACAGAAGGAAAATAGTGTGGGAACATGGAACTATACCTAAGTGGAAGTTTGGTTGTAGGAATTAAAGTAATCATAACCACATTACTTAGTCTTTTTAGTAATGTGAAAAAAAACCTTGGCTGCCTCCAAGAAAAAGCCTTTAGAAGCGCTCGTTCTTCAAAATTGCCATTTTCTCTACCATGTCCACAGGACACAGTTGGCATTTTGTTGATTTATGGCAATCAGAGTATAGTGTTTATTCCGTGAGCACTTTTCCAGTTTTCTAGACAGAGCCATCTGTAACTGTATAACTATCCAAAGATAGTATTGACAGTCATAAATTTCTAATTTCTGCATAATTCCTATAAAATTGAAAAAGAACAGTGATATAGTATTTTCACATTTCCTTGAGAGGATCTGGCACTATATTTTAAAGTTAATCATTTGGGATTAGTAGTCAGTGTTTTTGACGACAAATGAAGTAGTGTCTAAACATGTTTATTTTTAGCTTTAAAATGTTTTGGTTTCCACTGCTCACAGGTGCTTTATGTTTAGCATAATGTGAACACTTAAATTGTTTGTTAATGTATCAATTCAAATGGTAATAGTTTGGGACACGACCAGTAAAATGTTGATTCTTGGCCATTTCAGTGACTTGAGCATGTCCTCTTATCTTTTCTAACCTAATGATACATGAATGAATGCAGTGTCTTTTCAGTGACTTATTAATTATGAACTTGAATTATCCCCTGCCATACCTAGGTATCATTTTCTTAAAATGGAAAACATTTACTGCTTCTGAATGTTTCTCTATTTGGTTTCACATTAAGAATTTGAACCTTTGAATTATTTCCAGAAGCTCTGCATACATTGCATTTATTTAGTAGAGAAAATGGTAATTTTTAGCTTTGTCCTTACAAGGTGTTTTCTTTTTTTAAGATGATGTTATAAATACCTGGGGCAGCATAAACATTATAGACGAAGGGCCCTCTGCAATCTGATTGGGCAGGTAATGATCCTAATTAACTTACAGTTTTATAAATGAACAAACTGCTTTGGACAAGGAATTTATTCCATCCGAATTTCTTGAATGGTAAATCATAGAAAGATTCAAGTTAATTCAGATTAAGCGTGTTAACAGGATATAGCTTTTACATTTTGCTGTTGAGTTCAACTGCACCTTTTAATACTTTAAATGTATTATATGTATGGCCCTTATGAAGATATTTGCTGTAATTCAATTAAAAGACTTTCGCTTATGGATGTTGCTATACTGGTGTATGAAACTTATACAATTAAACTCCAGTGTGGTAGTCATTTCAGTATACATGAACTGTACATTTTGTGCAATGGCTTTATCTTAAGAATGACTTTTTGTGAATGCACTTTGTGGCCTTTTTGGAGGGAGAGTGAGAGTAGGAGAGAATTCCCAAGATTACTTTTTTTAAGTATTGGTTATGTATTAGGCAGAAACAGTGTTCATAACATTTTTCTGGGATTTAGGTATATTTTGGAGATCTTTACTATAAATGTTTTAAGTATTCTTATGTACACTGTAGTGCCCCTAACATATAAAAAAATCATAGCATGTCATTGCAAGCTTTCTCCACTGTCACCAGTGAGACACAGTGCCCTCTTAAATTCCTATACCTTAACTTCCTTGCAATCAGCAGTAACTGGATGTTTTTGAGGTGCTTCGATTGGAATTTAAAATATTCCAATCTCTTTGGAGACCAAAGGCAAATTCAGTTTCATTACCTTTGGGATTATTAATACCTTTTATGGTGAATTTCAGCTTTGGCATATATTGTGAGGAACATGCCCCCCACCCCCCCCCAAAAAACAGTAATGGGGTTTGTAACTTAAATCTGTAAAGAAAGTGTCAATATATAGTGTTTTCATTTTCATGTGCCACTTATACTGCCTAATACAGTGCAATTTGCCTTGTGAAGATCTGTAAACATTAGTTGTATTGAATGTCAGACAGAGACTCTCTAATCTTAGTGATCTGAATACCCCACAAATGATTAAGAATGATATAAAAACCAGCAGCTAAGGAACATCTTATTTAGTTGTAGCAAATTCATAACAAGTGTCCTTCAAGGATGAACTCGTATTCTATTCCTGTTTGTATTTGTATTGACCCTTTAGTGCATTTTTTTCAGCTTTTAAAAGTGAGTATATTTACGTGCTGGAAGGAAAAGATCTTAGAGTCTCAGACTTTGTTTCTTTGTGCGACAACTGGAAAGGAGCAATGAAGTTTGTTTTTTCCCCCCAAAGTACAATCTGCTGTAGTTTATGTATGACAAAGATAATTTTAAAAGAAAACTTTATATAAAAATTGTACATAAAGTTTGTCTTTGAAACATTTCTTTGGAGATTTTTTTTTAATTGATGCAAACGTTTAAAAAGAAAAAAAAACAAAAAGCATTGGTCTTCTTTTTTAAACTGTGTTTTATTTTCATCTGTTTTCTATCAGATAGCTTTTTATTTCTAGTGTAGAGGTAGTCAGCACTCTTCAAATTGGTATGTACTTTTATTGGAGAATTGTCTCAGAAAATTGAACTTTTCAGGTTAAAGTGGTACCTACTGAAAGAACATACTCATAGAGCAGCAGATAGGAACTCTGGTACTTGTGGCTTACAGAAACAGTTTACTAGATTTCAAAGTCAAAAATCTGAGAATGACCAACCTGTGATTGTGGGGTACCATACAGTGCTTTTAAATCCAGGGAAAAAACTGTATCACCAAAGCTTTTGTCTTGGTTTTCCTTATGTATGTAATTTCGTGGAACCAATCTTACTAGATGGGACCCTCAAGCAATTGATTTTTTAACTCTGACACCAAGAGAGAATATCATTAAATTATTTAATCCAGACTTTTGTCTCCTAAAACCAAATGCCCATTGTGGAATAGCATTATTCTATTAGGACCAGCTGAGTTTGGGTTGTTAGGAATAATGCGTGTTTACTCTTTACTGGAGTATAAATACGTCACCATTTTTAGATTTTGTTTTAGATCACTACAAATACTGATTTGATCTTGAAGGACTTAAGTGCTAGGAATCAGTTTATCCTTTACCCTTCCAGCGTTGTTCGTGCTGTCTTTTGTTGTTTACATGCTCTTCTGCCTGGACTGTTAGCAGTATAGGGACCCCTTTGGGGCTGGTAAATAATAGTTCAGCCTTTTTCTCCTCTAGTATTGATCATGACTTTAACATTCCTAAGAATATAGATGTTTCTAAATGATTTAAATTGGAAGGGGATTTTAACTATATAAAAGTATTTAATACAATGTACTAACTTTCGGCCCACACAAATCTCCATTGTGCCCTTATATTTCTCAATCTACACTCTGCTTTTTATGCTACTCCTTTTAGAAACTGAAAATTCTAGTTTTACTCAGTTTTTGTGTTAATAAACATTTTGAATGTGTACCCCTGCATATGTGAACCATTAAATTATGACCTGTCAGTCATAGCTAAATAATCGACTTCAAAGAGTTGATATCCTTTGACCATTTATGTGACATTTGCTATTGAATTCCTGTATGTGGCTGTAAATTATGTGCATTTACTCTGTATTTATGTTAACTAGCTGAATTTTATTTGAATTGTTAAAATTCCAAAAATTAAAATATGCATATGAAAATCCGGTGTTCGTTTTTCAGTTTTTCTATAATGTATCCTAATACTCTGGTATGGTGAGAATGTAATCGTACTTTCTTAGGATTAATGTGTAGAACAAAAGTGCATGGCCATTTTTTTCAAGTTAAGTGTTAGGGTCCTACCTGCTAGACCTAGTGATAGATACCTCTAGGAATTGAAAGGTCAAATAATCCCACTCCCTCATAGTTCAGGAAGAAATTTCTTTTCTTGCATATTTTCCACAGGTTTGTTGATCTGTAAATCCAGGACATTTCATGTATCAAAATATCTAATTTGCAAAGAATATTTGAGAAATTGGAGCCTGATTAGGTTATTTGATTGATTCCTTCCTAGCTTGTAATTTTTTTTTTAACAGTAGGAGCTTTTGTTTGTTTTAATTTCAGCCTTTGGGAAAGCTAAGAATATTAAAGGTAAAGAGCTGGAAACTTGTTATAATAACCAAATGAATCCACATATGATAGATTGAAATACAAGTGACACAGGTATAAGTGTTATGTAGTGCCTACCCACTTTATATTTTGTCTGTTTTGTTTTTTTAGGTTTTCCCAAATTGTAGTAACCATCAAACCACCTAGTTTTGTTAGTAAGGAAACCAGGACAAATTTGTCATGTTCCATTTGTCAACATAATGCTGAAATTGGCCTCCTGACAGTACTCTTTCCACTGAAGACTGAAATGGTGGGTAGAGTGAAGATACTGGCAAAATAACGGTATGACTTAGCTCAAGTGTCCCAGGTGTAAATTGTGTGGATGTGTGTTCGTTACCAAATATCAGGAGCTGTGATAGAAGAAGGAATCTGTGAGTTAACGATTTCTTAAGGTTCAAGTGTGACATCTGTACAACTGATACTCAGGCAAGCAAGCAAAGTGTAGTTAAATGATTTCCTTTGTTAATTTTTTGCATTGCACAGACCCCCTGACTACCTTTATGTATGGAGTCAACTCAGTAAATTTGTAGAGTGCTGTGTTTATACAGTGATTTCATGTGATTTCCCAAAAGCCTGTATGTTGGGTGAATAGACACATGATATTTAAAGGGTTGTTAGTTACAGCTGGTCTTTTTCAATTTGGGTGTTCGTGTTTACTCACTACACTAGGTTATTCATCAGCACTTGAGATGACACTGAGATGATTTACAAAAAAAAAAAAAAAGGCTTCCCCTGGTGGTACAGTGGTTGAGAGTCCGCCTGCCGATGCAGGGGACACGGGTTCGTGCCCCGGTTCGGGAAGATCCCACATGCCGCGGAGCGGCTGTGCCCGTGAGCCATGGCCACTGAGCCTGCGCGTCCGGAGCCTGTTGCTCCGCAACGGGAGAGGCCACAACAGTGAGAGGCCCGCGTACCGCAAAAAAAAAAAAAAACTAAAAGATAGATGGGAATTGGCTTAGAATGAAACATTGGGGAGTCATGAGAAATGGAGCTCAGTAAGTAAACTGGAACAACATGGCCTGTCTGTCTTTGAAACTGATCTATATAGAGCTTAGATTACGTCCTGAGGCTACTGGAACAGCAGTGGATTTTTTTTTTCCAAAGCATCATAGAAAATCAGACTTAACAAATAGGTTCAGTTTGTCTTAGATGGGCAGCCCTCAATTATACTACCTGTGAACCTCAGGAATGTTGTATTTTCTCTGAAGTGTCATGGTGATTAATTCTGTTAGAAAAATCTGGAAAGGCTGCCTGGAAAAAAATAGTATTTTTACCCAGACTTTGAAACAGGGATGGAAATATGGGCTGATACAGGAAGGGGTGTTCCTTGAAGTAAAGATCAAAGTTTTCTAATAGCCCATTAGGAAAAATAATTTATTCTTTCCTGGGAACTGATTCAAAAGTAACTGTCTTGACATTTTGAAAACTAGTGGTAGATCCAGGATTCTAAACCTAGTCAAATTCAAAGGAGCTCATTACATCTAGCCCAACAAAATTTAGTGCTAGACCCTCCTTTTCTGTTACCCAGTTCCCTACTCTTAAAAGCACCTCATAGAGGCTTCCCTGGTGGCGCAGTGGTAGAGAGTCCTCCTGCCGATTCAGGGGACGCGGGTTTGTGCCCTGGTCCGGGAAGATCCCACATGCCGCGGAGCGGCTGGCCTGTGAGCCATGGCCACTGAGCCTGTGCGTCCAGAGCCTGTGCTCCGCAACAGGAGGGGCCACAACAGTGAGAGGCCTGTGTATGGCAAAACAAAAAAAAACAAAAAAAAAACCACCTCATAATTCCTCCTTGAGTCTCATTGTCGAGAATAGTCCATTTTCAACTGCTACTTCTGAACCTTAGCTTTCAAGATTATCCAATAAGATTGATGAAAATTGTATGAACTGTGAGTTTTAGTGGCCCAGATTATTTGATCTATACCTTTCTAAACTATATACTGATTTTTTGTTTTGCTTTTTGTCTCCACACCCCTGATAAGTATGCTAGGGCAACTAGACAATAATATGAATAAAAATGAACAATTACATCACCATACACAAAAGATGGATGATAGGTCTAAAGGTAAAAATTAAAATTGTAAACCTAGAAGAAAATATCTTTGCAACCTTGGAGTAGGCAAGGATTGAAATTTACCAAAAAAAGGCACTAACCATTGAAGAAACATCAAAATTTAAAAGACACCATTAAAAGTAAAAATGCAGCCACAGACAAAATATTCACAGTATATCTGACAGGACATTTAATAAGGAAAATTTTTAAGGTAAAGACCTGAACAGCCACTTTACAAAAAAGTAGGCATATGAGAAGATACTTAACATGATTAATGAATTAGAACCAAGGAAACCCTACAGTGCACCCTGTACAATGACAAGTAAACATCATACCGAGGATGTTCAGACAACTGGGACTCATACATTGTTGTTTAGAGTGTTAAAATGGTACAGCTACTTTGGAAAGATGCCATTTCTAGGAAAATTTAAAACTATATCCACTGTATCACCCAGAATTATTACCAGGTGGGGAGGAAAAGTTTCCCAAGAGAAATGAAAAGTTGTCCTCAAATGTTCATAGCAGCTTTATTACTAAAGGTGGTCATCAAGAGAAGGTCACTTTATGTTCATACACTGCAATACTGCACAGCAAAACAAAAAGCAAGATGTGAATTACTGATACATGCCATAGCATGGATGAGTATCAAAAACATGTTAGATGCAAGAAGCCTGGCACAGAATAGTATATCCTCTGTTCCATTTATGTGAGGGTCAGGAACAGGCAAAGCTACTCAACATGATAGAAGCCCAATTAATGTTTACTTGAAGGTGTGGGGGAGGAGCTGACTAACAAGGGGGCCTAGTGGAACTCTGGAATAATGGCCATCTCTCACATGTTGATTTGGGTAGTGGTTAAATAGGTGTGTACACAATATGAAAATCATTAACTGTACATTTAATATTTGTTCACTTTAAACGTATTTAAAAATAACGTGAAATAAAGATACTTAAGGAAAAGAGTAAATTTTGAGTGAAAGCTACAGAATGAAACCCATGAAGACTTGAGATACTGGAAGTATCAAAGTACAGTTCATAAAGTAGTCATGCTTAATATGTTTCAAGAAATATATAAAATGGAGGTTTCACAAGTGAATATCTGATTGTGGTATCATGAGTAAGCTGGACCTCTGAGCAACTCACCTCTTCCGTGACAGCTAATCTTAGAACATGCTTCTTAAGGCATTGCTGGCAAAAAAATAGAAGGGTTCCCCAAGGACTTTTCCCCCTCCACTCCTCTACCCCAAGCCCAAAGCTAAACTATTAGAGTAAATCTGGATTAATCAGGGTAGGGACTGGTGCTGCAGCTTGATGACCAGGAGCAGTTATATTTGGGGTCTGGGGCTGAAGAGTAGGGGAGTCAGAGCAGGCTGAGGTGCTTCCAGGATGGGGATACCAGTAGAAGTAGAATCAAATCGTTAGAGGAAAACTTTCCAAGTTAGGCCTACAGAATTCTCATAGCATTACTTGATGATCACTGAACACGTTAAGACCAGCCACTGTGAGTGATTACAGAAACACGGAAACAACACATTTAACACTGTTAAACACTTAATAGGTTCCAACTGTCAAGAGAGAAAATGCAGAGTAGCTGTAATTACTAAGATGAGCATACAATAAGAAACATAAGGGATAAACAGACCAAAAGTTAAAATACAGGAACTAACATCAACTCAATAGATAAGTCAAAAATGGACTAGACATAAGTGAAGTGATTTAAACTGTAAGGTATATCTAAATCATTGACCTAGAAGACAGCAAAGAGAGAGAAAAGGACTGTATGAATGAGAAGTTAGGAGACATGGAGGATGGAATGAGAATGTCTAATACTACATTATATTAAAGTAATGAAGAGAATAGAGAAGAGGCAATATTTTAAAAGGTAAAATCCACAGAGTTGATAAACATGGATCCATGATCCACGAATCACAGTGTATCCTAAGTAGGATTAAATCATGCCTATACACATAGTGAAACTGAAGAACATCAAAACAAGGTGAAGATCTTGATTTCTGCTACCTGCATAATGGGCTACGTTTTAGGGCCAAAGTTTCTAATGGGTGCAATTAAAATACTAGATAAAATACTTCAAAAATCTTATCATCCTAGAGTTAATATAATAATGAGGAACAAGCAGGCCAAAATCCAAGATACAGCAAGAACCTATAAAATTAATAGGCACTTAGACGTGTTTGCTGATCTGACTATAATCTTGATAGCCTTTCAGAACAAGGGAGACAGAAGCAGATGACCAAGCAGGCCTCCCCTAAGTTGAGGAGCCTAGTAGACCCTTCCCGTTAAGCTGGGACCCCAGAAGTACATTTGGATTCTTTTTTCTGCCCCCTTGGGACCAGACAAAGTTTCCTTGGTGCTGAGCAGAACTGAGAAGAAAAATTGAAAGAGGAAAAGAGCCTATCCCTGAGACTGTAGATAAGTACTGACCCTTGAGCAGAATTAAAGCCCAAATCTGCATTATTAGAGTGGGGAGGGGGACCCTCGGGTCATGAATGAAAGTGGTTCCAGAAATATAAATCTCAAGTGCACAACAGAAGCAAATCCCATTCATTCCTGGAAAAAGCAATCCTCATCCCTCATCCCAGGTCGTGGTAAAACCACATCCAGAGTTTTCCGAGGCCTATGAGACTGCACCACTGGGGAAAACCCTCAAAATAGAAGCAAAAACAGCCTGTCCTCCCCCCACCAAAAAAAACAAAAACAGATTCTGGAGTTATCAAATAAAGATTGCCAAATGCAAACTAGTACACTTTTAAAAATATAAGGCCTACTTGAAAACAGAATGGGCCGCTTAAAAATGGTAGAACAGATTTGAAAACCAAATATAACTTCTAGAAATGAAAAACAAAATTTAAACCGCAGTTGGACAATGTTGAAGGAGAATTGTGGAACTGAAAGATGGAGCAGAAGAAATGCAGAATGCAGCAAAGGGGAAGAAATTACGAGAGAGTAAGATGCAGGCAGGATACACAGCAAGTCCAATAGATGTTTGATTGGTGTCCCAGAGAAGCAGAGAGAAAACGGATCATAGAGATCATCTGAAGCTACAAAGGCTAAGAATTTTCTCAAACTGATGAAGAACAGTACTCCACAGATTCAAAATCCCAGGTAATCCCAAAGAGAATAAATAAAAATGGGCCCCTATCTAGACACAAAGTCGTGAAATTAGATAACCAAAGGCAAAGGGAAAAATTTGAGAAAAAACATCCAGAATTTTTCCTTTGACAGAACCTTCAAAGCAATGACAGCTAGGCTGACAACTAACTCCACATTAATAACAGAAGACAATGGAACAATTCCTTCCAGGGCACTGCCAAACTAGGATTTTATACCCAGTAAAAATCTTTCAGAAATGAGAATAGAATAAAGAAATTTCAGAAAAATTAAAACTGGGAGTTTGCTATCAACAGAAGCTCACCAAAGGAAATCCTAAAAGATTTAGGCAGAAGGAATCTGAGACCAAATGGAAGGCCTAAAATGCAAGATAAAATGGTAAACAAAAAAGCAGTAAGTTAGGCAGGTAAATGCAAAAGGTGTTTAACCATATGAAAGAGATAATTGTGGCATTTTTTTTAAATAACAGAAAAATACAGCATATTACAATTTTTTTTTAATGTTTTAATTTTTGGCTGCATTGGGTCTTCGTTGCTGTGCGCAGCCTTTCTCTAGTTGCGGCGAGCGGGGGCTACTCTTTCGTTGCGGTGCGTGGGCTTCTCATTGTGGTGGCATCTCTTGTTGTGGAGCACAGGCTCTAGGTCTGCGGGCTTCAGCAGTTGTGGCATGCGAACTCAGTAGTTGTGGCGCACGGGGTTAGTTGCTTCGCGGCATGTGGAATCTTCCCAGACCACAGCTCGAACCCGTGTCCCCGGTGGGATTTTCCCAGACCAGGGCTCAAACCCGTGTCCCCTGCACTGGCAGGCAGATTTTTAACCACTGTGCCACCAGGGAGGCCCCAAGCCCATTACAATTTTATGAAGGTGAGGAAGGAGGTAAGTGGGAGTTTGAACATTCTATGAACCTTGTATTAACCAGAAGGAAGACAAAGATTTTGATTCATTTAAAATTTTAAATATACATTGTAAGACATAGGATAACCAATGAAAGGCCTCTTCCCCATACTAGTAGAAGGGGAAAACATGAAATTCAGTTAAAAAGAAGGCCAGAAAGGAGAGACAAAAAGCATGAAATACAGATAGTTTTAAATCCAAACATATCAGTAGTTACATTAAGTGGAAAAGGACCAAATGTTCCAGTTTAAAGATTTTCAGCCTGAATTTAAAAACAAACAACAACTTTGTGAAAGACATGGCTAAACCATAAGGGCATGCTAAGGTTGAAAGTAAAAGAATTGGATAAGGTGTAAAAATACTACCCAAAGGAAAATAAGTGTAACTATATTGCTACCAGAGAAAAAAGACTTTCAGGCAAGAAAACATCCCTAGAATTCAAGAAGGTTAGTCACCACGTATTAATAAAAGATTTGTTTCACCAAAACACAATGATTCAATGATTCAAAATTTTCATGCATCTAATGACATTTTCTCATTGTATAAAGCCAAAATGGAAAGAACCACAAGAAGAAACAGACAAACCCACAGCAATAGAGGTAGTTTTTGACAAAATTCACTCAGAAATTGATAGAACAAGCAAATAAAAACAGTAAGCATATAGATTTCAACAAGATGATTAACAACTCTGACCCAGTGGGAACACCGCATTCAACATCTACAGAATATGCGTGTTTTTTCAAGCATACACAGAATGTTGATAAAAATGGATCCAACAAAGCGAGAGAGAGGCATGGACATATATACACTACCAAAAGCTCCGGACACACAGGCTCCGCAGCATGTGGGATCTTCCCGGACTGGGGCACGAACCCGCGTCCCCTGCATCAGCAGGCGGACTCTCAACCACTGCGCCACCAGGGAAGCCCTGATTCACTTTGTTATAAAGCAGAAACTAACACACCATTGTAAAGCAATTATACTCCAAAAAAGATGTTAAAAAAAAAAAAAATGGACCCAAGCAGTCTCATCGAACTTCAAAGTATTAAAGTCATACAGAGGAGTTTCTGGGACCACAAAGCAATTAAACTGGAAATCAACAAGAAGACTGAAGAACTTTGTAAGTTTGGAAATTGAGAAACATGCTTCTAAAGAATCCACAAATCCCCTCAGTCAAATGGACAAAATATTTTAAACTGAATGATAACAAAAAGTCTGAATGTCAAAACTGATAACTTTTTAAGCAGTCCTTAGAGAAAATTTTACCTTTTAAGCCCATATATTATAAAAGGAAAAAAAGGCTGAAGATTAATGAGGTAAGCATTTATATTAGTTAGGGTAGGCTAGGGCACAGTTTAGAGACTCAAATACGTAATGGCTCAACCTAATACGAATTTATTGCTTGCTCTTTTAAGGATCTTGGGCTGAGAACAGGTTGGTTCTGCTCTAACAGTCCTTTAGAGACTCAGCTAACTGAGGCTCTGTGATTCTCAAAACTCCCCTTCCAAGGGTACACTGGGGCTGTGGTTCTCATACTTCAGCATATATCCAAATCATGCAGACAGTTTTGTTTTTCTGGTGTTGTCATTGTTCTTTAAAGTGCAAAATGTTACCTATCTTAGAGAAGCTATAAATCGGTAGGCAAAATTCCATCATTTGGGGAAATAGTTCAGAGAATAGAACTTTTAGATGTATTTTCCCCATACTATTACAAAAATATTTTCCCCCCAGCCTTATTGAGATATAGTTGACATATGACATTGTATACGTTTAAGGTGTACAATATGATGATTTGAAAGTACACTTTTGTGTGCAAAATTGTTGCAGGAAAGAGAGTGGGGCACGAGAGGATGGTCACATCCCAGGTCACCTCTGAGTCCCTGGGATAGCCACCAAGTGTGGGTTCTTGGCTTCACACAGGAAAGAATTCAAGGGCGAGCCATAGCAAAGTGAAAGAAGGTTTATTCAGGGAGAAACACACTCCATATGTCAGAGTGTGGGCCATCTGGGAAGGTGAGAGAGGCCCCAGGGTATGGGGTGGTCAGTTTTTATAGGGGTGGGTAATTTCATAGGCTAAGGAGTGAGAGGAGTATTCCAGCTATTTTGGGGAAGGAGTGGGGATTTCCAGGAATTGGGCCACTGCCCACTTTTTGACCTTTTGTGGTCAGCCTTGAAACTGCCATGGGCCTGTGGATGTATCATTTCATTTGCTGAAGTGTTACAATGAGCATATACTGAGGCTCGAGGTCTAGTCATCTGCCATCTTGGACCTATTTGGTTCTAATCAGTTTATGTCATGTCCTCGGGCTATGTTATTCTTTTAAAGGTTGTGCCCTGCTCCCTTCCTTTCTCAAAATGATTACTACAATAAGGTTAGTTAACACCTCCATCCCCTCTCATAATTACCATTTGAGTGTGTGTGTGTGTGTGTGTGTGTGTGTCTGGTAAACCATTTAAAATCGGACTCTTAGCAACTTTCAAGGATATAATACAGTATTGTAAATATCGTCACCATGCTGTGCTTTAGATCCCCAGAACTCATAACTGGCCGTTTGTACCCCTTGACTAAGATCTCCCCAGATCCCCTCAATCCCAGCCCTTAGCAACTACCATTCTATTCTCTATTTCTATGAGTTCAGCTCTTTTAGATTCGTATGAGATCATACAGAATTTGCCTTTCTCTGTCTAACTTATTTCGGAAGACGTTTTAGTATGGTGTAGTCCCACTTATTAATTTTTGCTCTTGGTGTCATATCTAAAAAATTGTTGCCAAGAACAATGTCAAGGAGATTTTCCCCTATTTTCTTCTAAAACTTTTACGTTTCAGGTCTTACATTTAAGTCTTTTTAATCCATTTTGACTTAATTTTTGTGTAAGATCGGAGTTCAATGTCATTCTTTTGCATGTGACTATCCAGCTTTCCCACCACAATTTATTGAAGATACAATCTTTTCCATATTGAGTGTTCCTGTCTCCTTTGTCAAATATTAGTTGACTATATATGCATGGCCAGTATCCTGTTTTTCTCCATCCTGAATCCCCTCAGGGTACACCAGGGAAGGAGTGGAGGGCAGCGGCTGTAGTGGCTGATAGCTTTAAGACCTCCAAAACATCCTTTGTTTACTGAAATGGCAGGCGACACTTTGTCCACAGTAGATTATGACCAAATTGGGATAATCCCAACAACACAAGGCTAGTTTAACATAAATAATGTATTAATGCAAATTTATCACATCAGCAGATTAGTGAAGAAACACCATACAATCATCACAGATGTGGAAAAAGCCTCCAGTGAAATTTAATATTCAGTCATGAATTTCAGGTCTTACATTTAAGTCTTTAATCCATTTTGACTTAAATTTTAATCCATTTTGACTTAATTTTTGTGTAAGATCGGAGTTCAATGTCATTCTTTTGCATGTGACTATCCAGCTTTCCCACCACAATTTATTGAAGATACAATCTTTTCCATATTGAGTGTTCCTGTCTCCTTTGTCAAATATTAGTTGACTATATATGCATGGCCAGTATCCTGTTTTTCTCCATCCTGAATCCCCTCAGGGTACACCAGGGAAGGAGTGGAGGGCAGCGGCTGTAGTGGCTGATAGCTTTAAGACCTCCAAAACATCCTTTGTTTACTGAAATGGCAGGCGACACTTTGTCCACAGTAGATTATGACCAAATTGGGATAATCCCAACAACACAAGGCTAGTTTAACATAAATAATGTATTAATGCAAATTTATCACATCAGCAGATTAGTGAAGAAACACCATACAATCATCACAGATGTGGAAAAAGCCTCCAGTGAAATTTAATATTCAGTCATGATAAAACTCTTCACAAACTAGAAGTAGAAGGTGAGTTCTTTAACCTGATAAGAAACATCTCCAAAAAACCTATAGTAGCCATCATACTTAGAAGTGAAATGTTACTATAGTTCCTTTGAAATCAAGAACAAGTCAAGAATACTGCCATTACCACTTTTTGACCTTGTACTTAAGATCCTAGCCAGAAACAATTAGAGAGGAAGAGACTAAGTTATTATGATTATCCACATGGAAAATTCAAAAGAATCTATACATTAATTTTTAGAATTAACATATGTTTAACAATGTTGCTAGGTATATAGAAATAATTGTGTTTTATTGAAGCAACAAACAAAATATTACAAACTTTAAATAATACCATTTACAATAGCAACAGTGAAAAATAACATAGCTGGACCTAAAGCTCAGAAAATATGGAGAAAATGATACAAAATGATACTCTTTTGGAAAACTATTAAAGAAGTCCCAAATAATTGTAGAAATAAAACATGTTATGGGTAGGGAAACTTAGAGCAATAGTAATTGTCTCCAATAGACCAATGGATTCTATATGATTTAAGATCAACAGCATTTTTCTTAGAATTTAATTAAAGTAATCATAAAATGTACATGGTAAAACAAAGGACCAGAATAACATAGATGCTTCTAAAGAAGGATAAGATAAGGTGACTTTTTTTTTTTTTTTTTTGGGGTACGGGGGCCTATCACTGTTGTGGCCTCTCCCATTGAGGAGCACAGGCTCTGGACGCTCAGGCTCAGCGGCCATGGCTCACAGACCCAGCCACTCCACGGCATGTGGGATCTTCCCGGACCGGGGCACGAACCCGTGTCCCCTGCATCGGCAGGCGGACTCCCAACCACTGCGCCACCAGGGTAGCCCAAGGTGACATTTTTATGATAAAGTTGGAGTAATTAGGACTTCTGGTATTGGCACAAGGATATACAGCTGAAACAATGGAGCAGAAGACAGAGCCCAGAAACAGACACACACCTAGACAGAGACTTGATTGTATCTGAGATAGCATCACAAATCATTGAGAACTGGATGGACCATTCAGCATGGTGCTGGTTCAAGGTTATCCATATGAAAAATTGTAAAATTGGATATTCATATCCAGTTGGTGGATACCTTATGCCATACTAAAAGAATCCATTTCAAATGGATTAGATGTAAATGTGAGAGGCCAAAATTTTACAATTTTAAGAAGAAAATATAGGAGAAAATCTTTATAAACTAGTGGGAGAGAAAGTTAAGCAAGACACAAAAAGTGTACATCGGATGGGAAATGATTGATAGATTGGACTACATTAAACCTTATAACTTCTTTTCCTCAAAATACTTCAAAAAGAATGAAAAGATAATGCCAAACGAATATATTTGCAACACATGTAATTGACAAGGTATAGTATCAGAATGTATAAAGAACACCTGTGAATCAATCAGTTAAAGACAACCCAATAAAAACCTGGACAAAAATCATAAATAAGCATTGTGCAGGAGAATAAAACCTGATCTGCAATAAGCATGTGAAAAAATGTTCATCTTAGTAGTAATTAGGGAACTGCAAATTAAAATCACAAGAGGTCATTTTACAACGATCAAAAAGGATGTAGAACAGAGGAATTCTTCTGCACACCAGTTGGGAGTGTAGAGTGGTATCATCCCTTTGGAAAACATTTTCATTATATTATAAAGTTGAAGATGCTTATACCTAAGCAGCCCTCCCACTCCTACGTGTCTACACCAGAGAAACCCTGGCTCACATGTTCCAGGAGTCATGCCCAAGAATGTTCACAGCAGGCTGGTGGCAATAGAAAAACACTGAAAACATTGTAAGTGTCCAAGGACAAAAGAGTGGAGAAATTCACATCAGTGAAAATGAATGAACCACATGATCAGCATGGTTCAGTCTCAGGAGCTTAATTTTGAATAAGAAATGCAAATCACAGAAGCATACGTGTAACTCGATTTATATAAGATAAAGTTCAAAAACCTGCAAAACTCAACAAAATGTGTTTAGGCAAACATATATGTGTGTTTTTTAAAAAGCAAGGGATGGGCTTCCCTGGTGGCGCAGTGATTGAGAGTCCGTCCGCCTGCCGATGCAGGGGACACGGGTTCGTGCCCCGGTCCGGGAAGATCCCACGTGCCGCGGAGCGGCTGGGCCCGTGAGCCATGGCCGCTGAGCCTGCGCGTCCGGAGCCTGTGCTCCGCAACGGGAGAGGCCACAACAGTGAGAGGCCCGCGTACCGCAAAAAAAGACAAATAAAAAAAAAAGCAAGGGAATGTTAAAAATGCTGGATGGTGGTTACCTCTGGCAGGAGAAAGGGGAAGAGGGTGGGATGGAGAATAGGCACAGAGGAGACACTGAAGGAACTGATGCTCTGTTTCTTCAAGCTGCTGATGGGTCTGATGATTTAAAATTTTTTCCTTCCTATCTATCACTGCATCAAATTACGCCTACACTTTAATAACTTAAAGCAGCAAATACCTACTGTCTCACGGTTTCTGTGGGTCTGCGTCCTTCATCCCAGGGACTCACGGGGGGCTGCCGTGTCAGCTGAGGCTGCAGTCAACTCAAGGCTCGCCTGGGAAAGGATCTGCCTCCAAGCGCACTCGTGTGATCATCCACAGGATTCAGTTCCTCACTAGTTCTTGCACTGAGGGCCTCAGATGCTTGATAACTCTTGACCAGAAGCCACTCTCAGTTCCTTGCTACAGTGCAGTTCACAACAGGGCAGTTGGTTTCATCAGAGTGAGTGAGTAACGTTTCTTTCATTTCAAGCGTGTTTCTTTCTTTCTTTCTCTCTCTCTTTTTTTTAACATCTTTATTGGAGTATAATTGCTTTACAATGTTGTGTTAGTTTCTGTTGTATAACAAAATGAATCAGCTACATGTATACATATATCCCCATATCCCCTCCCTCTTGCATCTCCCTCCCACCCTCCCTATCCCACCCCTCTAGGTGGACACAAAGCACCGAGCTGATCTCCCTGTGCTATGCGGCTGCTTCCCACTAGCTATCTATTTTTGGTAGTGTATATATGTCAGTGCCACTCTCTCACTTCAGCCTCCAAGCGCACTCGTGTGATCATCCACAGGATTCAGTTCCTCACTAGTTCTTGCACTGAGGGCCTCAGATGCTTGATAACTCTTGACCAGAAGCCACTCTCAGTTCCTTGCTACAGTGCAGTTCACAACAGGGCAGTTGGTTTCATCAGAGTGAGTGAGTAACGTTTCTCTCATTTCAAGCGTGTTTCTTTCTTTCTTTCTCTCTCTTTTTTTTTAACATCTTTATTGGAGTATAATTGCTTTACAATGTTGTGTTAGTTTCTGTTGTATAACAAAATGAATCAGCTACATGTATACATATATCCCCATATCCCCTCCCTCTTGCATCTCCCTCCCACCCTCCCTATCCCACCCCTCTAGGTGGACACAAAGCACCGAGCTGATCTCCCTGTGCTATGCAGCTGCTTCCCACTAGCTATCTATTTTTGGTAGTGTATATATGTCAGTGCCACTCTCTCACTTCGTCCCAGCAAACCTGTTTCTAATTGAAAAGGCTTCAGGAATAGAACGAGTTTAAGACTTACATAGAAATAAGGCATCTTGCCCCTCCCGAAGCTCTAGGGGGCGCCCGGCAGCTGCTGTAGGGCTCGCAGCCCGGTCTGTCTCCTGGGTTCTGCAGGGGGTTCTTCCCCTTTGAGCCCAGCAGCTGGCACTCAGAACCCACGGAACCTGGAAACAACATGCACCCACAGAGGAGTACCCCCAAAAGTTCATTGCAGTAACATTTTAGGAAACTCTGGGCGATGGTTAAGGGCCCGGTAGATTACAAACATTAAAACATGGAGAGAAATACAGAATGATTTTATAGTCTTCTGTGATGATAGAGAACAAATTAAATGTAATTTGAATAAATATTTTCACCATCAGGTATTTGTCCTCTAAGAAAGACACAATTTGGTACTGGTTATATATGTCCAAAAATGGGCTGCGTCTTAATAATTTTATGATTTAATGGTATAATTTAGCCAGAGTGCAGTTACGAATTTGAAAGCAGCAGCTGGGTACTCCTAGAATCTCTACCCCATAGGGGCATCGTATGCAAAATATTGACATTGTATCTTTAAAACGATTCAAGATACAATTCTTTAATTGTATCTTTACAAATCTTAAAAACTGATTCTAATTGCAGTTGTGATAAATGCCCTCTTTTTACCTCCCCCTAGCCCTTCTCCTCTTGGGGCATGGGATTTTATGCTGACTTGAGTGGGCATTACAGTAAATACTTTGCTGTGTTATACAGGAAATCAAGGATTTAAAGTAATATTGTGTTTTTTGGTGCAATTTCCTCTTTGTTCCCGGAGGGTTTCCCTTTAAAGTAGGTGGGACGAGGAGAAGAGCCAATGACTGCAGTTGGCCTGTCCCTGCCGTTCCCTCGGCCCCCATCACCGAGAGTGTGTTCACAGTCTAGGGAAGCACAGAGCACATTCATCAGTTTTCTTGTTTATTTGTTTACTAATATTCAGCAGTGTTTACTGAGTTACAGAGAAATCCTGGCAGAGCTTGCTTGAATTTAGAACTTCCTTCAACGGTTCTTCATTGTTTATGAAAGACCAATATAATTGCACTCAGTTATATTTGTGGGAGAGACAGAACTAGGAGAGCGAACTGCTTTCCAAAGGACTTGGTAGGTAGAATTTGCATTTACAATTGCGCCCCTGGAGTTTCCGATTTGGAGACGGAGACAGAGTCCCAGCGCAGAAAGTCCAGCTCGCTGTGCCCCACAAAATAATTGTGCCTGATGGGCAGTGAACGCCCTGCCCCAGGTAAGGAAGTAGAGGAGGGCAAAGCTGTTCAAATGGGGAATTATCAAAGGGGGTGAGAGAATCACCATGGTTTCCTAGCACAGACAGATCTGGGCTCAAATCCTGAGTCTGCCCCCCGCTCTGGGAACTTAAGTCATCTTCTCCTATTTTTCCCATCTATATAATGAGAATTGTGATACCTGCCCCGACAGGACTGCTCTGAGCACTAAATGTGAGATACACTTGTGAGTAGGCCTGCTACCCAGTAGAACGCCAATAAGTGCAGTACCCCGCGGGGCATTCCATTTTGCCCAAAGGAAAGCTGTCAACTCCACCTTTATTAAAACCCTTTATCTGCCTGACCTATGCTTCGAGAAATTTCTGCCAGTGTCAGTCTTTGCTGTCTCAAGAAAAAAAGTAGAAACTTGTGTGCAAAGGAAAGAGTTGGGTAAAGAAAGCATTTTCCTTTATTTTAAAATGAAAAACATATATGAAAACAGTGAGAGGGGCTATGTCAGTAAGTTGAGTTCACCCAGTGCCTACAGAGAGAAGGAGAGAAATCGTAATATAAATGTGCCATGCCCAAAGTTCTGCAAAACCAATCTGGTGTTAGAAGACAAAAAAGTTGGCAAGTTTTTTGGTAGAAGAAATATGAATTTTGGTGTATTTCGTATTGATTCCTCTCATGTTACGGTTCTTGGGAGCTCATATAAGGTCCTTCTTGTGACTATCAGGCAAGGGCTAGCTTAGGACTGTGAGTCTAAATCTCCTGCTCATCCCTGTCGCATTTCAGGCTGAGAGCTCGGCGGAAAGCTGCCACAAATGCGTTTCCTCTCTATTCTTATGCTGCAAGCAAAGCATGGTTAGATTATAATTTCACATCATCTAAGGATTAATTAGCCAACCCAATTTAATCGGCAAGTGTCTTACGAGAAAAATGTGCAGCGTTGGCTTGGCTAGGTGTTTGTGTATAAAACAGAAGTGTGTTGATGGTTACACTTCTTATCGTTTGTTAGCTCTTCTAACAAAAATTTAGGATTTAAGTCGTCGAGGGGCTCAAGGCTCAGCTCTTTTAGCATGGGCAATTTCCCAGTGTCTACTGCCTTTTCATCCAACAAATGGGGACAGTGATTCCCCGACCCCAGCCTTGGAATCCAGCAGAAACCTGAAGAAGAAAGCACAGCCCTCATTGTGGTGACTCTGCTCTCGTTGTGGGGCTGCAGAGGCCATTTTTTCAGCTGTGCTGCCAGCAGTCCTCAGCCAGGACAGTCCCACACACTAGGGAGCGCTTGCAAAGTGCTCTTAGCGCCCAGGTCCGCTGGAGGGGTCCACTGTCTCCTGCAATGTGTGGGACAGCTCCAAACCACAAAGCTGTCCTGCACCCCACACGAATTCTCATTGTCCTACCAGAAACTCATGTAGATGAAAAACCTGGTCCTAATTAGCTCATCCTGGAACTTTTTAATATAAACACATAGTATTTTTTAACATCTTTATTGGAGTATAATTGCTTTACAATGGTGTGTTAGTTTCTGCCCTATGACAAGGTGAATCAGCTATACATATATATCCCCATGTCTCTTCCCTCTTGTGTGGTTTTAATATTGCGTTTTCTAGAAATGCATCTAACTGTGTAAATCGAGGTACGATTATGCTTTGTTTCATTCTGATTGAAACTTTACTGAGGGTTTTGCCATTTTAGAAAGTTGAAACCACTCCTGTATTTGAGTCACTAAGAAAACACACGGGTTAGCACAGCGATTTTAGGTGTAGGTATTAGCATCTAACTATATACTTCATGGTGTCTGCTGGTATAATTGCACAAGCATTTATATATTGAAATACATATTTTTACAAATTACTTTCTTTTCGTTTCTCCTAACATAACATTAGAATTGGGACATTTTACTGATTTGGATATATTACATGTGACTGATTTTTATTTCAAGATGATAAAGGGAACTTTGCAAGATATTTGTCATATAAAAGGAAAGTTTTCTCGGGAAAGCTGATAGCCTGTGAAGCAGGGCATCACTGAAGATCCGGAATTCTGCAGTGCTTCTGCGTCTGACGTTGTTGTTTATATCTATTTGGATTAGGCTCATCTACCCTGAACAAAATACCCAAATACATGGCTTAAACAAGATAGAGTTCTGTTTCTCTCTCCCATAAAGGAAGTCCAAAGATAGGTGTCAAAAAACAAATGATTCATGACATTCAATCAAGACTGTAAGGAAGGCTCTATTCAAGGGGATCCACTACAGTGGGGTTTTGTAGCAGGGGACCGAGATCAGGCTCAATTCTGAATACAACAAAGACAAGTAGGGATTTATACCTAAGGAGCAGGGTAGGAGGTAAGTGGATGAAAAACTACTAAAATCAAACATCAGGGATGAAGGAGGATTCTGGCTAAAATGGCCTAACAGTATTCCTGCTGAAGGCAGGCCAGTGCAATCAGACATCGGCTGGACAATGGTGGAGAACGAGGAAGCTGATCTGATATCAAGGGTGATCAGATATTGATGGCTGGGGCACTGTTCTGGCTAAACTACTTCAGGAGGATTCTTGTTAAAACTGAACAATGCAGAGATGAACACGGGAAGCTCAAAAGTCAGGGTCTAATTGAGAAGAGAGCTCAGGGGAGACTGACTAGAGTTTGACCAAGTAGCGAATCTTGGTCATAGGCAGTCCCACCTGGCATGGCAATTCCTCATCATCAGGGACCCGGGCTCCTTTTATCTTTTTGTTCCCTTATCCTTATGCCAGGTTTCCATTCTCAGTGCTGTTTTATGATCCAAGATGACGATGGAGCTCCAGTCATCCTGGCCACAGTGTAAGCAGGAAGCTAGGAAGGAGAAGGGCAATGGCTACCCAGCAGCTGTCTGTTCCCTTACAAGGAGCTTACCCAGAAGTCCCAGCCAACATCTTCTGCTTATATTTCATTGGCTACTCCCTAACTGCAAGGGAAGCTGGGAAATGTAGTCTTTCAGCTGTGCACATTTTTTTCCCCAGAGTTCTGATAATAAGAAAGAAAGGGAGAATGGATATTGGAGTGACATTTAGCAATTTCAGTTGCTGCTGCTAGTGTTTCTGATATTGTGAAAGCACCTCCCTCCCCAGGTGTAGGGAGCTTCGTTTTTATGAAGTCCAAGAGACTTGGGTCACACTATAACCCATCCACTTACTTATTATGTGCTGACCTTAACCATGTGACTTAACCTCTTTGAGCCTCACTTTCCTTGTCTGTACAATGGGGTTAGAAATGGTACTTAGCTCTTAGGATGGATGTGAGCTTTAAATTGTTGGTGTAGGCCTTAACAAAAGCCCTTAGGAAATCCACCTCTCTTCTCCCACACAGACACAATTACACACTTCGCAGTAGCACCACTGAGTCCTCCATGAGGAAACTTGTCACTCTTTGTCTGAGGTATCAGCTTGGTGAGCAGAGGAAGCGGGTCTCCAGGAAAACCCCCGCCTCACACCTGTCAGCTCTTGGCCAGTTGCTCTGCGGGAAGGATGCGAAGACAGCTGGGCTTGGTTTTTCTGGGCTTTTCTCCATTGTCCTTTCCGGCAGGGCCAGCCAGAGGCCAAACTCTTGAAAGCAGTAAGGTTTCTTTGCAGCATCTGTCTCTCCTGGCGGCACCAGAAAAGATCTGACCAGAGATTGTGGGAACTGCTTGTCTGCTTCACTTCCACAGGAGGAGAGCTTTTAAAATAATTGCGTTCTTCACATTGTAAAGCAGTTATACTCCAATAAAGATGTTTAATTAAAAAAATTTCATTAATTAATTTAAAAAAATGATTGTGTTCTTTTAAGCACCTAAAAGGAATCAGGGCTCCTAGGAAAAATGATTAACCCCAGGGCTGGGGCAGGATGTGGACAAGATAAGTCTGGGACATCTTGTGCCAGAAAACAAGGAAGCTTTCAGGACTCCCTGGGTCCTATGGAAAGGAGATAAATCCACTTGAAGGGACTCTCTGTGGCCAAAGATGAGACAGTTTGAGCATCAAAAAGAGTAATGATCGTAATTTATTGAAATATCATATATACTTTAAATCCTCTTTAAATGATACTTACTAAGAATGTACTGTGGGGTTTTTGTTTAAGTTTGGTAAGGAGTAAGTCATTATTCTGAAAACAGGTAAATAAAAAAAAAGAAACAAGCACTTATCCTGTCTTTACTGGATAGACTATATTTCAGAGTAATCAAAGAGTTGATGGGGAAAAGTTTATTTTTAGAGAAGAATCATGGTGAATAAAAGCAAGAAACATGATTTGATTAGAAAAACCACTATTTTTGCAACCCCTGTTGAAATAATGGATCTAAGCCACAGTCATCATTGCTGCTAAAACCAGGCAGTGAAAGGCAAGGGGGCTTTATGATGGTTAATGAACCCCCTGATCCATTTTAACATCACACAAAGTGCAGCATCCAGATGTGATATGCCTCTGGGTCCAATGCCATGGAAAATACACAGCACTACTATGAAGTATCCCTAGCCCCCAAACTGACCCTGAATAGAACCACACTTCTAGATCTTCCTACAGAAAACGCAGGGGATGGAGGAACGTATTAAGCAGAGGATACGATCAGCCAAGGCCAAAATGTGGGAAATTCTACAGGATAAATGACTCTGTTTCTCCAATAAATAAATGATGTAGGGTAAAGAATGAAAGAAGCTACTATTATAGATTAAAATGAATTTAAAAGATATTAAAACACATAAGCTGTATGCAAAAGGAACATAACTGGATTCTGATTTGGACAAACCAACTACAGAAAGACATTTTAGCACAGTTGGGGAAACACAAACATGGATTGGGTATTAGATGATTTTAAGAAATTACCATAATTTTGTTGGGTGTGATAACGGTATGTGGTAATGTTTTTTTTAATAAATTTATTTATGTATTTATTTATTTTTGGCTGCGTTGAGTCTTCGTTGTGGTATGTGGGCTTCTCATTGCGGTGGCTACTCTTGTTGCAGATCATGGGCTCTAGGCGCGAGGGCTTCAGTAGTTATGGCAGACAGTCTCAGTAGTTGTGGCACATGGGCTCTAGAGCACAGGCTCCGTAGTTTTGGTGCACGGGCTTAGTTGCTCCGCGGCATGTGGGATCTTCCCAGACCAGGGCTCGAACCCATGTCCCCTGCACTGGCAGGAGGATTCTTAACCACTGCACCATGAGGGAAGTCCAGTAATGTTTTTTAAGTCCTTATATGAGGGTCAAATGATAAGGTGTCTAGAATTTACTTTAGTATGCTCAAAAAAATAAAGATGAGTGGATAATGGATAGAATAGCTGAAAGAAGAATGGCTAAAACTCAGTCACGTCTCCTGCTGACTGCAAGGGAGGCTGGGAGATACATCTTCCCATGTGCCCATCCTCTGCCCCCTGAGACCTGCCAATGGCTGACGACAATGGGTCATGACTGAAGAATAGGATTAGCCCCATCATCTGAACTTGAGGTTAAAAAGAAGAGAAGGGGAGCTGGGGAAGCAAAGGGAAATAGGCAGAAAAAGAAAACCAATGAGCTTAATCAAAATTGGGTATTGCTTTGCTCACATGCATGAAAGGCCCAAGCAATGCCAGACTCAGAGGACCCTCGGACTGGGTCTCACTCGTCTCTTGGTCCTGCTCTATATGGTTCAGTCTCAGGAAGGTTCTTACTCCACAAAATGCCCCCAGTCCAACCAAGCACCTGTCATTTCTGCCATTCCAGAGGAGAGAGAGCTCCTCTTTCCCAAGAAGCCAGCAGAAGCCCCAGGACTGACCGAATCTCCTTGGCTGACTTGGGTCACGTTCACACCCCTGAGCCAATCGCTGCATCCTACGGATTGAATTGGTGAGGGACCCGGCTGGGTCAGATGTGCATCCCGGGACCTGAGTCATAGTTGACTGTGAGGGGGGCAAGGGTTGCTATTGCCAGAAGAAGGGGCATGCAAGCACTGGCAGAGGAGACACATAGATACCCCTTCATCACATCATCATCTTCAGCCCCCATTCCTCATTTGTAAAATGGAGATGATCCTGCCTACGTGAGGAGTTGATGGGATCTGCAAAACCGTGGCGCACGGTAATATGATCAGTGTAACTGTTCTCACCTCCACTCTCTAATGGTTCTATTTCTATTCCTTTTCATGGAGACAGAGCTTGTGCTACAGGCAGCCCTCGAGCCAGCATGTGTGTGCTGCATGACAGCTACCTCATGGCACCACCCTTCCTGCTCGGTGGTACCAGGAGGCCCTGCAATTTGCCACCCTGCCCAGGAGTAGTGGTACCCAGCAACTGGTCAGGCCACCTCCAGATATTTGCAAAACGTGTTCAGTGGAGCCAGTGGTGGTTCAGACTGGTTGTCCTTCAGCATATCTGTGTGTGGTCAAAACTCTCTCTTTTTGAAAACAGCGATTTTAAACATCTGAAAACACACATTTTATTGTGATATGAATACCTCTAGACAAGAAATCTGGTAACTTGATTCATTTGTCCCCATGGAGAATTCTGATATATCCTGGCTTCTGATAACACAGGTTGAGGAATTTTTATTATTTTTTTAATAAATCTATTTATTTAGTTTTGACTGCATTGGGTCTTTGTTGCTGCTACTCTTGCATTGGGCTACTCTTCGTTGCGGTGTGCAGGCTTCTCACTGTGGTGGCTTTTCTTGCTGCAGAGCACGGGCTCTAGGCGGCGGGCTTCGGTAGTTGTGGAGCACCGGGTTAGCTGCTCCGCGCCTTGTGGGATCTTCCCGGACCGGGGCTCGAACCCGTGTCCCCTGTGTTGGCAGGCGATTCTTAACCACTGCCCCACAAGGGAAGTCCCAGTGTTTTGTCTTTCTGACCAAGGTTAGAAGTCGTGCAAGAGGCCAAGAGCTCAATACTTACCTTAGGGAAAGAATCAAGTGAAGCAGGTCAAGAATATTGGCCTTGGAAACAGACTGCTTGGTTTAAATCCTGACGTGTGACCTAGAACAAGCATTTCTTAAACCCAGTTTCCTCATCTGTAAAATGGGAGTTGGAATTTGGCTGTGACACTTAAACAGAGAAACTCTTTGGATCCGGCCCAGGCAGACCAGCACACAGGGCAGCTTCCATCCCCCAGTGTCAGGATGGTCTGAGGCAGCAGGTGTGTGTGTGTGTGTGGTGGGGGGCTTGGTGAGGACCGCCCTGGGGCCTTCACCACCTTTGTCTGTCCCCTTTTTTCGCCACCTGTCTTGCCAGGGTGCTGCCTGCTGGCAGGATCCCACCTGCTCCCCTCCCCCAGCCGGGAGCTGCCCGGGGCCTCCCTTCAAGCAATGCAGGACGCCTTCCGGGGCCTGGGTCAGACCCCTGCTTTGTGTCTGCCTGGGGACCTCTCTTCCTCCCAGCCAAACCCAGCCCAGCCAAGCCCAGATGGGTGCATGGCCGAAGCCCTTGCAGGGGACGTCAGAGGGGGACTTTGTGGGTAGGAATGTGAGGGACAGAAGACAGGGATGGCCCCAGGGCACCACAGCCTCCCAGACTCCCTAGCTGTTCACCCCAGCCCTCGGTTTCCTCAGCAGGGATGGTTCTGAGCTTGTGCTCAGGACCAGGTAGGCCTAGAAGCACAAGTGTGTCTGGATTTATGAGAGCTGTATGCAAAGTTAATTCTGTCTCCTTGGGCTGTGTATTTTCCCCCCTTTTGGGCACCAACCCATTCCGTGTGTTCAGGTGGCATTCTTTAAGATAATTCTCTCTCTCCTATAATTTTCTTGCAATGACTCTGTGGATTTTTTCTCTTCCAGTTTTATTACGATACTGACATATCACATGTAAGTTTAAGATATACAATGTGATGATTTGATACATGCATATATTGCAAAATGATTACCACAACAAGGTTAGTTAATACCTGCATTTTCTCACATAATTCCTTCTACATGTGTGTATAACATTTAAGATCTGTTCTCTTAACAGCTATCAATTATGCAATACAGTATTGGTAACTATAGTCACCATGCTGTACACTAGATTCCCAGAACTTGTTCATCTTATAGCTGGAACTTTGTAGCCTTTGACCAACATCTCCCCATTACCGCCCCCTTCCAGGCCCTGGTAAGCACCATTCTGCTTTTTATTTCTGTGAGTTCAGCTTTTTTAGATTCTACATATAAGTGAGAACATACAGTTTTGTCTTTCTCTGTCTGACTTATTTCACTTACACAATGTCCTCAAGATCCATCCATGTTGTTGCAAATGGCAGGATTTCCACCTTTTTATGGCTAAATAGTATTCCATCTTCTTTATCCATTCACCTGTCGATGAACACTTATCTTGTTCCTATATCTCAGCTATGATTAATTACGCTGCAATGAACACGGGGTTGCAGCTATCTCTTCAAGACAGTGATCTGTTTTTCTTTGGAGGTATACCCAGCAGTGGAACTGCTGGATCATATAGTAATTCTATTTTTAATTTTTTGAGGAACGTCCAAACTGTTTTCCATAGTGGCTGCCCCAGTTTACATTCCCAACGAACAGTGCACAAGGGTTCCCTTTACTTTGGTGGATTTTTTCTGAGTTAGACTCAAGCACAGGGAGAACTCATGGACTGAGGGTGTCTGATGATGTACAGAAGACCAGGGGGAGGGAATAGAGGAAGGTAAAACAGAGAAGGAAAAGAATAGTCTCCAATAATCAGTGGGGCGGGGAGACAGTTCCATTTTTAATTATATACACAACATGAGGCTTCGAATGTTTAGGGTTTTTTTTTTTTTGGCTGCATTGGGGCTTCATTGCTGCACACAGGCTTCTCACTGCAGTGGCTTCTCTTGTTGCAGAGCATGGGCTCTAGGCACGCGGGCTTCAGTAGTTGTAGCATGCAGGCTCAGTAGTTGTGGCTCGTGGGCTCTAGAGCACAGGCTCAGTAGTTGTGACACACGGACTTAAATGGTCTGCGGCATGTGGGATCTTCCCAGACCAGGGATTGAACCCATGTCCCCTGCATTGGCAGGCAGATTCTCAACCACTGTGCCACCAGGGAAGTCCAGAATGTTTAGGTTTTAATATTTCAAAATAAAATGAGTGAGTAAAGACACTCCCAAAGGAAAAAATCACAAATAAGCAGATTTGTCTTCACAGAGAAAGAAATCAAATGAGTTCCTTGTAGAAGGTTTTTTTTTTCTAAGAAGCTTTTCACATGCTTCTTGGCCATCTGTATGTGAGTTCCTTGTAGAAGAATTTTATCTTCGTTGTGCATTTGATCATCATTAATAATCCTGGGAGGCAAGTAGTATTACTACAACAGAGCACAGGAAATGAAAGCTGAGAGAAAGTAAGTGACTTGCCTAAAGTCACACAGCTGGCAAGTGGAAGCCAACTCAGACCTGAGTTTCTCGCAGGTTCCAAAGTCTGCACTGGTTTCAGCACTCCTGGTCTCCCATGGGCCAGAGTCTCCTTCCCTCTAAAGTGAGGCTTTCTCATCCCACTGCTCAGGGCAGTCCTAAGGCTTAAGTGAGATAATAGATATGGAGGAATTCTTAAAAGTATTAAGAGCAGTTGTTCTCTGTACAGGTGCTGCTTTTTATCCCGGGAGCCCTGTTACTTCTTTTAATTTGTGGCATTCACAGTCCAGGCATGCTCCACAGTGGCTCAGGCATCTCTCCCGACAAACAGGGGGAGAAATGCAGCAGCTCCGGCTAGAGAGCAGGCAGCTGATTGTGATGGCCTCGAGAAGGAAGCAATGAAGATGGGGAGGAAGGGGCAGCCCCAGCCAGGGCAGGAGGGATGATAAGCAATCCTAGAGGCAAAGCCAAGGAGGAGGCCTGACAACAGGAGGGGAAAATACACACACAAATGAAAGAAAGGAAGCCACAGGAAAGAAGCCATCTTAGCATCTTGACCTGCCAGCGACCTTGGATGCCCACAACACACACACACACACACACACATACACGCACACATGCACACACACCCCACTGGGTACCCCTATTCACCCTATGGCCTAGTGCTTTTCCCAGCCCACACCCCTAAATAATGAAAATCTCCAAGATACCACTTTATTTTCCTTTAAGTATAAAAAAGTGTAATTTATACTTCTATTAACATTCTGTATTTGTGTACAGATACACATTTTATTGCCCATTTTAAAATTTTTAATAAATATATTCATTTATTTATTATTTTTGGCTGCGTTGGGTCTTTGTTGCTGGGTGTGGGCTTTCTCTAGTTGCGGCGAGCGGGGGCTACTCTTCATTGTGGCGCATGGGCTTCTCAGCGCATGGGCTTCTCATTGCGGAGTGTGGGCTCTAGGCCAGCGGACTTCAGTAGTTGCAGCATGCGGGCTCAGTAGTTGTGGCGCACAGGCTTAGTTGCTCTGCAGCATGTGGGATCTTCCCAGACCAGGGCTCGAAACCATTGAATTACCTTAGCAATTTTGTTGAAGAATAATTGACTATATATGAATTAGTCTATTTCTCAGCTCTGTTTTGTTGCATTGATCTATATGTCTATGTGATCTATATGTGCGCCAGTTCCACACTGTCTGGATCATTATAGCTTTATAGAAAGTTATGAAACCAGGTAATGTGAGTCCGTTTACTTATTCTTCCTTTTCCAATGGGTTAGCTATGACAGATTCATTGTTTTTCCATATGCAGTTTAGAATCAGCTTGTCAATTTAAAAAAGTCTCCTGGATTATTGACTGGGATTGTGCTAAGTCTATACATCAATTTGAGGGAATTGAATCTTAGTAATGAGTCTTCTAATTCATGAACATGGCATATCTTTCTGTTTATTTAAGTCCTCTTTAATCTCTCTCATACAAAGCTTGCATATACTTTAAACACTTTACCCCTATGTATTTAGTGATTTTTATGCTCTTATAAATGGCACCGTTTTAAAATTTTCAATGTACAATTAGTTATTAATAGTATGTAAAAATACAATTGATTTTTATATTATGACTCTGTTTTCTGATTTCACTTATCTCAGTTAATAGTCTTAACAGATTTTTTGTTGATTCTTTGGAATTTTTTTACCTAGATGGTCACGTCGTTGGCAAATAAAGACAGTTTTGTTTCTTTCTTTCCTATTTAAATGGCTTTCGCTTTTGTTTCTTGCCTCATTGCTCTTGCTAGGATTTCCACTATGATGTTGGTAGGAGTGAACATTCGTTTTTTTTTTTTTCCAGCCCAAAGTAACAAATTTATTCTTTATTTTTTATTGAGAGTGAACATTCTTGTTCCCATGCTTGGGGGAAAGCCTTCAATCTTTACCAAGGGGTATGAGTTTAGCTGTAGGCTTTTAATAAATACTCTTTTTTCAGGTTGAGAAATTTCCCTTTGTCCCCTTCTAATTCTTAATTTGCTGAGAGTTTTTATCCTAAATGAAAGGCAAATTTTCAAATGCTTTTTTTGCATCTATTAAGATGATCACATAGTTTTCTTTTTAGCCTGTTGACATTATGAATTATATTGATTGACTTTTGAATGTTCAGCCAATCTTGCATTCCTGGGATAAACCGCATTTGGTCATGATGTAGTCTCTTCTTTAATAGACTGTTGGATTAAATTTGCTAAAATTTTAAAGGAATGTTTATATCTATGTTCCTATTGGTCTGTGGTTTTCGTTTCTTGCCATGTCTTGAGCTTTGGTATCAGGGTGATGCTGACCTCATAGAATAAGTTGGGAAGTGTTCTCTTCTATTTCCTGGAAGAATTCGTGTAGAATTATAGTATAGAGTTATAATAGCTGCTTTAAAATCCTTACATGCTCATTTGAACATCTGAGTTATCTCAAGGTGGTCTTTTTTAATTTTCTTTTTTTCTTCCTGATGGGCTAAATTCTCCTGATCTTCGTATTTCAAATAAATTTGAATTGTATCCCCAACATCGTGCATCTTATTTTGTAGAAACTCAAGATTCTGGTTTGTATATTTATTCATTTGTTTCTTGGTAGGCGATTACCTTTGTTGGATTCCGACTGCAAATTCTCTTTAGTAGCAGCTCAAATCTCACTTTATTCCTTTTCTCTTAATGAGGCTGTTCACAGTCTGCCCTGGGCATGCACGGGTCAGTGGTTCTGGAGATGTGAGTGGAGCTTTTGCGCTGAATTCAGGACTTCCTCTCTCTGGCTCTCTCCTTTACAGGATCCACCTTCACTTTTCAAGTGGCTACAGTTGCCCTGAACTCTGTCTTCTTCATTTTCAGGCCAAAAAGTGCAGGTTTTCTAGCAGAGGTTTACTGACCTTGTGTGGAGCTAACTTAGGCTTACTTTAAGTCTAAAACCCATGAATATGAGTAACTCACCCTGTGCCATTCATTGTTTTCCAAGGATAGACTCGTCCCCAGGCTCTGCCTGCTTTGGTTCTTTCTTCAGTGTCTTCAGGTCTTTTTTTTTTTTTTAGTACATTTATCCAAAGTTTTCATTGTTTCCTCAGGGAGGATCAGGTCCTTTGGCCATATTGGCAGTGGAAATATCCTTTACCTTTGTTTTGTCTATATCACGTTCCTTTTAAATTTATTTTAGGCTTTTTAAACATATGTCTGACAAAATATTGTCCAATATAAAATGGACTTTCGTTTTGCCAAATTCTAACAGCTGTGACATCAACAAAAACGTAAGATTATTAAAAGGAAGCCTGTTGACACCCCTTCAAGCTCTCCACAAGAAAGTGTTCATTCTTGTGTGTTCTAACAGCACTGGGGGAGGCCCTTTGAGGAATGCTTTTCTCTGATGAAGGTAAAGTCTTTAGCTCACATTATGGGGGTAGGAAGGGCAGGAGAGGGGCTGTGCTGGATAAACAATGCCGCACCTCCACAAGGGGAGATACCCCCCAGCTCTGTAAGTGATTCATTTACTCATTAAATATTTACAGAGCACCTACTATGTGTCAGATAAGGTGCCGGATGACAGGAATATGACTATCAGTGATTTACTAAGGGAGCCAGGCACGAAAAGACCCACAGGTGTAGGATTTGAAACTGTGACTCATGCCCTGCATTAAAAGCATAGATAAGAGGGAATAATGGGGAGCTTGGTCCAGCCTGAGAGGTCAGGGGTGGCCTCCTTAGGAGTGAGAGATCATGGGAAAGAGGAGTAAAAGTTAATTAAGTGTGTGTGCTAGTAGGGGTAATTCCAGGCAGAAGGAAAAGCATGTGTAAAGACTCAGAGATGGGAGGGGGGATTGGAAATGCGCAGAAGGGAGAGACACAAGCCAGCCAGAGCATGGAGGCCCGGGAGGGGCCGGAGCACAAGATGAAGCCTTTCAGCATCACGAAAGTGCCTGATCTCTCGAACTCTGTGGTCCAGTTTAGGAGTTTGTTTTTCCTTCTCCTCCCCTTCCCCATCCTCCCTCTGCTCGTATCCCTTTGTTAAATTATTATGAAAATGACTCATGGGTTATAGTCAAAGAAAACTCAGTGCCCTCCCCGATCCGTGCCCCATGCTATAGAGATAACCATTGTCAAGGTTTCTCATATGTGCTTCCAGAGTGATTTCACACACACACACACGTAATATATAGCTTTTTCTAAGAAACAGCTGGTGTGTGAGGGGAAGGGGGATGGAGTTCTACTTGCAGTGTTTCATACCTTCATTTTTTTCCTCTTGACAACACATGCAGAGACTTTTCCACATTAGCGCCGTTGGATATACATCAGTTTTTTCCAAGGGCTGCATGGTACCCCAATGCACGGATGTGCCATTATGTATTTACTCAATCTCTGATTGATGGATATTTTAAGTTCTTACTATTTTTAATTGTGACAAACAATGTGGCCAGGAACACTCTTATAAAGACATTTTTGGGCACATGTGTGAATATACGTGTAGGATAAATTCACTTCAGTGGAATTTCTTGGTGAAAAGTATGCACCTGTATAATTTTGAGAGGCATTACCTAATTGTCCCCTGAAGATGTTTGTCCAGGGCCCTTTTACCATTAAAATGTTCTATAGGCATAGTTCAGCATCAGGGGCCTAGGGAAACGTCTGGGCACTGAACAGTATGGATTAGCTTCCTGACACAAAGGGAAACTGCAAATTCGAGATCAATACATATTTAATTAAATATCTCTACAACGTATTACTTGTAAAGCTGTTATTCATACAAAGTTCATTATATCTGAAAACAATCTGTAGGCTATATATTTTGCTTATTTTGCAAGAATTCACAAGTACGTATAGCGACTGTTGAGAAATAGGCTGTTATAAATTAAATAGCCTGTCATAAATTGAACAGCTCATGCTAAGAATTACTTACAGTCAAGTAACTTCAAAAGCAAAATTATTAGAACCCTTTCAACATTTCAATATCAGCAAAAATTGTACTTACTATCGGATATACATGTATTGTAGTGTATGATGTAGGGCATGGTTTCTGACGGTAAGAGTGCCTGAAATCTGTAAAGGTTTTAAATGGCCTTGATTATACAAACCATGTAGGGAATTGCCTGAACCCTTATACCTTCATTAACATTTTGTATTTTCAAAACTTTCAATCTATGCCAAGCTGATAGGCAACTCTTTTGTTTGTTTCTTAGTTTCATTTTTATTTAACTATGAGGGCAGTTGGGCACATTTTTTGTGTACTTCTATGTGGGCACATTTTTTGTGTATTTCTATGTCATTTTTCTCTTTATTGTGAACTAAATTGTTGTGTTGTAGATCCATTTTGCTATTAGAGGTTGATCCTTTTCTTGTTGATTCGTGAGGTCTTTTTTTTTTTTTTTTTTTTTGCGGGT
>NW_020175528.1:1834948-1840021 GCF_003031525.2 Neophocaena asiaeorientalis asiaeorientalis
TTCGTGGGGTTTTTTTTTTTTTTTTTTTTTGCGGTACGCGGACCTCTCACCGTTGTGGCCTCTCCCGCCGCAGAGCACAGGCTCCGGACGCGCAGGCCCAGCCACCACGGCTCATGGGCGCAGCCGCTCCGCGGCATGTGGGATCCTCCTGGACCGGGACACAAACCCGTGCCCCCAGCATTGGCAGGCGGATTCTCAACCACTGCGCCACCAGGGAAGCCCTCGTGAGGTCTTTTATATAAAGGAGGAATATAGCTCTTTGTTACTCAAAAATTTGTTGCAAATATTTCCCTCCAATTTGTTATTTGCTTTTAGCCTGCTTTATGATAATTTATATGTATTCTTTTTTGCCTCAGAGAGTTTGATACATTTTTCCTAGTTAAATTTAAAGTTTTCCTTTATGGCTTCCTGCAGGAAGTCCAAGAACAAAAGGAAGCCTCGAATTGTTTTTCAGCCGGAAAGTTGATACGATCTTATTTGTGTTCTAAACGTGGCTGCTGCCCAGGGAACTGGAGACCAAGTCTCAGGAGGGAGAGATGAAATTCAAAGAGAGTGGTTAGAAGGTGAGAGGTGATGGTGGCTTGGCTTGAAGGGGACAAATGGGAGAGCGATCAGGAGGCAAAACCAATGCAAATTATGATGGAGAATTTCCCAGATTTCTTGTTCTGATACTGAAATGATGCAACAGGGCAGCCACTCTCCGATATAGCAAGCACTAAAGGGGGGCTAGGGATAATAGATATATTTATTGTTTGTTTATTTCGGTGGGGGGCTGGGGCTCAGGTTGGTGAGAACGTGAGTTAGGATTAGGAGATGTTGAGCTGAAGTACCACTGAGATATCCAGGGGGAAAGTAGAAGAAGCAGTTGGATCCAATGGCAATGGAGTATAGAGGTGAGACATTTAGCAGGTGTGTTTCCAATTTATGAGTCTTGGTTTCCACATTGAGCATCAAAGTTCAACAAACACCTTTGTGGGTTTTTTAAATTTAATTTAAGTTATTTATTTTTGGCTGCGTTGGGTCTTCATTGCTGTGCACGGGCTTTCTTTAGTTGCGGCGAGCGGGGGCTACTCTTCATTGCGGTGCACGGGCTTCTCATTGCAGTGGCTTCTCTTGTTGTGGAGCACGGGCTCTAGGTGCGCAGGCTTCAGTAGTTGTGGCACGTGGGCTCAGTAGTTGTGGCACGTGGGCTCAGTAGTTGTGGCTCGCGGGCTCTAGAGCACCGGCTCAGTAGGTGTGACGCACAAGGTTAGTTGCTCCGCGGCATGTGGGATCTTCCCGGATCAGGGCTCGAACCTGTGTCCTCTGAATTAGCAGGCGGATTCTCAACCATTGCACCACCAGGGAAGTCCCCCCTTTGTGGTATTGACTCACCAGGTTTCACTCAAAAAGTTCAACTTGGGTCTAGAGGTTGGCATAGATTTAAGGAATTGCTAAATGTTTTTCCTGCTGAAAAAAAAGAGCTTTTGGTTTAAGCAAAAATACACACCCATGTTAACCGTGAATTGATAGCCCTAATTTTTTTTTACATTTAAAATTAATATCAAACATACAGAAAAGTTGCAAGAACAGTGCAAGGAATGCCCTTGTAAAAAATCAATCTACCTAGAGCTAGTTATCTATTTTTGTGTAAAAAAAAAACTGCCCCCAAACTTAATGGCTTAAAACAACCACCATTATAGGATGTATCATGATTTTCTGAGTCCAGAATTTGGGCAGAGCTCAGGTGAGTGATCTCTGTTCCATGTGGTGTTGACAGAGGTCATGGAATGCTCTTCAGCTAGTGGATAGAGTGATCTGGAGAATCCAGGAGAGCTTCACTTGCAAGTCCGGCACCTTGGTGAAGATGGCTGCAATGCTGAGCTGAGCTGGAAGTGTCGACAGGAGCACCTATGCAGGGCCTCTTCAGTACGGTGGTCTCAGGGAGTTGGATGTCTTTTTTTTTTTTGGCGGTACGCGGGTCTCTCACTGTTGTGGCCTCTCCTGTTGCAGAGCACAGGTTCTGGACGCGTAGGCTCAGCGGCCATGGCTCACGGGCCCAGCTGCTCCGCAGCATGTGGGATCTTCCTGGACCGGGGCATGAACCTGTGTCCCCTGCATCGGCAGGCAGACTCTCAACTACTGCGCCACCAGGGAAGCCAGAGTTGGATTTCTTGTAGCAGCTCAAGGCCCCTGGAGAAAGCTTTCAAAGTAGCCCAGGTCAAAAGTTCAAAGCTTCTCATGACGTAATCAAGGAAGTCCCAGAGCATCAATTCCCCCACAATCTAGTGGTCTAACAAGTCACTAAGACCAGCTCAGATTTAAAGACAGGAATTAGTCTGTCTCGCAATCAGAAGAGTAACAATAAGTTTGTGACCATCTCTGCTGTACCACAATTCACCAATTGTTATCTTGCCATATTTGTGTCATCTTTCTTCTCTCTAGTTGAGAATAAGTTGCATACATCATGCTCTTTTACCCCTAAATATTTCCTTATATATTTCCTAAAAACAAAGAATTCTTTGACATATCCACAGTACAGTAGGGATTTTAACATTGAAAACCACTATTATCTAATCTATAGTCCATATTGTAATAGTCTAAATAATATAATTTATAGCAAATTTTTTTTTTCTGGCCCAGGATCCAATCCAGGGTCGTATATTACCTTTAGTTAAGGTCTCTTTAGCCTTCTTTAATCTGGAAGGATTCCTCATCCTGTCTTTTTCTTTGATAACTTTGACATTTTTAAGAGTCATGCCAATTGTTTTGTAGAATGTCCCTTAATTTAGGTTTGTCTGATATTTCCTTGTTATTAGTTTTAGGTTATGTATTATACTTTGGGGCAGAACACCACAGAAGTGATGTAGTGTTCTTCTCAGTGCAACATATCAGGAGGCAGTGATGTTGATTTGTCCCATTATTGGTGGTATTAACTTTTAAAAAATTTTGTAAGTTTATTTATTTTTGGCTGCGTTGGGTCTTTGTTGCTGTATGTGGGCTTTCTTTTGTTTTTTGGTTGTGGCGAGCAGGGGCTACTCTGCGTTGTGGTGCTCAGGCCTCTCATTAAGGTGGCTTCTCTTGTTGCAGAGCATGGGCTCTAGGTGTGCGGGCTTCAGTAGTTGTGGCTCATGGGTTCAGTAGTTGTGGCTCGAGGGCTCAGTAGTTATGGCTTGAGGGCTCTAGAGCGCAGGCTCAGTAGCTGTGGCACACGGGCTTAGTTGCTCTGCGGCCTGTGGGATATTCCCGGACTACGGCTCGAACCCATGTCCCCTGCATTGGCAGGCGGACTCTCAACCACTGCGCCACCATGGAAGCCCCCCAGGTCCTTTTAATAGATGGCGCTGTAATTGCAGTTTTCATCTTAAACCACTTTATTTTCAGAGGGAATGAGAGACTATGTCAAGAACATAATGAGATAATTCAGTGAAAATAATGAAATGCTTGACTACCACACAGGTAATAGCTGATAAAAAAAAAGTCTTCAGTGACAATAGATCAGGTAGCGTGGAGCGGGTAACTTTCAGTTGTGTGGGTGGAATATATTCTGAGTTATTAATTCCCCATTTGCTCAAGGCCGGCCATCCTCAGTGATGGCTTGACCAGGATTCCTCTCAACAGAGGGTGCGCTATCCGTGTCAGTAGTGGGGTGTAGAGGCAGCAGTCGGGGCTTTGGAGTCAGCCAGACCTGTATTCAGATTCCAGCTCTGTTATTTATTGCTGTTTGATACCGGGGTGTTAAATGGGGTTAAGAAACATGACCCTATAAGATATTATGTGCCTTTGCTGAGATAACAAATGATGAAAGCCCAGTAGAGAGACACATTGTAAGGGTGAGTTCTCTTCTACTGTAGCTCTGCAACTTCATGGATTTACTTCTGTGCCCTGACAGAGCCCTCTTATCTATACATCCTCTCAGCCACACAATGGCCTCAGCCAGCTCTGAGGATTAGACCACCAAGGAATGAGAGCAGAGGGGAGCGATACTTCCTCCTACACCATACCTGGTATTTCTTCCAGGACTCAAGGAGCATTAAGTCACCTGCTTCTCTCTTTATAAAGACATTTAGTAACGTTTTTAAATAACCTAACCATTGCTCAGTCTCTGTATTGGATTTTTGCGGATGATACGAAGAAGTATAAGAAGTAGTCCTTGTTTTCCAGGAACATAAAATCCCACTAAAGACCCAAAATACTTACAATGAAAAGCACACAAACTTGGGTTCCAATCCCAGCTCTGCCACTTACTAGCTGTGTGACCTTGAACAGTCACTTAACCTCTCTATACCTCTATTTCCTCACCTGTGAAACAGAGCCACCAATAACCTCCTGGTCAGGTCATCACGAGGTTTAGAAGAGCTGCTATGTGTAAGGGACTTGGCACAAAGTTGGCCCTGAGACAATCCGAGTTCCTTTGTCTTCAAACCATGTGGTAGTTAAATAATGTAACAGGAGACCTGTTACAAAATTGCCTGTAAGTAATTGGCAAGTGAGATGCCCTGAAATAAAGGCTCTTGGAGTTCGGTGGAGGAGAGAACCATTCAGGCAGAGGTGGGTGGAGTAGATTCTTACATGAAGAAGGGAAGTGACTGGCATCCTCCACGGATGGGCTGATTTTCTCAGATGCATCCTGGGAGCCTTGTTTCCTGCACCAACGATAATGAATAAAGACTTGGATGCCTAAGATAGGAGTGGCACACTGAAGACTGAAGGAAGTCATTAAGTTATCCACCCAATGCCCAGGCCACTGATACTGTGTGTCCTTGAGTTGCCAGTTCTCAACATCCATCTGTCTCAATGGCCTTTGGGCCCACTGTGAATGAATCGTTCCAACTCCTGCAGTCATCAGAGTCCTCTGGGCAATAACAAACCAAGTGGAAGACAGATATAAACCCAAGATAAAGGAAATGCTAATGGACAGAGATGTGTTCACCCCAATACTCTTTACAAAGTATAGCTTTGAACAAAAACATACAGGGAAACTTACTTGCAGAAGATGTGAATAACAATCACCAGCTGTTGTAAATTATGTTTTGTCCCCAGTTATCAGCTCCCTCTTCTTTTTTTTTTTTTTTTTTTTTTTTTTTTTTTTTT
>NW_020175528.1:1840293-1859130 GCF_003031525.2 Neophocaena asiaeorientalis asiaeorientalis
CCCTCTCTTTTTTTTTTTTTGCTGTACGCGGGCCTCTCTCTGTTGTGGCCTCTCCCGTTGCGGAGCACAGGCTCCGGACGCGCAGGCTCAGCGGCCATGACTCACGGAGCCAGCAGCTCCGCGGCATGTGGGATCTTCACGGACCGGGGCACGAACTCGCGTCCCCTGCATCGGCAGGCGGACTCTCAACCACTGCGCCACCAGGGAAGCCCCTCAGCTCCCTCTTCTGTAAGAGAATCACACATCCTTTCTCTGCCAGCACTCTCTGAGGATGGAGTATAGTGGTCTCCCATTGATTTTCAGGATGGCCAATGGAATGTGAGAGCATGCAACAGGCAGCACACCAAAGCAAAAACATTAAATGCATTTCAGTGATTTATTTGGCCTCATGCTCTTGTCTTCTCAGATGATCCTACTGTCAGTCTGGGTCCCAGAATGAGAAAGACTGGTGCTCAAGGTGAGCTAAGCACAGCTGAGTCATGACAGATAAAGACCAATAAACCAGAACACCCATGAGCTAGAGGTGTTTGTTATCGTAAGTCACTGAGGTGTGGAGGTTGTTTGTTGCCACAGCAAAGGCTGACAAGTACATCAACATTAACTGAACACTTGTTCAGTGCTGGCGTTGTCCTGAGCAATTATATGTGTTCTCTCATTTAATCTTCACATTAATCTTACAAGGTGGAGTTTCACCCAGTGTTCTCCATTGTAAACATCAGAAAATTACTCTGCCTGTGTACAAAGGGAAGTACAAAAGGAAGGCTTCTGCTTCCAGCCAAGATGGAAAAACACAGGCTGGATGTGCCCTCCCACCTGAAAGAACTAAAAAGTCAGTGAAATATATAAAACAATGTTTTTTTTTTTTTAACAATGGTTTTTAAGATATTGTATAATGGGCAATGAAGGACAGTAAGCTCTGAGATATGGGAGTTTGCAAAAAAAGGGGAAGACTGGCAGAGCTTGGTATTCTCCTTGGTTTGGGAATATGGAGCTGAGAGCAAGGAGGCCAAGGCAACTAAAATTTGCAGGGCAGAGTACTGGAAAGGAGAAAGCTGCACAGAGAGAGGACCATGGAGATTTGCAAAGGGTCCCCCTAGAAGATTCAGCTGAGCACAGATCAGGGCGTGCACAAGAGGAAACTATCCAAGGCATGGAAAGTAACTACCAATAAAACTAGAGGGAACATGGGCTTCCCTGGTGGCGCAGTGGTTGGGAGTCCGCCTGCCGATGCAGGGGACGTGGGTTCGTGCCCCGGTCCGGGAGGATCCCACATGCCACGGAGCGGCTGGGCCCGTGAGCCATGGCTGCTGAGCCTGCGCGTCCGGAACCTGTGCTCCACAACGGGAGAGGCCACAACAGTGAGAGACCCGCGTACTGCAAAAAAAAAAAAAAAAAGCAGAGTACTGGAAAGGAGAAAGCTGCACAGAGAGAGGACCATGGAGATTTGCAAAGGGTCCCCCTAGAAGATTCAGCTGAGCACAGATCAGGGCGTGCACAAGAGGAAACTATCCAAGGCATGGAAAGTAACTACCAATAAAACTAGAGGGAACATGGGCTTCCCTGGTGGCGCAGTGGTTGGGAGTCCGCCTGCCGATGCAGGGGACGTGGGTTCGTGCCCCGGTCCGGGAGGATCCCACATGCCACGGAGCGGCTGGGCCCGTGAGCCATGGCTGCTGAGCCTGCGCGTCCGGAACCTGTGCTCCACAACGGGAGAGGCCACAACAGTGAGAGACCCGCGTACTGCAAAAAAAAAAAAAAAACTAGAGGGAACAATCTCTGGAGCTCACCTAGGACTAGAAATAGCTTCTCTCCCTACCAGCCAGAGTGGTCATCAGGCAAAATAAGAGAAGGCTCTTGCTCCACAGTGGGAAAAAATTACCAGGCATGCAGAAAAGCAGGTACATGCAATCCAATGTGAGAAGAAAAATCAATCCATTGAAACTAACCCAGAAATGACCCAGATAATAGAATTAGTGGACAAGGACATTTTAAAAAGTACTATGACTGTATCCCATACATTTGAGATACTATTTGAGATACCAAGTATGTTAAATAAATACATGGGAGATATAGAAAAAAAAAGGCCCAAGTTAAATTTCTAGAAACAAATCTACAGTGTTTGAGATGAAATCCCACTGGGTGGGATTAATCACAGATTAGACATGGTAGAAGGAAGAGTTAGTGAAATTGAGGACATAAAAATATAGAAACTGTTGAAAATGAAGCACAGAGAGGAAACAGATGAAAAACATGAACAGAATGACAGCAAGTTGTGTGACAACTTCATGCAGCCTGGGCATGTGAAGTAGGGGTCCTTGAAGGAAATGGAGGAGCAGAAAAATATTTGAAGAAATAATAGCACCCAAATTTCCCAATATGAATAAAACTCTAAAGCCACAGATCTAAAAAACTTAAAGAAACTCAAACACAAGACACGTAAAGAAAATGACACTGAGGCACATCATAATTGAATTGATTAAAACCACTCATAAAGAAAAAATGTTGGAAGTAGCTAGAGGAAAGGAGGAAACACATTACATACAGAGGAGCAAAGAGGATGACAGCAAATTTTTTGTCAGAAACAATTCAAGCTAAAAGACCGTGAAGCAACATCTTTAAAGCAATGAAAGAAAAACAATCCATCAACCTAGAATTCTTTACCAAGAGGAAAAGCTTTCAAAAGTGAGGGCCAGCAAGGCTTTTTCAGATATACAAAAGCCTCAAGAACTCATTACCATCAGACCTGCTTTATAAGACCCACATATTTTAAAAGTAAAAGGATGGAAAAGATGCATTGTGCTAACACTAATTTTAAAAAGTGAGAGCAGATATAGCAATAAGAAATAAAACAGATTTCAGGGCAGTGAGTGTAATTAGCAGGTACAAGGAGAGTCATTTCATAAATGGATGAAACAACCCAAAGGTATATGCACCTAAAACAAAGCTTCAGAACACATGAAACAAAAAGTGATAGAACTGCAAGAAGCAGATAGATCCACAGGTATAGTCATACATCCTTCTCTTAAGGACTGACAGAACAGATAGATAGAAAATCGGTAGGAATAGAGAAGACTTTAATAACACAACCAACCTGACCTCATTGGTATTTCCAGAACACTCCACCCAACAACAGCAGAATACATGTTCTTTTGAAGTGGACCCGAAACATTTAGAAAGTTCAACTATATTCTGAGCCATGAAATGTTTCAGTAAATTTAAAACTATTTAAGTTATACAAAGAATGTTCTCTGACCACAATAGAAATAAATTAGAAATCAATACTGGAATGATGTCTGGAAAATCTTCAAATATTTGGAAACAAAATAACACAATTCTAAGTAAGCTATGCATCAAAAAGAAAAAAAATTACGTTACAAAGTATTTTGAACTGAATGTAAATGAAAATGCTACATTGCAAAATTTGTGAGATGCGGTACTTAAAAAACAATTTATCGCACTAAAGGCCTATATTAGCCAAGAAAAATGGTCTAAAATCAATGATCTCAGCTTCCACCTTAAGAAACTAGTGAAAGAGCAAATGGATGCCAAAAGTAAGCAGAAGAAAGGAAATAGAGCCAAAAAATAAACAGACAAAAACAAACAAAAAAATAGAGAAAATGAGTGAAACCAAAAGCTGATTATTTGAGACCATCAATAAAATCGATAAACTGCTAGCCAGACTGAACAGACAAAATAAGAGAGAGAAGACCCAAGTTACCAGTATCAGAAACAAGAGAGGTGATATCACTACAGATTTTTCATGTAATAAAAGGATGGTAAGGAAAAATTATGAACAACTTAATGTCAATATATACAATAATTAGATGAAATGACAAATGTCTTGAAAGATATAAACTACTATAGTTCATTCAAAAAGAAACAGATAAACAGAATGGCTCTATATCTATGTTAAAGTCATTGAATTTCTATTTAAAACTCTCCCCATAAAGAAAGCTCCAGGAATTTCCCTGGTGGTCCGGTGGTAGAGAATCTGCCTTCCAATGCCAGGGACACGGGTTCGATCCCTGGTCAGGGAACTAAGATCCCACAGGCTGCGGGACAACTAAGCCTGTGTGCCACAACTACTGAGCCCATGCACCCTGGAGCCCACGTGCCACAACTAGAGAGAGAACCTGCACACCACAACTAGAGGGAAGCCCGGGCGCCACAACAAAGACTCAACGCAGGCAAAAAAAATAATAATAATAAAATAAAAAAAGGAAAACTCCAGGGCCAGATCAATTCACTGGTGAATTCTATGAAACGTTTAAGGAGGAAATAATACCAATTCTATATAAACTCTTCTTTTTTCTTAGAAGAAAAAGGAACATTGTTAACTCATTCTTGAAAGCCAGCATTAGTTTGGTGACAAAGCCAGGCAAAAGACATTACAAGAAAAGAAAAGCACAGACTGTATTCCTCATGAACATATATGCTAATGGAATCCAACAATGTATTAAAAGGATAATATGTCGTGGCCAAGTGGGATTTATTCCAGGAATGCAAAGTTAGTTCCACATTCAAAACTCAATCACTGTAATTCACTGTATGACCAGATTTAAAAAGAAGGGAAATTGGGAAATCACAGAACGCCTGGGAAAGCTGGAGAGCAAGATCCAGAAAAAGAACAGGCAGGAGCAGCAACAACAATAAAATCAACAACAAATGCCGGGCAGCAGGAATACAGCTGGAATCACACCCCAAACCCAAACTACTGAGCTGCCATTCCCAGCACTGATCACTGGACATGGGAGTGGGTACCAGTGCTAATGGCATCCCTGGGATCTGGATGTTGCTGCTGCCAATGCCTCCATCAGAATGAATTCTCGGGCTTCCCTGGTGGCGCAGTGGTTGAGAGTCCGCCTGCCGATGCAGGGGACATGGGTTCATGCCCCGGTCCGGGAAGATCCCACATGCTGAGGAGCGGCTGGGCCCGTGAGCCACGGCCGCTGAGCCTGCGCGTCCGGAGCCTGTGGTCCGCAACGGGAGAGGCCACAACAGTGAGAGGCCCATGTACCGCAAAAAACAAACAAACAAACAAAAACAAAGAATGAATTCTCCACCATCTTTGCTTTTTTGGAATAGCTGATTCCAGCTTTGAAAACCCAGGAGGGAGGTTCTGATTGGCCAAGCCATCAGGAAGACTGGAAAAGGGAGGGCAACAGAAGGGGTTCTTAGTTGTCAACGATAGAATCCACTCCACCTACTTCATGCAGGTGGGACTTAGTAAAACAGATTAAATAGCTTATGGAATCATTCAGATTGTTGAAAATTAGGCTCTGGACTGAGCTTTCTGGAAAATACTTCTGTCTACACTGCAGAACAGGCCTGGTAAGGGAGCTTCTACCACAGCTGTGATGAGGAAGCTGCCACTCTTACCCTGATCCCAGAAAAGAGTTGCCTCTACTTCCCCAGAAGTACCAGCCAGAACTAACACCGTAGTCCTAGAGAATTTCCTGCAGTAGCGAACTTCTGAATCTGACTGGTGTATTTGTCTGGTAGAATCCAGATCACACCCCCATCCAGGGAAAGGGAGGCTAGGACATGAAGGGGCTTTTGTTTTTGTTTTTATAAATTTATTTATTTATTTTTGGCTGCCTTGGGTCTTTGCTGCTGTGTGCGTGCTTTCTCTAGTTGCAGCGAGCGGGGGCTACTCTTAGTTGTGATGCATGGGCTCTAGGCATATGGGCTTCAGTAGTTGTGGCACGTGGGCTTATTAGTTATGCCTTGCAGGCTCTAGAGCACAGGCTCGGTAGCTGTGGCGCACAGGCTTAGTTGCTCCGCGGCATGTGGGATCTTCCCGGACCAGGGCTCAAACCCGTGTCTCCTGCATTGGTGGGCAGATTCTTAACCACTGCACCACCAGGGAAGTCCCATGAAGGGGTTTTATTTGTTTGATTTTACCAAAAATAAAATGCAAAGAGGGTTTGCAAGAGATTTGAGAGCCATGACTGGGCGCTGGGCTTTTTATCCATCAGCAGGAAGCGACTCTGCTTCCTACCTGGATGCACGCAGAGGGGAACTCCTCAGGCTTAGAAAGGTGGTTCAGCCGCTCAGGGTCCCAATGTGACAAATGCCACTAGAGAAAGGTACATTTATTAGTTCACAGATTGGAAACTGAACTTCCCAGACATTTGGTAACTTGTGCAAGATCACAATTTGAAGAACAAACATTGGGCAAGCCCTTATAGACATCACCTCCTTTAATCCGTACAACTCTATGTGCTAGATAGTATCTCTCCCATTTTATATGAGGAAAATGAGGCTTATAGAAATCCATTAAAGGCTAAAAGTTCTGTGGTGTGACCCTGCCGTGTTCTGCCCTCCGTCCCGCCACCCCATCCCACTGTACCGAGGTGTTTTATGACCACAGAACTCTCCAGAACTCTGGGTGTAGGTGTGTGGGTGTGTGTATCCTTAATACCTTGTCCTGCATCAAGTTCAGTGTTCACTGGATGAATTTGGGGTCTCTGCCACTGAGTCTCACCTGTCTTCTTTCTTACTACAGGCTAACTCGGGTGTATTCCAGAGTCCTCCTGGGGTGCTCAGACCTCAGGGCCCTAGTAGCTCTGCTCATCTAGGAAGTAAAGGGCAACAGGAAGGGGAATGGAATAACCTGGGATCTGCAGCTATGTTGGTATGCAAATCATTTGTATGCAAATGATTCCAAGGAAATAGTGTTGGAGATCCCTGGGTCAATCATTTTTGTGTCCTGTGAATGATGCAAATTATTTATGGTGCCTTTAACCCTCCATGTTTCGTAGCTGTACTGAAACAGCTTTTTAAAAAAAAAATAGACTTCATTTTTAGAGTAGTTTTAGGGACACAGCACAACTGAGTGGAAGGTACAGAGAGTTCCCATACACCCCCTGCTCTGACACATGCACAGCCTCCCCCATAATGGGCATCCCCCACCAGAGTGATGCATTTGTTACAATTGATGAACCTGCACCGACACATCATTAGCAGTCAAAGTCCATAGCTTGTCTTAGGGTCGCTCTTGGTGTACATGCTGTGGGTTTCGACAAATGTCTAACGACCTGTATCCACCATTACAGCATCACACAGAGTAGTTTCACTGCTGTAAAAATCTGTGCTCCAGCTATTCATCCCTTCCTCCCTCCTAACCCTTGGCAACCAACGATCTTCCTACTGTCTCCATACTTCTTTGCCTTTTCCAGAGTGTCATATAGTTGGAATCATACTATATGTAGCCTTTTTAGATTGGCTTCTTTCACTTAGTAAGAAACATACATTTAAGTTTCCTCCCTGTCTTTTCAAGGCTTGAGAGTTCATTTCTTTTTTTTTTTTTTTGCGGTACATGGGCCTCTCACTGTTGTGGCCTCTCCCGTTGCAGAGCACAGGCTCCAGACGCGCAGGCTCAGCGGCCATGGCTCACGGGCCCAGACGCTCCATGGCACGTGGGATCTTCCCGGACCGGAGCACGAACCCGTGTCCCCTGCATCGGCAGGCGGACTCTCAACCACTGCGTCACCAGGGAAGCCCAAGAGTTCATTTCTTTTCAGTCCTGAATAATATTGTATGGATGTACACAGTTTATTTATCCGTTCACCTACAAAGGATATCTTGGTTGCTTCCAAATTTGGGCACTTATGAATAAAGCTGCTATAAACATCCATGTGCAGGTATTTGTGTAAACATAGGTTTTCAACTCCTCTAGGAGTCTGCCAAACTGTCTTCCGAAGTGGCTGCACCATTTTGCATTCCCACCAGCAATGGATGAGAGTTCCTGTTGCTCCACATCCTCATCGGTGTTTGATGCTGTCAGTATTCTGGATTTTGCCCATTCTAACAGGTGCGTAGTGATACCTTGTTTTGATTTGCATCCCCCTGATGACATTTGATGTGGAGGATTGAAACAGTTTTTAGCATAGCTTTGGATAGGCTGACCCAGGCTAGACAGTGAATCAACAAGTCCACTCCTACGAATAGGCCCAAGAAAACATTAGCACAGATGCAGTAGGGAACCTGTTCAAGAATGTTCATAGCAGCACTGTTCATAATAGCCCCAAACTAGAATCAATCCCAACACTCCTTGAAAGGACCATGGAAAAATAAACTGCTGGCAAAGACTCTTTCTTTTGACCAAACTTTAATGTTTCCTCTGCTCATCCAGGCCTGACCTTGGGCTTCCCTCTCTGTTCCCCTAGAATCCTGTTTGAGTAGGAATCCTGCTAAGTCAGTATAGCAAAACTCTCCCACCCTTTGGTATCTGACCACCCTCAACATCTGATCAAATCTCTCATCCCTCATGCTGGCCTGTCTTCAGCAAGGACCCTGTTGAGTCAGTCTAGCAAGAATCCTCCCTACCCCTGTGTTTGCTCTTAGTAATTTTCCATCCCCTGACCCCCATCCTTGCTCCTTGGCTATAAATCCCCACTTGTCTTTGTTGTATTCAGAGTTGAACCTGATCGCTCTCCCCTGTACCTCCCCACCCCGCCCCCATGGAAGAGTTTTCCTTACCATCTTTTTTTTTTTTTCTTCCGGTACGTGGGCCTCTCACTGTTGTGGCCTCTCCCGTTGCGGAGCACAGGCTCTGGACGCGCAGGCTCAGCGGCCATGGCTCACAGGCCCAGCCGCTCCTCGGCATGTAGGATCTTCCCGGACTGGGGCACGAACCCGCGTCCCCTGCATCGGCAGGCGGACTCCCAACCACTGCGCCACCAGGGAAGCCCTCCACCATCTTTAACAAATGTCAGGAATAATTTTTTAACATTGTGTTTGTCCACCCAATAAGCTATTATAGCCATGAAAATGAATGAGCTACAGTTGCATGCATCAGTATGGATGAATCTTGTTGACTCCAAAGAGCAAGTCCTAGAAAACTACATACAGTATAACATCTTTTAATAAAGTTTAAAAAACAAGTAAAACTAAATAAAATAATGTTTAAGCATATATATATTGTGTATATATATGTGTGTGTGTATATATATACACACATGCAAAAACACACACACAGTTGACCCTTGGGTTTGAACCACATGAGTCTACTTACACACAGATGGCTTTCAAGAAATATGTGCTACGGTTCTACACAATCTGTGGTTGGTTGAATCCCTGGATGTAGAACCTCGGATACAGAGGGTCAGTGGGCCAACTATAAAGTTATATAAGGATTTTAAACTGCGTGGGGATTGTCATCCCCATTTCCTGGGGTTGTTCAGGGGTCAACTGTAGAGATATTTGAAAAAAATAATCTAAGGAAATGATAAATCTTAACAATCAGGAGAGTGGTTTTACGTGATGGGGAGGCAAAATGATGGGCTAGAAAAGGAGCACATGGGAGACGTAGGTGCCTTGGGTTGGATGGTGGACTCATAGGTGTTTACTATATTATGAATAAATACATAACTATGTAAGGGCCATGCATAGGTTAATGACGACAGTGTGTCATGAACCAAGGAATATGATTAATCCAATTCTCAGCATTGATGTCAGAAGGAAGGGAGGGAGGGAGGGAGGGAGGGAGGGGGTAATGGAGATAGATTTTCTTCCTCCCAACCTTTGTCTTTCCTTCCTTCTGCCATGACTTCAGTCATTTATTCCATGACCTTTTATTGGCTGTCTACTGCGTACCTGGTCCTAGGTTGGGTGCCAGGAGCACTGAAGTGAAACAGACACAGTCGTGCCCTTAAGAGAGCCGCTGTCTGCTGCGGGAGTCTGAAGTTCCCGAAGGGTTTGCGATGTGCTGTGACAGAGGTAAGACAATAAGCTGCTGTTGGGCTCCCTAACCCACCTGAGGCTGCTGGGGAGGTCTGTAGAGCTTAGAGAAATCAGTGAGTTGGAAATGGAGGTGGGAGTGCAAAAGCTGTAAAGAAGAAAAAGACAGCTCAGCCCTGGAAGTGCTCACATCTTGTGGGAGGGGAGAATGGCAAGAAAAGAGGCAGCAGCAACAGGGGAATTGGGGCCCTGAGAGAGGGCACAGGCCAGAGGGCACACACAGGAGGGGGTACACCGAGACTAGGCTTTCAGGAAGGCTTCCTGGAGGAGAGGGCATGCATACAAGCAGAGAATTGGAGTTACCCGGGCAAAGTCTGTGCCAGGGAGAAAGGTCAGTGTGTGTGAAGGCTGGTGTCAGGGAGGAAGCTTGGTTCCCTGGAGTTGCTCAGAGGTGGCCTGGCCCAGAGCAAGGGTGCAGGAAAGTGAGGCTAGCACGCAGGAGCCAGATTCAGCTAAGAAGTGGGAAAACCACCCTGTGGGCCATCCTCTGAAGGGGGCGGCAGGGCTGACTTTCACTTTGAGAAGCCAGCTCTAGCTGTGGAGCAGAAGTAAGGAGGCGCTGCAGCAGTTGGGGATAGATGGTGGTGAGTGAGCTGTAGAGAGGACCAGAGAGGAGGGCCCCTTATGGGCAACCCCACACTGCAGGCTGGGCTCAAATGGGGTTTCCTCTGAGGGAGGGCAGAAGATGTGCCGACAGCACACACCACCCTTCTCCTCCCTGGCATGCATCTCCTCGGAGCAAGCCTCAAGCGCCAGAATTTCTCAGTACTGACGGTTTTCCCTCACCTTCTATTAAACTACAGTTGATACTTTTGGAAGACTGAGAAGGAGACCAAGGTTGCTGAAACCTGGTAAGTAGATTCTAAGCCGCTTGGGAGAAGAGGCAAGCAAATGGTGGGGTTCACAGCTTTGCATTACAAACAGAGGTTCTGGACCCCTGACTGTAGCAGCCCCCCAGTGGACCTTCTGCTCTAGGCATGACTTTGCCTTAGCCCGAGAAATCCCAAGAATGCTGCAGGTCTTCACCTACTGCTCAGAAGTAGAAGAAAAAGACTTACTGAGCAGCTACTATGTATGTAACATGCTACAACACATAACCATACTCAGGAAATCCTTCTGTCCCCATTTTACAATGAGAAAGCTAAGACCCAAAGAGTCTGAATTGAAATTAAACATAAAGGCTGCCTGGCCATACGCATGAAATATTGTGTTTTCTTTGGAGTGAGACTGGCTAGTTCTTTGAGATTTATTTTTTGAATCAACCTTGGACAGTTAAGAACGTCTTGCATGAGTTATCTATTGCTGCACAAGAAATTACCCCCCAAATGAGCAGCTTAATACAATAAACATTTATTCTTTTACAGTTTCTGTGGTCAGGAATGTGGGCACAGTGTAGCTGAATGTCTCTGATTCAAGGTTTCTCATGAACTTGCAGTCAAGGTGTCAGACAAGGGCTGCCGTCTCATATGAAGGCTCAGCTGGGACTGGGGGGTGAGATCTGCTCCTAAGTTCGCTCACTTAGAAGTTGAAGTGAGTTGTTGGCAGGCCTCTGTCCCCACCACAGGGGCTTCTCCACAAGGCTGCTTCCACATATAGCACTGGCTTCTCCCAGAGAGCTAATTCAAAAGAAAGTTAGAGAGAGAGAGAGAGAGAGAGAGAGAGAGAGAGAGAGAGAGAGAATGCTCAAAGTAGAAGGCACAGTCTTTTTATAACCTAATCTTGGATGGGTCATCCATCACTTCCACATTATTATTATTATTATTTTAACAGCTTTATTGGAGTATAATTGCTTTACAATGGTGTGTTAGTTTCTGCTTTATAACAAAGTGAATCAGTTAATCACTTCCACATTATTCTCTTGGTGAGAAGCAAGTCCATGAGGCCAGCCCACACCTAAGCAGAGGGGTTACACAGGGTGTGAAACCGAGAGGCAGAGACTGCTGGAGACATCTTAGAGGCTGATTACCTCAATGTGAAGAGTTTTAATAGCCAGGTTATTCTGGTTTCTACCAAAATGACAAATTGCTTCACCTGGTATCCAGGGGCTGGAGTATTTTAGGGCCTGCAGGGACACTTGGGGGGCTCTTGTGGCCACTCCTTTGGGCCTAAGGCATATTTGGAAGGGTCAGTATGTTGAACCTATCTGGAGCCCCCAAGGGAGAGGGAAGTTAGTTTCTCAAATTGTGGCTATTTCTCCTTCCCCATCTTGTCCTTGAAGCTGTTGTCATGTTTCCAGCAAAGAGGGAAAGTGATGGCATCCTCTTCCTCCACCCCATCAGCCAGATTAGGTTCAGGTGGAGAAGCCACCGAACGTCTTCTTTCAATTCCCCTTTGCTTCTATATCTTTTTCCCCAGATTTTCTTTTCTTGCCCCCCACCTGCGTCCATAGCCCCCTCAGTAACTTGCAGAGTAGATGCTCCAAGAGTTTCCTAATGGGGGGGTGGATAGAAAGGCCTGCTGTGGAGACCCCCAAAACACAGTAAGTGTGAATGTACATCAGAACTGCCACTCGAGTCAGTTCAAATCACATTTACTCCATGTCTGTTCTGTGCTGGGTACAGGGAATCCAGAGATGTATAAAATGTATTCTTGCCCTTTGGGGGGTTCACAGCCTTAGGGGGGAGACAGACATACAAACAGGCAACGACAAAACAATAGGATAAGTGCAACAAATACTTGATCAATACACCCTCTGGCCATCCCACCACGGCTACCCTGGTTTATGAGGCATCATCTTTTGCTTGGACTATTCCAGTAGCTTCCAAGCTGATTTCCTCCATCCACCTAATCTGCTACTGAGAGATCTTTATAGAATGCAAATCTGACAAAATATTACCCTGCTTAAAGGCCTCAACTAATCTTGGGGGAACGGTCAAACTCTTTGGATGGCTCCCAAGACCCTAGCCACTGTCCATCCCTCCAGCTACATCTTACCTTTTTGTTTACACTCCAGTCATACCATAGGCTCTGTGCTGTGATAGGAACCTAGCCAGGTGACCATCCCATCCCTCTGCCTCCAGGAGCTAATTCCAGACTGCCCTTCCCAGTCTGGGAAAGGAGCCCCAGAGCCGCCACCAAAACATTTCTCGCACTAGGTTGGATTGCCTTTGCTTGCCTGTGTCCCAGATGAATGGGCGCTCTGCATCGAGGCTCTTTGGTACCTGGCACAGAGAGGGCTGGGGTCAGACCAAATGACTGTGGAATGAACTGAGGTCAACTCTGGGAGCAGAGACGAAGGCATCCAGACCAGTAACTTTCAATATCCCCAAGGAAGCACTGATGCTACAAGCACTCGCTTGGCCTCCGCTCTGGCCACGCCCTCTTCCTTATCTCTCTGCGCCTGCTGGCAAAGAGGCTGCCCACCTTCAGCGCTGGTAGCAGGCAGAGTAGAGAGACCGACCTACTTGCACCTTGGGTGGGCGGGGAAGGCTCCGTGAAGCAGGTGCGGTATGAAATTGGACTTTAGAAGATGAGTTGGATCCTGATCTTAAAAAATTAAGTGTAGACACGTGTCTGAGGAAGAGGTTATTAAACCATGCCCTTTCCCCGGCTGCTATTTCCCACATGCATTGGGTAAAGACAGCAAAGCTGCCGAGTGACTGTGTGTGTCCCCTCCAGCTCAGGGGTACCGACCCCGGCGCTCCCGGAGCTCTTGAATGAATAGGGAGGGGCGCGCATGAATGAGTGCGTGAGTGAGGGAGTGCGCGGGCTAGCGGGCTGGTGAATGGCGACCGCGCCGACTCGGCACGGGGACGCGGGCGCGGGCTCCACTTCCCTCTCCCGCCAGCTGGTGGCCTCGGGAAGGTGGCGGCGCCGGCAGCGGCCCGAGCTGGGACGGGCCGGGGCGCGGGATGGTGGGGGAAGGGGCGTTCCCGGCGGCCGCGCCTTCCGCGGCTATTGGATTAGTGGCCTTCAGGGATGAGCTCAGCCGGATCGGCTTTCAGCTGCAGCCTCCGGGCCGGCCGGGAAGGCGGGGAGCGGGCGGCGGCGGAGGAAGAGGGGGAGGCGGTGGCGGCTGCAGCATCCAGAGCTGGCCGCGGCGGCCGACGCGCCCCGCGCACAAAGGCGCCCAGCCCCTGGGGAGGGCGATGAGCGCACCGTAGCCCGGGCCCGGGCCCCAGCTCCAACCACCAGTGCGTGCGCCCAGGGCGCGGGGGAAGTCGCTGGGCGCGCCAGGGGCCGGAGGCCGAGGCGCGGCCCGTGCGCCCCGAGCTCGGGACTCGCCGCCCTCCGGGTCTGGCGCGGAGCTTAGGAACCGCTGGAGCGCGGGCCTTGGCGCGCCCCCGGGATCCGCGCAGAAAGGCGCTTCCCCACTTCCACCCGGCCTCCTGTGCCCTCCCGCCGCGCCGGAGCGCCAACTTCCCAAGAACGCTCCAACTCCAGGCCACCCTGCTGGGCAGAGGGGGCGCTGCTCCTGGGCACGGGCCGTGAGGACGCGACCCTGGCCCCGGGGAGCCAGCCGGGGTCTTCGGGGTCGCTCGGGCGCCCCTGAGTGGGCGGCAGCGGCGGCAGACGCCTCTCCCGGCAGTCCAGGACCTGCCAGCGCTGGCGATTCCTCCAGGGCAGGCGCTTGCCCTCTCTTTTATGGTGAGTATTCTCCATCTTCTGGTGAGGGGCACGCGGGAGTGGAAATCTGGCCGCGCGGACCTCGTGCGGGCCGGCACTCGCCACAGCCGACGCTCCTGGCGTGGGTCCCGTCCAGGTCCTCGGGAATTCCTCTCTAAAGGCTGTGGCAGTCCGACCTGGTTGGTTTGCGCGCAGCCATGGGGCGTTGAGGGCCGGCCCCTGGTGCCATAGGTTCGAAGCCCGCTGCTTTTCTGCGTAATGGAGACACCACAAAAAACTCCCCCCCTCCCCCCAGTCACCCTGCCTGGGTTGGGTCCATGATCTGTCATTCACTGGCTGGGTGACCTTGGGCAAGGCGCCAAACCTCGATTTCCTCATCCATAGGATGGGGATGATAATGGTGCCCTTTTAATAGGGCTATTGGTAGGATCTATGGGGTGGTCCTCGTAATGTACGTGGACCTGTGCCTGGCACATAGGAGATACTCGATCAAATGTTAGCCAGCATTATTATTAGCTGTGTGAGCCCAAGCGTGTTATCCAACTTTCCAGAGCTGCAGCAGCTCTCGTGTATGTATTGGGGACAGTAATTTCCAGGGGTCTGTTCATCTGGGTTGTTGGTGGGGCGTGTTCAGAGCGGTGGAAATCAAGCGCCCGGCACGCAGTGGGCGCTGGTGAAGTGGTGACTGTTATCGTTTACTCTTGACGCTGGATAGTGAGGCTTGTCGCCCGGTCCGGGCGCTGCTTGGGGCCAGTTCCTGGCCTTGCTCGGAGGCAAACTTGGCGATGCTTAAGAAGGGAGGGGGTCGCGTGCTTCGTGAGTCACGGGCAGGGCGTGGGGGTGGGGTCTGGGAAGGAGGGAGGAGGCCAGAGCTTGGAGCGCGGTGAATGTGTCCGCCCGGGTAGCGCAAGACGCGCCACGGGCTCGGAGCCAGGAGGGGACGCGAGCCCAGGACCTCTCCCTGGCGGGAGAAGCAAGGGGGAGTGGCTGCTCCTGCCTCCCGGATGGCGGAGCGTGGGCTGTTGCGGACTGGAAAGGAGAGGAGGGCACTTCTGGGCCGCCAGCGCTAGGAGGTGGGGAGCTCTGGGCTCTGGAGTAAGGCTTGAGTTCGAATTCCGCCTCCACACCAGCGGTGTGACCTTGGGCAAGTACTCTCATCTCTCCCAGCTCAGTTTCCTCGTCTGCCCCATCCTCCTCCTGGGGGAGTTTCGGGGGTGAAGGTAGGAGTCCTCTCCTCTCTAGGAATCTGAGCCTCCCTCCTCCATGCACCTTCTGTCCCCCTGCAATCGATGAGCATAAATCAGGAAGGCGTGCCTGAGCCTCAGAAAAAAGCTATTAAAAGGAGAATCCAGGAACTGCCTGTCCCCCCTTCCAGGAGGTCATCGCACCTAGGGAAGAAGCATCAGTGCACTACGTCTCTCCCCTCTCCTGTCTCTCCCTCTGTTTTCCCACCTTGGTGCCTCTATCCTCCAACAAAATCCTGAAGCCTCCGTCACTGAGGGTGATGGGGGAATCCCTCATCTCCCACACCTTCATTTTTCAAAAAGTGCTACTGATTAATGGAGTTTGTAGAAAGACTGTGTCAGTAGCATGATATGAACATGTTTGACACAACGGCATAATCCTCTTGAGATACATACCCTCTGATTGATTCCATTTTTTAAACTTCCTTTAAAAGTAGTAATAAAAGGAATTTAAGCCACTTTTGACAAACAGCAAACAAAATTCAACTTGCTGGCCATTCCACTCAAATCTCTCTCCAGTCTGTATTTCTATTTTATTTCAGAGACTGATAAACTGAATTATATAAAAAGAAAATCTACAGGGACATCACCAGAAACAGTTAAAAGACATATGACAAACTGGGGAGAGAATCGTCACTCCTGTCACAAAGGGCTCATCTCTTTAATGTGTACAAATGTTCTCAAGTCAAGAAGAAAAAGGGCAGAAACAGACAAAGACCATTAACAGTTCACATGCACAAAATAAAATTGAAATAGCAAACATAAGACAAGCTGCCCTACCTCACTCAGTAAGAAAAATGTAAGTTAAAACTACAATAAGATACAATTCTTCACAAATCAGATTAGCAAATAATAATAATTTATCAGAAACATCTTTTAAAAATATAAAATAGATCAAATCCCTCCCAGTCTTAGAACGTCCTCGAGGTTGCCAGGGTGTAAAATCTAGGTGCCCCCAGGGCCCTCCGGGTCTGGTTACTGCTCCCTTCACCCCTTTCTCACTGTTTGCCTCTCTCATTACCTTCCACCCCCTGGTCTTTTTGGTTTTGCTCCAACACTCCAAGGACTTTTTCCCTTGGCTTTTTTAAGACTGGCTCCTTCTCCTCGTTTAGACAGGCCTGTCCTTGGGAGGCTTTGCTTCTACCCCAGAAAGTGGCCAAGACCTGGGCCAGTGCAGCGTTCCCCATCCCTCTGGGAAAAGACCTAGTGCCATTCACCATATGGGGGCTAATTGATTCTCCCCAAGTTGCCTGACCTGTTGTAACATTGCCAGGTTCTTGAAAGGCCCCTTCTCTATTGGTACAGGAATGAAGGGTCTCAGGCAGCCCGGCAGGTAGAACAGGCCACTCGGTACAGAAAATCAGGGGGTGTGAAGGTACCTGGAGCAAAGCTACCAGAAGTCTCTGCCTGAGTCAGTTAAAAAAAATAAGTACATAAATACATGCACTTAACTTATGTGAACATAACCAAACATACTTGGCAAGAAAGATCAACAACAAAAAAATTAAATAAAACAGCAACACATTTTATTTTGTTATTATTTTTTGGCCATGCCGCGCGGCATGCGGGATCTTAGTTCCCCGACCAGGGAACGAACCCATGCCCCCTGCAGTGGAAGTGCAGAGTCTTAACCACTGGACCGTCAGGGAAGTCCCCATTTTAAATAAAACGTGGTCCCTAAATAAGTCTCACTGGCTGTATCGGTTCTGAAGCTGGAGGAAAAACAGTTGTCTGTGCTGAACCCCTTGGGAAAGAGGATGGTAGACCCAAATTGGGTATCATGAACCTTCTTCAGAAGAACTTTCCAGGGCGGTGTTGATTGCATGTGATTTTTTGCTACACATATTGAGTTAACCCCCATTTAAAATGCTATGAAAGAAAAATGAAAGAAAAGTTACAAAAGAAAAATGTTTGTTGTTAAAAATGCAGACTATACAAGAGGTGTGGAGTGGAAGTTTCTTCTTCAGTCTGCGAAGTGCTTTCTAATGCAGACAGAGGTAGCAGATGCCCGTATGGTGCTGGTAGGAGATAGAGGCTGGCTGGGTGCTGGCCTCGCCAGCAAGAAATGTAGCACGGGGTGCAGAAGACAGCTGTGGATGCAGGACGAGGCCGAAGGGGGATGGAGGGACACCACAGAGGGTGCCCGGTCCCACTTGCGGGTGGGAGGAGAATGAATGACTGTCAGCTAGGCAAGGGAAGGTGGGAAGGCCCCCGGAGGCCAAGGTATGGGCAGGATGTGGTCTCTCAGGGGAGTCTGCTATGACTGGTCTGATGGGGGCCGTGCTGGGAGACTAGGCGTGGGAGAAGTAAGCAAGAACAGATCTTAAGGACTCTTACATGCCAAGCTAAGGGGTGCGGCTTCTCCCTGGAGAAGCCACCTGGAGAGCTGAACAAAAGATGTGTGTGTGCCTTGGTCAGATTTACCCTGTGGCAGCATGGAGGGTGGCTTGGGAGCCACAGACTGGAGTCGGGGAGCCCCACTGGGAGACCATTTAGTAATCCAGGCAAGATCTGAATTGAGGGAGAGCTGAAGGCATTGCGGGAGACCGAGAGACAGGGGGATCCATGGCAGAAATGGGGACGAGAGAAGAACCTGGTTTGCCGGAGAGGGAAGAGGCTGCTTTCAGTCCTGGGCATGTAGATTCTGAGGTGCCAGTGGCCCCCAAAACCCCAGGTCTGATATCTAGAGTGGGTGGGCGTGTCCTAGGGGAAAGAGACCAGCTGGCTTTACAAGGTCGTTTGAAGGAGACCCTAGTCTGGCGTGGCCAGAGGCCTTGGGATAGGTGGGTCTGGTGCTGAGGAGAGAAAGCGGGGCTGGAGACTCCGTTTGGGAGGATCCACAGAGGGCTGGAACTGCCAGTCATAAGAGAAGATGCATGCAGAGAGGGCACAGCAGACACTGAAGATGCGGCAGTGGGTGTGCCCCATTTATGAGGCCAGCCAAGTGGACCTCAGAGCCGAGAGGTGGCAGGAGACTGCCCCGAGCTCTACACCTCCATGTGCTGGTGTGTGCAGAGGGAGAGGCCCAGAGCAGTTCCCAAGTACCCCACCTGGCTTTCAGTGCTGTGAAAAGTCACTTATGAGTGAGCCTGGAGCTCTGACTTCTCCAGAAACTCGTGGGGCTGAGTCCGCAGAGACCTCTCACCTGTCAGCCACATTCTGTGAGATTCGCAAGTCACACAGATTCCCGGGGCCAGAGTGGCTCTCTGCTCCCTGGGGCTCCCTCCCTCTCTTCTCTCTCTCTGGGTCTCCCTGTCTCCCCACTTCCTCTCCATCCCCTCTT
>NW_020175528.1:1859151-1906110 GCF_003031525.2 Neophocaena asiaeorientalis asiaeorientalis
AGCTGAAGCTTAACAGAGGGACCTTCAGAAATCCCAGCAGGTTCCTACTATGATCTCCTAGACCAAGCCTGAGTTTCCCTTTTCATTCAGGCATCCCGAGTTTTCAGACAACCAGTTATACTAAGTGGGCAAAGTTCGGCTCATGAGATAAATGATGGGCCAGACATGAAGATCATTGTGTTTTCGTCATAGAAGTTGATCCAAGAGGGTCCCGTTATGCAGCACCCACCCTGTCCCCTTTCTCCTAGCTCTGCTCCAGCCTGAGCCATGCTGGGTCTCACAGAGGCCAGCTGTCCTGCAGAACTTTACCCACGTGTACTTAGGGCACAGGGACAGCTGGAGCGATGACCAGACCCGCCAGGAATACACGTGGAAATAGGGCCTCTGGCCTTCCTGCCTTGGAGGTGTGTCTCTTTCAAATGACCTGGCAGAGCACGCTGACCTCCTTCATCCCATCCCCTGCATTCCTTGCTGGCTGACAGCCTGAGCTTCCGCTCTGGGGGCTTCTGGTTCGGTCACCCGTGGGAAGATTCCCATGGAAACCCCACAAGAAGGAGAGGCACGGGGAAGCCTCGTTGATTCACAGTCCAGGAAGATGGGTGTGAGATGGTTCCACCTGGAGCTGCACAGATGGCTCTCCTGGGAAGAAAGGGCCTGCCCAGCCCAGTGTCGCATGAGCTCCATGCACGTGTACAGAGAGAAAAGTGAATGGACGCCTGTGAATAAAAGCTTGGAGGTTCTTTAGCTCATTCACCATTGGCAGGTTCATTCTGAATCAGCATCTTTTAATAGAATAGCCTCTCTACTTAATATTTGTACTAAGAAAATCTTAGAAACATCCCAGCCTAACCAGGTCCAAGTGGGTACCGTTGGCACCATTGCACAGAGGTGAAAACTGAGGGCTGAAAATGTAAACGACTTGCCCGAGCTCAGGGAGCTCTGCTCTCCCAGTCATGCCTCGGTGGAGGTTCTTTCTAAAGTGGCAGGTTGCTTTTATTTCTTTGCTCGTGCTTGTGCATCCACCATTTTCTCTGAGCCAGAGCCCTGCAGAGTCCTGGGGACTCCGGTGAGGAGACCCAGCCCCTGCTCTTGCATTGTCTCCCGTCTGGTGGGAGGGAGGCAGCTGAGGAGACGTAAGGGCCCCTCGTGGGAAGTCTGTGATGGAGACAGGTGCAGGGGCTCTGAGGGCACGGGATGGGGAGCTCCCCAGGGGCACTGATACCCGAGTAGAATGAATTGCCCAGGTGTGTGTATGTGGAGGGGCGTGCAAGGGGGGGCGTGCAAGGGAGGGGGAAGGGGTGAAGGCAGCAGAGGGTCAGGACACGCAGGTTAGTGGGGACGCCATGAAGGGCTTCACAGAGGGAGAGGGTCAGGGAAGCATCAGGGAGCATTTGAGGAGGGTTAGGGTTAGGAGTTTGTACTTTATCCTGAAAGCTGTGGAGAGCCTGTGGAGCATTTTAAGCAGGGAGAGTGAATTAGATCAGCTTTGCATTTTTACAAGTGGTGTTGTATATATTTGAAACCAATATGCAGTCTATTATAGGAATTCAAGTGGTATCGAAGTGCACTGCTTTTTACAGTCCTTGTCATTATTCAGACCTGTCACTGGGTCTGACCCCTTTGGCGTGAGCTCTCTCAGGAGGGAAGTGATCGGGTCTTAAACTTTCCTGTAGCCTCAGATCCCCAGGGAGGCATCGTTACTGCTGGTTAAATGAAGGAATGAAATCCGCCCCCAACCCCTACCCCAGCAAGTCCAAAGCCATAGGCCGCATTGAGGGGAGGGCATTTAACCCAGTCATGATCAATCCTGCGGCAGTCCTGTCTCCTGGCAGACCCCATGCCTGGCTGAGTCCAGCAGACAAGACTTCGAGAATGGGATTTTGGGTCCTGGGCCTCTGAAGACTGAGCGCCACACCTTGCAAACCGTTGAGGCTCCTGAAGAAGTGCGACATCCACGCTTCGTGTCTCCTCATTTCCCCTGTCAGGTTGCAATACCCACCAGGGTCCTGGGAAAGGCAATTGGCAATCTTTTTGTTTTCTTGCGCAGCCATCACTGAAGCCCGGGGGCGGATCCTTCCGGATAATGTCATTAAGCATCCCCATCCAAGCATGGCCTAAGAAATTAAGTTTGGTTTGAGGAAATGTGATGGAGGCATCGTTCAGTATGCTGTCTGCTTGCTGGGTTGAGAGACAGTGTTATTCCTACCAGGAACTTAGACTCTGTGGTATCTCCTCTGTGCCTGGCCCAGCGCCACGAGCTATGGTGGAGACAAGAGGAGAAAGGTGACCAGTACCTGCTCCCTCTGTCTGGAGAGAGAGAACAGGGGCTGAGCCTGACTTGGCCACTGCTGCGTGTCCCTAGCTCTCAGCCTCACAGAGCCTGGCACATGACAGCCATCCACCAAGTGTTTGTTGAAAGAATAAATGAGGCTGGGAGCAGGAAGGCTGCACAGCAGTGTATAACAAGGGGTAGACTGGATACAGCCCAGGGTCAGCGGCTCAGAGGCAGTGACTGTGTTAATGGAGAACGAGGCCCCGTGCTCTCATCTCCTGACTCCAGCCCCGGCCCTTTCCCTGCTGAATCCTCTAGAGAGAGCAGAACGTGAGAACTTGCTGAAGCCCAGAATCTCCTCTTCACACCCATACATGTATTCTTCCCTGTCTTCCAAAGCACGGTGCTTGTTTGTATATGTGCTAGGTGGGGTTGGATGGGAGTTGGTGAAGAAGCCCAGGGGAGAGCTTCCTGTCCCCAGAGGAATGCCCCTCAAGGTAGAAAAACGCAGATCAGTGGACCAGAAAGTCGTGGCTGGCTCAGGGGTGACAGAACTGTGGGGCAGGCACCTAGAGGCCCTGGGGGGATCAGGGCGGGCTTCCTGGAGGAGGTGGGGCTCTCAGGCTGGATTGAGGAGGTGAGGAAGGAAGGACTGGGGGTCCCAACTGCCTGGACAAAGACATGAAGATAAACCTGTGACCCCGGTTTAGGAGTTGGGAATCTGCATTAGTAACTTCCTGTCTCCCAGCTCTGGCTTCTGATCCTGACCACTACCTTTGACAGGTTCCATGGGGAATAAAACCGAGTTACTTAGCCCGTCTTTTATTCATTTGTTAGTTCAGTCACAGTTGCAGGAGACCATAGGAGCTGGAACTTCTCCGGGACGAGGACTGCAGAGGCAACATCCCAGCTGGGTGCAGGGGAGGTACGGGCAGAGTAGATCTGGCTGGAAGCTGGGGACCCCATGAAAAAGTTATAGCCCCCTATTGTGAGCATTTACATTAATCTCCACCTTTTGGTTCTATGAACCACCCTGCCCTTTGCTTCTGTAGCTGAATCCTAGTGCACGCCCTGGTGTTTCTTTAGGATGCATTCAGGTGGTGAAATGGCAATGTCGCAGGACATACACAGTTTAAAGGAGCACTTAACATTTACTAGGTGCCTCCCAGGTGCCCTGTGCCATTTCAGACTTTACAGATGTCTCCCCTGATCCTTGCAAAGACAGGCAAGCTTAGCACATAGAGCACTTTTCAGATGAGTCTCAGAGAGGGTAAGCCCTTGCCAGGGCCCAATGGACAGGAAGGGATTCAAACCCTGCCCTTCGTTATATTGTGCCGTCACTAATTTTCCTTAGTGGATGGCCAATAATGGACATGAGCACTTCACTCTGGGTCCTGTCTTGGGGGGAGTAGCAAAGGGCTGCTGTGTGTCCACTCCACCGTCGCCAGGGTGGGCAGCTTTTGAGGCCCCCACCTGCCACTGATGGGGCAGAGGTCTCGAGGCCGGCAAGGAAAGCACCGTGCCCTCCATGACCCAGCATGGTCTCCTCTGGGGCTGCTGCTTGGCCGCTGCTTTCAAGTATGTTAAAGGTGTCTTTCAACAGCTCCAAAGTTGGCATGGTGTGCACAGGGATAAAGCAATTTCCCTAAGAAATGCCCCGTGCGGGCCACAGAGCTGCTTGCAGTCGGCACCGTGAGAGGCCCTGTTCTGTTTTTTGATTAGATCTTTTTTTTTTGTTTTGAAGTCTATTAATTTATTGAGTAAAAGAATCATTGTCAGACATATTAAATTCAGCTTGGTTCAAATTTGGCTGATGTCCATTTGCAGCAGAGATGATTGGAGGAGAAGAGAAGACACAGTGATGCTGGTAACGGGACACTGAACAAAACCATCTTCCGTTAATTATAAAAGCGGGCATCACACAGCCAGCGTGAGTCAGTTAGCTAACGAGCAGGGATAAAACCAAAGTAAGCGAGAACTTTCAAGACAAGAGAGGCCAGAGCTTTCAGAGGACAAGATGCAGCAGGGGCTCGCTGGAGAACAGTGTTGGGTGCAGAGCTGCCGGCTCACTTAGGGAACACGGTGATCACATCGTAGGCCTCGGGTGGAGTGACCCGCTCCCAGGTGTGCTTTTCACAGTAGATCTGACCCTCCACAAAGAAATGACCCTTCTGTTTCAGGTTGTTGCCACAGTCGGTGCACACATAACACTCAGGGTGGCGGTGACGGTCCCACCGCTTCACAAACATGCCGACAATGCTGGTGCCACATTTGTCACACATGGGCAGCTTCTGGACATTTCCAATCTATGCAGCCACTTTGGTGACTGGAGCCTTAACTCTTCTGAATCCTGAGGGATGGTTGGGATCCCCTTTCTCCTCAGACTCCAGGATTTCCTGCAAAACCAGGAATGAAGTGGACTGTTTTGGAGGCTCATTTAACTCTTGTTTCTCCTGCTGCATCTTGTAAACTTCAGATTCTTTATCAATGATGAGTCCGCTTGGAAGCTGAGAATGGTCTAATGCTCTGCCATTCGTCTCCTGCCCACTGGCTGCCGTCTTTGACTCCAAGGCACTGTTGAATTTGGAGATGTTTTCAGAGGAGTAGAGGCCACCTGGGTTGTTGTACTGGTTTGTGATGACCCTGGGGCAGAAGTGGAGGCAGGTGAGGCGGTAAGGCGCAGGGCGCTCTGGCTGTGGGTGCTTCCTATGTGTAGAACCTCTTGCGGTTCAGAGGCTAAATTCATCTTGTATGGATAATGTTTCCCTTCCTCTGTCATTCAGAAGCGACCAGATTTTCTGTTCAGATCTGGTTACTGTGAGAGTCAAGTTGTCTGTGCAGCCCTTGATTTTCTCCTGAGCTTCCAAGTGCGTCGATGGCTGTGATTACATCTCCAACACATAATAAATTAGCTATAGCAGCCTTGCTTCCGGGAGTGACCCGGGAGACGGTGAGAGGCTGCTCGAAGTCCTTGCCCCCCACAAGGCAGAAGCCCCACGGTCCCGGGCCCTGGAGGACTAGTTGCTCGGTGGTCATGGCGCGGTGACGGCGGGCAGCGACTCCAGGGGACAGATGGGGCAGGACGCGGAGTGGCGCGTTGGGCTCCCCGACAGCTGTGCTGATTAGATCTTTCATTTTTCTATTTTATTATGCTTAATTTTCACTCTTTTTCATTTACTAATATAAGTACACCAGCCATGACTTCCTCTGGGCTCTACCTTAACGGGATCCCACAGGTTCCAATATATGGAATGTTTTTTGATATTCTTGTTTTCTAGATACTGTACAATTTCTATATAGGTCTCTTTTTTGATCCGAGTTGTTTAAAAGAGAGTTTTCAAAAACGTCCAGGTGGTAGGATTTTGTGATCCATAACTTTGTGATTAGTTTCTAGTTTTTCTTCTGTGTTACCAGGTTCTGTATTATGTCTGAATTTTTGCTGAGGTTTTATTTGTGGCCTAATATATGGGCAATTTTTAGAAATATGTATACATCAATTAAATGTCATCACTTATGCAATTTTGGTTTTTCTATGTCTTTACTTCATTTGGTGCATTGATCTGTCATGAGCTGAAAGAGGTGAATTAAAATCATCTGCCTCTACTGTGTATCTGTTTGACCTTTCTTGTATTTCCTGTTATTTGGTGTGTTCCGTCTTCAATTGTGGATTATGTTCTTTATTGTTATAAAATGTTCTTTGTCTCACTTAATATCATTTGCCCTGAATTCAACCTTACTTGCCTCATATTAAGGTTACTGTACCTGCTTAGTTTGATGTAGCCCTTACTTGATATATATTTACCTTTCCTATTTTTTCAACATTGTTGAATTACTTTACAGGACGCGGAGTGGCGCGTTGGGCTCCCCGACAGCTGTGCTGATTAGATCTTTCATTTTTCTATTTTATTATGCTTAATTTGTATATTTTCACTCTTTTTCATTTACTAATATAAGTACACCAGCCATGACTTCCTCTGGGCTCTACCTTAACGGGATCCCACAGGTTCCAATATATGGAATGTTTTTTGATATTCTTGTTTTCTAGATACTGTACAATTTCTATATAGGTCTCTTTTTTGATCCGAGTTGTTTAAAAGAGAGTTTTCAAAAACGTCCAGGTGGTAGGATTTTGTGATCCATAACTTTGTGATTAGTTTCTAGTTTTTCTTCTGTGTTACCAGGTTCTGTATTATGTCTGAATTTTTGCTGAGGTTTTATTTGTGGCCTAATATATGGGCAATTTTTAGAAATATGTATACATCAATTAAATGTCATCACTTATGCAATTTTGGTTTTTCTATGTCTTTACTTCATTTGGTGCATTGATCTGTCATGAGCTGAAAGAGGTGAATTAAAATCATCTGCCTCTACTGTGTATCTGTTTGACCTTTCTTGTATTTCCTGTTATTTGGTGTGTTCCGTCTTCAATTGTGGATTATGTTCTTTATTGTTATAAAATGTTCTTTGTCTCACTTAATATCATTTGCCCTGAATTCAACCTTACTTGCCTCATATTAAGGTTACTGTACCTGCTTAGTTTGATGTAGCCCTTACTTGATATATATTTACCTTTCCTATTTTTTCAACATTGTTGAATTACTTTGCTTTGGGGATATCTCTTAAATATGCAATACGGTGGGAGTTTTGTCTTGTTCCCCAACCTTACAATCTTTTCTTTTTAGTAGTTCACTATGGCCAATCATTAACATAGCTAGTATTTTTTTTTTTTTTTTGCGGTACGCAGGCCTCTCACTGTTGTGGCCTCTCCCGTTGTAGAGCACATGCTCCAGACGCGCAGGCTCAGTGGCCATGGCTCATGGGCCCAGCTGCTCTGCGGCATGTGGGATCCTCCCGGACCGGGGCACGAACCCGTGTTCCCTGCATCGGCAGGCAGACTCCCAACCACTGTGCCACCAGGGAAGCCCCATAGCTAGTATTTTGGTCATAATTTTACTATCATATTTTATGTCTCTGTGTTTTTGTTCCTATTGCTTCTTTTTTTATTAATTTTTAAATTTTATTTTATCTATTTTTTTATACAGCAGGTTCTTATTAGTCATCAATTTTATACACATTAGTGTATACATGTCAATCCCAATCTCCCAATTCATCACACTCCCCACCCCCGCCGCTTTCCCCCCTTGGTGTCCATACGTTTGTTCTCTACATCTGTGTCTCTATTTCTGCCCTGCAAACCGGTTCACCTGTATCATTTCCACATACATGCATTAATATACGATATTTGTTTTTCTCTTGCTGACTTACTTCACTCTGTAAGACAGTATTTAGATCCATCCACGTCTCAACAAATGACCCAGTTTCATTCCTTTTTATGGCTGAGTAATATTCCATTGCATATACGGACCACATCTTCTTTATCCATTCGTCTGTCGATGGGCATTTAGGTTGCTTCCATGACCTGGCTATTGTAAATAGTGCTGCAATGAAAAGGCTATCTAAGAGGCTTGTGTAAGTTTCCTGATGGGAGGGACTGGTGGTGGGTAGAGCTGACTGTTGCTCTGGTGGGCAGAGCTCAGTAAAACTTTAATCCGCTTGACTGCTGATGGGTGGGGCTGGGTTCCCTCCCTGTTGGTTGTTTGGCCTGAGGCAACGCAACACTGGAGCCTACCTGGGCTCTTTGGTGGAGCTAATCACAGACTCTGGGAGGGCTCATGCCAAGGAGTACTTCCAGAACTTCTGCTGCCAGTGTCCTTGTCCCCGCTGTGAGCCACAGCCACCCCCCGCCTCTGCAGGAGACCCTCCAACACTAGCAGGTGGGTCTGGTTCAGTCTCCTATGGGGTCACTGCTCCTTCCCCTGGGTCCCGATGCCCACACTACTTTGTGTGTGCCCTGCAAGAGTGGAGTCTCTGTTTCCCTCAGTCCTATCAATGTCCTACAATCAAATCCCAGTAGCCTTCGAAGTCTGATTCTCTAGGAATTCCTCCTCCCGTTGCCGGACCCCCAGGTTGGGAAGCCTGACGTGGGGCTCAGAACCTTCACTCCAGTGGGTGGGCTTCTGTGGTGTAAGTGTTCCCCAGTCTGTGAGTCAGCCACCCAGCAGTTATGGGATTTGATTTTAGTGTGGTTGCACCCCTCCTACCATCTCATTGCGGCTTCTCCTTTGTCTTTGGATGTGGGGTAGCTTTTTGGTGAGTTCCAGTGTCTTCCTGTCGATGATTGTCCAGCAGCTAGTTGTGATTCTGGTGTTCTCGCAAGAGGGAGTGAGAGCACGTCCTTCTACTCCGCCATCTTGGTTCTTAGTCTCTATTGCTTCTTAAAGCAAAATCTTTCAGTATGGTGTTTTATTTTGTGTTCATTTTGACAGTTTGGAAGATCTGTAATTTATTCTTCTGGAGGTTGCCTTTGTAACTATGTAAAAATGTATTTAATCTTTTTTTTTTTAAGGCTGTACTAGTTGTCTCCCTTCTCAAATAAGTGATCACAAAATTAGTTTACAAATTTGCTCCCAATTTTTTTCTGCTTTGTGACAGCTTTTTCTTACGGTGAGTTTTCTTGGCTTACCATATTTTTCCCTGTTCTGTTCCTCCTCTGTTTCTTTTCCAGCATCTTTGATTACATCATGTGCTGGTTCCTAGTTAGAAGAGGCGGACCTTCCTGAATCAGCATTTTGCAAGGGATGCATGTAGAGGAGATGCCAGGAGGCATTTTAGGAGAGCAGGATTGCTCCCCGGTTCCTGGTAACTCTGTTCACAGGACTGTGGCAGTGATTTCTAGCTTCTACCCGGTCAGCAGAGATCTGCAGCCCTGGGCTTCCCCCAGTTCAGGCCCTTCTCCCGCTCTACCTCAGCAGCACACTGCTTCCTGTGAAGATGGCAGACCTGCAAAGTTTCCTCTGTTAGCCCTGCCCTCCTCTTTCCCCACAGTGTCAGAGGCAGCTCCCACGGCTAGACCGCATACCCTGTTCCCATTGTTCCTGATTAGGAATCATTGGTTTTCTCCTTCAGGGAGTGCCAGCTACTGGCTGGCTCTGCCATCTTCAACTGAGATCTGCAGCCACAGGTGTCTTCTGTAGGTGTTTTCTCACACCTCGTTTGCTCTTCACTGGTTTTGGCAACCCTTGACCATTTTTTTGGCAGCCTCTCTTTATAAGTTGTGGTTGGATTACAAATGTGTTCTAGTTTTGCTGAAGACAAAATTTGCATTCCTCTTTCTCTTTCTCCTTTATTTTGGGTGATTTTGGATATGAAAAGGAGTAACTATTCTGCTATCTTAGAACTGTCTAGTGTTGTACATTTTTATGTATTCTGATATTTCCTTAAACATTAGCCAGAACTCTCTGGATAGGGTCAGCATGAGCTGAAGCTGGGGTCTGACAGTAGAAAGGAAAGAAAATGGGAGTCGAGAATAAAATTGGAGGGTTAAAAAAGCAATGCATATCATTGCTGCCTGTGCTGTATGGCACTTTGGCTGGGACTGTGCCACTGTTTGGGTGGGAGGTCATGGCCAGGCAGAGCGGGGCATGAAAAACATCTGCCTCCTGACCTATCTCAAGGAAAGCCTAGGAGCTCTCAGACCAGGGAGGGGAGGACACACACCTATGCTCTGGACAGGTTGCAGTGCTCAGCTCTCCATCTCTTCCCACACCCGGGGCCCATCCAAACAGCGCAAGCACCGTGGATTCTGGCTAGTCTCTTAGTGATGGTGGCCAAGTCCTGAAGACCAGGATCTTGTCTCAGCGGAGGTTGCCCAGGGTCAATGCTGTTAACTATGTTTATATGCCTAAAGAAAGAGCTGGCCCATCCAAAGGGAAGGTGTATATGCAGGATGCCCAGAAGATAGAGCCCGCAGAATCTCAGGCTTGACTTTTGATATTGTCTCTTAGCTTCCCACACCACCTGGAGGGAGCATGTTACCCCCATTCAACAAATGAGGAAACGAGTCTTAGAGAGGCAAAGAGACCTTCCTGTGGACACACAGCTAGGCGATGGAGAGAGGGATTTGCATATACTTCTCGCTGGCTCCAGAGTCTGGACATCAACTCTCTCATCCCCCTGCCTCCAACTCACCTTCCCATGGAGACCCCACCCCATCCTCAGATGGTTATCTTATGTCCGTGTCCACGTCCCTGGGTGACCTTGGTGGATCCTTGCTCAGTGTCTGGCTTCTCAAGCCTGGCTGCACTTTAAATGCTGTTTAAGCTCCCCAGGGCAGCCAGGGATGGGAACCAATGGGCCACACCCTAAACATCTTTGACCCCCTGTCTTGGGCACTTTGTCCCCCCCAACCTTGGCACAGGGCTTGTTTCTTGGGATCAAATGCATTGGGGTTCTCTATGTTCTGTGATCTTGAGCAAATCACAACTTCTCTGGGCTCAGTCCTTATTTCTAAAATAAAATTGCCTGTGACTACTCTAAGAGCCGAACACAGACTCTGAAGCCAGGTGGCCTGTATGAATCTGGGCTCATCCCCTTCTTAACCGTAGACGTTGGTTAATTACTTATCTCCTCTATACTCTTTACTTTTCTCATCTATAAAATGGGAATGATAATGAATGTCTTATAGGGAGGTCTTAAGGATTAAATGAGCTAATAAATATGAATCACTTAAAAGTGTCTGGCATATGGCAAGTTCTAGATAAGTGCCAGATATCATTCGATTCATTAGTTACTGTTATTAATGCATGCCCAGGGCCCAGCCAAGGCGTGGGCATAAGTGGCTGTCGAGGCTGCTGTAATAACCCGTGTCCTTTGCTTCCTTCCAGGAGCTTGGGCCCCTGCCCCAGCCCCGCAGAGGCTGTGGACGTGTACGGTCCGGAAGCCTGGTTTCCAGCCCCGTGGCCCATCCCTGGCTGCGGGGACCGGAAGCTCCCACGAGGTAGCGGTGGCCCGCAGCGGCCCCGTCCCGGCAGCGAGCCATGGGCCAGAAGCTCTCGGGGAGCCTCAAGTCGGTGGAGGTGCGAGAGCCGGCGCTGCGGCCGGCCAAGCGCGAGCTGCGGGGAGCGGAGCCGGGGCGGCCGGCGCGGCTGGACCAGCTGCTGGACATGCCGGCAGCGGGGCTGGCGGTGCAGCTGCGCCATGCGTGGAACCCCGAGGACCGCTCGCTCAACGTCTTCGTCAAGGATGATGACCGGCTCACCTTCCACCGGCACCCTGTGGCGCAGAGCACGGACGGCATCCGCGGCAAGGTGGGCCACGCCCGCGGCCTGCACGCCTGGCAGATCCACTGGCCGGCGCGGCAGCGGGGCACACACGCTGTGGTGGGCGTGGCCACGGCGCGTGCCCCACTGCACTCGGTTGGCTACACGTCGCTGGGGTTCAGCGACGCCGAGTCCTGGGGCTGGGACCTGGGCCGCAGCCGCCTCTACCACGACGGCAAGAACCGACCCGGCGTGGCCTACCCCGCCTTCCTGGGGCCCGATGAGGCCTTCGCGCTGCCCGACTCGCTGCTCGTGGTGCTGGACATGGACGAGGGCACACTCAGCTTCGTCGTGGACGGCCAGTACCTGGGCGTGGCCTTCCGTGGCCTCAAGGGCAAGAAGCTTTACCCGGTGGTGAGTGCCGTGTGGGGCCACTGTGAAGTCACCATGCGCTACATCAATGGCCTTGACCGTAAGTGCAGCCTGCTGAGGGGGGAAGGGGTGGGCAGAGGCTGCCTGTCCCAGGCAGAACTGGGGGGGGCGGGGAGACGGGGGAAAACATCCTCCTGAGGCCCCATCCTCCATCAGCACTTGGGATAATCCTGAATTCATGGTGAGGACGTGGACTCCGAGGCCAGGCTCCTGGGTTTGGACCTCGACTCTTTTTTGCTCGCTGGGTGATCTTGGCGTGTGCCTCAGTTTCCCTTTCTGCAAAAGTGGCTCAATGATAGTAATCTAGCTCCGGGTTGTTGTGAGAAATCAAATAAGATAATAATATATGTGACGTGCTTAGGACAGTGCTTAGAACTGGCGCCTAATAAGTGATTTGGGTGTTGATGCTAATTACGAACGTTTCAGTCTCTGTAAGGGTTGTGCAAAACGATGTCTCCCGTGTTTCTGGCTTCAAGTTCACAGTGGGAGGAGAGTGACAAGTAGAAGACACAATCTCTGCACTTGAATCCCATGCACTCGAGTTACTGATAAATAATAAGTAGTGATAACTATCATTTATTGAACACCTACTGTATGCAGGGGCTGAACACTCAAATCTAGGTCTCCCTGCTGAGCTCTCTGTTAAAGGGGGCATCTGGCTGATTATTGCCTCATGGGAACGAGAGCCACAAGTTGTGGAATCTTCTGATTTCTTTCAAGAGGACCTAGAAATCTAGATTTTGTGTGAACTATTCCAATTTTTAACGTTGGCAGCTGCTTAAGACACCGTGTGGACACACAAAACACCCTCGCAGGTTGCACAGAAGCCCACAGGCTGCTGTGTTTGACTGCTGACAAATCTAAGGCCTCCTCTCATTTGATATACACAACCATCCTGTGAGGCAGCTTAAAAATCCTAGTAACGAAAATAGTTCTTGGTGTTAGGAGGGAGTCACTTAGGGAGGCAGGGTGGCCTCTGGACAGAGGTGCATGTGGTCGCCTGTCCCGTGTTGAATCCCAGCCGAGTGGGGCCTGGAGTCAGTCACCTGTGAGCTTGTACACACCTCGTCCAAACAGGCTTCCTGCCACATCCCTGACGAAGCTCCCAGTGCTGGGCACTTAAAGCCAGAATTCCAGCTTATTCATTTTATTTTATTTTATTTTTTTGCGGTACGCGGGCCTTTCACCGCTGTGGCCTCTCCCGCCACGGAGCACAGGCTCCGGACGCGCAGGCGCAGCGGCCATGGCTCATGGGCCCAGCCGCTCCGCGGCATGTGGGATCCTCCTGGACCGGGGCACAAACCTACCTCCCCTGCATCGGCAGGCAGACCCTCAACCACTGCGCCACCAGGGAAGCCCCTAGCTTATTCATTTTAAATGAGAGATATAATTGCCCCTCTTCAGAGAAGAGAAACTCAAGAGCAGAGCTATGGAGAACCAGAACCCGAACCTCCCCAGGTCTGTCAGCCTCCGAAGCCCACTCTTTTCCCATGCTCCCCCCTTTGGCTGAGGGGCTGAGAGTGACACTCCAGAAAAGAGGTCAAGAACAAGATTTGACTCAAGTAAAAATTGACATTGACTCAGGTTAGCGTGGGTAGACCATTTTCAAGGGTGACAGGCCGCCAGAAGGTGGCTGGTGTGCTCCACTCTGTGGTACCATTGGCGACACTCTTGCTCATATTTCATTTCCGTGGTTGTTGGACTCAGGTTGCCATCGAATGGCAGAGTGGCCTGTTTTCTCTGATTAACTGGTTAAGTAAAGAGAGGCTGAGTGTGTCCTGAATCGGGCTAGTTTAGTCACCGCAGTGCCTTGTGGAGAATGTTGAGAACCCTCAGAGACATGATGACCAGGCAAACCCCAGTGCTTAGAAAATCAACAGCAACAACAAATACTCTCTTTAAATGGAATTGGAAAATCTACTTGCCAGAGCTGATCACTGGACTACAAGGATGGCCTTGTTGTACCAAGGCTCTGGGGTCTGACACGCCTCATTTCCCACTGCATCCCCAGTGCTCATTGGTTTTGTGTCTTTGGTGAGTCACTCTAATGCTTTAGGGCTCGTTTTACTCATCTGTAAAATGGGACAGTGTCAGGTCCCTTTCATAGCTGCTGTGAGATCTTGTGTGACGGCACCAATAATATGGTAGCTGGGATTAAAGGCTGGCACTGATACCCAGAGGAATTACCTGAGCCAACTATTGGGCCCCCAAGGTGGGCTTCCTCTTGGGTATTGATCCACGCTTGGACTATCATCTGTTGATTGGTTTACTGGCACAAAACCAAGGTGCTAACAAGGTTGCAGCCACGAAGGATAGGACCAAGGGTATTCAAGCCATGGTGTTCTTGGTGTGCTGCTGAGGGTGGAGGCTGGGTGGGAGAGGACAGTTGTGATCAGAGCATTTTGAGCTCTTGGATCCTTCAGGTGGCTGGAGATGCTTGGTGAGACTAAAACTTGGAGCATTCTATCCTCCCTGTTGGCAGTGGTTTTTTCAGGTTGGTTGAGGCTAGAAAGCCCATCCAGGGGGCAAGGGGAGACAAGGCCAGGATGTCATATGATGCGAGCCTGTGGCATCTCCTGTTGGGTGACAGGATTAGGCTTGAGTGCTGTGGTGCTGGCCCCTTCTCCACATAGGAGTGATGTTCTCTATCTTGGGCAGGGTGTGATTGCAGAAAGGGGGAGCTCAGCTTTTTTGAACAAGCCCTGACTACAGGGTGAGCCACCAAAGAACAGGCTGAGGGGAGTCTGACGGGCTGGTTGGGAAGGGACTGTGTGATGCCTGTAGCTAGTGACCTGGGCTGAAGTCCAGTGGATCCCTGGACACTGAGAAGGGTTTGGCCCTAGGGAGTCCCTGGGCAGGTAGGGTGACTCAAGGTGGAATTCTGTGCATGAAAAGAATTCTGAGCCAGTTGGTTGTGGACACGAAGGTGGGTCCCCAAATTCAGGGGGTTAGGTGACCACAGTTAGAGACAGACTCTAGGGCAGAAAGGCAGGGCCGCTCTCTGGGGTTGCTTCCCCACAAGGCCATGGGGGGTAGAACAGATGGGGTTAGAGTTTGGTCCCAGGACTCACCAGGAGGCCCTGGACGATGATTACCTCCTCGCTCTGGACCTCAGTGTTCTCCTTTGTAAAACAGGCATGATAAAGCTCGCCAGCACAGAGCAGGGCCACAGCGACTGGTGCTTGCGGCTTTGACTAACCAGGTGAGCTGGGCCAGGTCCGGGGCTTCACCTATGGATAAAAACAAGAGTGGCCTCAATAAGAGACTTCCCTTCTAATGTGTAGGAAGGAAGTTAATGGGCATGATTTTCTCAATTTTTGATTTTTATGACTATGAAAGCAAGACTGAGAAAGAGCTAACTGCCTGTAACTCTGAAGTATGTGTTTGTGGAGGACAAGAGCTCCTGGAAGTGCATTTTTCCTATTACAAATGTGTTCTTCGGCTACACCATGGAACGAAACAACTCAGCGTCTTGGGGGGTTTACAGTAGAGAGCTGCAGGACGCCTAGGGGCTCTGCCATCCGAGTGAGCTGGGAAGTGCAGAACCGAGGCCAGGCAAACAGGCCAGCTGGCTCCGGATGACTGGGTCCAGGGTCAAATAATAACAGCAATAACAGCGCCATGCTAACAACACTTCTCTGATACTTAGTCTGTGCTGGGCTAGATTCTAAGCACTTTACAAATTTTAATTCGTTTAATCCTTGTAACAACTCGTTGAGCTAATACCTTTATTAGCATCTTCATTTTCCGATGAAGAAATTGAAGCCCAGAGAGCTTGAGTAATTTGCTCAAGGTCACACAGCTACTAACTGGATCAAACTGAGGCACACTGGCTTAGTGGGTCCCTTATGGAGACGTTTACAGACAAGGCAGGAAGAGAAGGAATAGGAGAGGCTGCTCCACTGGGCTGGGTGGCCACTCAGCAAAGGACTAGACCCTTTCCTTCAGCGGTGAGTTTGGAGGAAGCCCTGAGATGCTGTCCCTCCCCCCGGTTTCACCTCCAGCCCACCAAGCTCTTGGCTGAGCACAGCACTCCGCGGGGTCTTCTGAAAAGCTAGTTGCATACAGACAGCCCCAGCGGTGGCTGTGAATCAGGCATCCTTCGGTCGCTAACAGGAGAATGTCACTGAAAATGTCCCAACTGCTGTGAGGGTGGCCCGTGGGATCTGCTCCGGGCTGGTTTCTGGAATTGCCCTCCAGCCCGTGGCACCTCCTTCCACATGCTGGCGGCCAGGAGGGCTGACAGAACGGCTTTGTCTCCTGTCTTGGAGTTCTTGTGGTGGTGAGTAGTACGCGAGTGACACAGGAAGAGGAGAGGGGACCCCAGACGGAGCAGCTTTGATTTGAGGGTCATAATAATTATACGTCTGGGGGAATCCACCCAAGTTCTGTGCCCTGGGCCAAGTGTTTTACTCATTTTCTTTTTTTGTCAGCCCACGCAATAAACCTTGAGGCAATGTCATTGTTATTCAACCCATCTTATAGACGAGGAAACTGACTCTTGGAGAGGTGAAGAGTTAGCCTAAGGCCGCACGGCTAGCCGGTGGCAGAGCTGCCCTGAAACCCAGGTCGCCGTGACCATTCCCGTGCCTCCTGCTACCTGGGCCGGCCCTGCTGCCTCCACTCTGTCCGCTGATTCCAAAGAGCAGGTGTCCGAGCCCAGGGCTGACTAAGCGGGGACGGGGAGCGGGTACCCCAGGATCTCAGGCCCGGCGGGCAGGGAAGCCTTGTCCACCTGCTTAGAGCCAGGGAAACTGTCGTTCCAGACGTCATTCCTAGATGGTTTAATTGATCTGCCAACCAGCATTTATTGGCACATCAGCTCAGCAGAGGAGGCTGGCGTCCAGCCAAGGCTTCTGGTACTGATGAAGGGCAGAGAGAGTTTTCTACCAGGATGGCTGCAAGGACACCGTCCCCTTGCCAGAGCCGTGTGCACTGCACTCACGACCTTCCTGCCCAGCTCCCCTGTGTCTCCTGGGTGGCACCATCCTCTTCCCCCATCCTGAGCCAGGTCCAGGCCTGGCCTCCCCTTTGCCCCGCACCCTATCATTCTGCCCTGACTCCAGCTCACCACAGCCCTCAACCCAGGGCTCTGTCCCCTGCACCCCCAATTCAAGGCTGAGTCCTCCTCGCATCCCCCCCTCCCCAGTCCCCGCTTTGCCCCAGTCACTCACTTTTCCACATGTGTATGCCTTCTTGGGTAGGTGTGAAGCTCCCCAGGGCACAGATGGTCAGCCAGGAGGCATGTGTGGGGAAGCGGGCACACTGGGGACTTTAAAATACTTTTGAAAGGTAAAGAATGCCTGTAGCAACAAATTTCAATGCTACAAAAGCCTGCCTGGTGAGATACCTCCACCCCGAAGCTCCCCAGCCCCTCTTCCTGCTGATGACCGCCATGATCACTTTCTCCTACGTCCTTCCAGAATCTTATGACAGAGAAGTTTCACACATATGTGATCACACTGTGAACACCGCTCTGCACCTCGTTTTCCCCCTTAATCGATCTTGGTGATTGTTTCATATGATTAATGTAGAGCTGCCTCACTCCTTATTAACAGCTGCATGGGTTTCCATGGTGCGGCTGGATCATGATTGGATTATCCAGACCCTTATTTTTGAACCTTTAGGCAGTTTCCAGTCTTTGAGAATAAACTTCTGGTCCTGATTTGAATTTTAGTTCTGCCCCCTGCTGGCTAATTGACATCCTCAAGCCTTTGTTTTGCCATCTGTGCAGTGGGAATGATTATATGTACCTCGCAGGGCTGGTGAGTATTAAGATAGATGCGGAAACGCAGCGTGGTCCAGCATGTGGCTCACGTTAGGTGCAGGGTGGAGGGGAGCTGTTGATATCACACACGTAGCCTGCATCATTGATTGTGCTCTGCCCAGTGCTGAGCTCGTCTTGGGCACCCGATGAATGCTTGTGAAAGATTTGGTCTCTGATTTAAAATACGGCACGATCACATAAATTTGCAGTTAAGACGGCTTCAGACTCATTGTTGGACCACGATCATTTGAGATATATAATTCAGTCAGTCCTTACATGGGGTGTATGTCAGCACAGTGAGACCCCTGGACCCCTTACTTGAACAGAGCAGGTTCATAAGAGGTGTGTTTTGCTCTTTTGTTATTGCTGCTCCTGCCGAGAGCGGCAGTTCTTTGAGGCGGGACTGCATCCTAGCCGCCTCAGCCACCCTCAGAGCGGAGTACATAGTAGGTGCTCAATACGTGCACGTTTTCTCCATCGCAGCGGGACTGGAGTCATAGTTGCCTGGAACGAAGTGAGGCTGGCTCTGAGCTGTCACCCCCTTGAAGCCTGACCCCAGAGTGATCCACTTCCACCCCTCATTGTGCACCGTGCACAGCACATCTGTCCCCACACCCGGGCCAAGCAGAGGCTGCGCGATGGCCCAGCAGTTCAATTCAGGATCTCAGCATTCAGAAACTGGCCCCTACCCTTTGTTTCCCACTAAAAAGGAACAGACTTTCAGCTGAAAAAAGGTTTCACTCAGACGCTGTGGCCCTGCTTTGAGGGCTTTTTTCCCCACAATTAACACAGTCATGAGTAGGTTCAGTCCAGGAAGTCCTGCCTGCAGAAGGGAGCTTTGAAACGCAGGCCCGTTTGGGACAGGTGTCACCGTGGGCCACCGCAGAGCTGCTGCCGTCTTTCTCAGAGGCTCACAGCCTGGTGTCATGGGAAGAACTGCGGCTCAGGGATCTCCCAGCCCTGGGCCCAGTCCTGACTTGACTGCTTGTTAGCTGTGACCTTGAGTGAGTCACTTCACCCCGAGCCGGTTTCCTCATCTGTAATAGTAATAGAAATGGACTTTGCCACGATCCCTCAGGATCGTGGGTCATATATGGAAAGTGACTAGGCTGGTGCCGGGCACATAGAAGGTACTGACAAAGGTAGGTTTAAAAATTGCCGGTTGTAACTATTATAGCTCCCGTAGGCTGTTAAAGTTACTTAGTGTTATTAGATGTGGAAATAATTATTGTTATTAAATTTGGGTCCACACTGTGAGCTCTGAGGGATTCCACACAAGGGAATACATTGGTCTGGGGAGGTCTTGGACTCTTTTCTCGTTAGGATGCATGAAGGAAACGCCACCTGAGGTTCAGAGGCCACTGTGAGCTTGTCACAGGTGAGCTGGGAGTGCTCAGCCTTCCCTTCGAGCAGCCTTAAAGGCTTCCAGCTCAATGTCTGGCTCAAGCGCTCTGTAGCTCCCACTGGTGACTTGCCTGGTGAGCATGTGTTCAGCACGGATGTCCAAACGAGTGGTGTCCTCGCCAGCTGTGCCCGCACGTGTGTTCAGCGGGGATGGGCTGTGAGGTGGTGGGCCTGAAGACCAGCATCTGCCTCTGAACAGATGGTTGCTGGGCCTGGCTGCGGGCTGGCCGCTACTGGACCATGCAGGAAAGGGAGTGAGGAGGAGACGGCCGGTCTCCACCTTTCTGGGACTAGCAGGGCTTGAAGACAGGCCCCAGGCTTTAAGGGCTGGAACGGGCCATTCAGCAGCCTGTGCAAGACCCACATTTTACAGGTGGGAGCTGAATGGACTAGAGAGCTGGAAGGACTGGCCCAAGGTCACCCGCTAACGAGCGGCATAACCAGTCTAAAACCCAGGCCTCCAATCCCTCCTTGACAGTGCACCTTGCCAGAAACAAGAGAGTAAGCATTCAGTGCAGTTTATGAGTCCATATTGAAAAGCCCGACATAAGTGAAGGAGGACGTAGGAGTTCAGGAGGAGAATGATGGGTGAGGGTGGAAGGGCCTTTGGAGCTTGGGTGGAATTTAGAATAGGTGCTCCCCACTCCCACATCCACACATAGGAAGACCCTCCGTGGCCTCTCAGTGCCTCCCACATGTCAGATACCCTCCTCCTGCTCAGACCACAGAACTAGGGGGTTTCAGCACCGGCAGGACCAGACATAACTGATCTCTCCATTTACTACCTGGATGACCCGGGCATAGTTTTCCTAACTTCTCCGTTCTGTACAGTGGGTGTGATGCTGGGACTTCGCCACAGACTCGTAGTCGGCTGCGCACCTCCAACTGTCATGTGCCACTCACGTCCGCTGGGGATCTTGTTAAAAGCAGGTTCTGACGCAGCAGGTCTGGGTAGGGCCCCAGACTGCATTCCTGACAAGCTCCTGACGACGCTGGGGATGCAGCCTTTTGAGGCATCGGGCAGTCTGTTCAGCAGAAGGGTTTCCCGAAGCCACTGCCACCGCATGGAAGCACCCTTAAATACAGCACAGCCAGACCATTCGCGCTCACCCCTGCCGATGGGCGTCGGTGGGACTGGCGTGGGTGCCGCTGGGAGGGGGCATAGGGCAAGGCCTCCACGACGGCTCGTCGTCAAGTGAATCCATACTCTTATCCATGAATTTCCCGCGAGGGCGACTTCGTTTGGGAAGGGATTACCGCAAATAGAAACAGCTCTGTGTTAAACAGTCATCGCGTGAGCACTTAACGAGAGGCCAGGAGCAGCTCAGCACGGCACGTGCGCCATCTGATTTAAACTGCCACAGCCCCGTGCAAACGCCAGTGAGCGTTCCGTGCGTGTTATCTCGTTCCGTCCATGGATGACAAGGCACTGCTCTCCCACTTCACTCGTGAGGAGACTGAGGCTGAGGGGGGATGAAGAGCCCGCTCATGGCAGGAGCTTGGCAGGCAGCCATCCGGCAACCTTGAACCCACGCCTCTCACCTCCATGCCGCTCGGGTCACGTGAGTCTGCCGTGGCTCTGTGGGTGTTCCCAGGCCTCAGCTTTCCTGTGCTCCGCAGAAGGGCTCCCCGACACAATGGTGCCGGAGGCTCCCACTGCCACAACCTGTGAACACCCTTAAATACCGCACAGCCAGGTCATCCGTCCTCACCCCTGCCCGTGGGAGTGGGTGTTGCCGGGAAGGCAAGGCACAGAGCAAAGCACATTTGCAGGAGGGTGTTCAAACCGCTGGGAGAGCAGACAGCCTGCTGGGCTATGCCTGCGGCCAGGGAGCCGGCTGATTGTCCCCGTCTCCTCGCTTGGTTAAGACCAGGGGGCGGTTAGCATGAGTTATGGCCTAACCCAGACACTAATAAGGCTGCTTGTCTGAGGCCTTCCATAATTCAAGTTAAGGCTGTGCCGTTTAATGGCCCTTCTTCATCAGATCTCCCAGGACTCGGTGCCTCCTTAATGATTTATTTGCTTGGGATGAAATTAAGCCGAGACAGGGTGAGCTTGGAAAATACTGCCGAGCTGGTTCTCCCCAGTTCTTCCTCCTCCGCAGCAGCTGCTTTCTATAAATAGAGCTGCGAGCCCCGCTTCGTGACCTGCCTGCTGGGAACCCCAACGGGTACAGGCTGCCCCATGCTGGGGCCCTGGGGCCCCACTTGACGAGGCACCTGAGGTCCCCATCTCTCACACCTCCGAGGCCCATGACCTCACCAGGGAGCACTGAGGGCCAGAGCTGCCAGCAGAGACATGGTCATCCTTTAAGTAGAAGCGTCGACCCATTTGGATCCATTTGGTCAATCCATTCGGAGCCACAGCGGCATTCCAGATCTCGTCCCATTTGTTGAGGTCTCTCCCTCAAAATGCATCCACGATGGTGTCCCAGGGTGAGGGCGGTTTTGCCCTAGTGCTTACTGAGGTGGACAGTAGCCCTCTGCTTGTTGTCTGGGCCCTGCTGGGGGTGCCATGTGGGATCCCGGTCTTCTCCCTGAGGGTGGCTCCCTCTGGGGTGAGGGGCCAGAATCACAGCCCAGGGCCACTCACAAAACTCACCCAGGGGCCAAGCTTCGAGAAAAGGGGAGGGACGTTTAGTTGAGGCTCCCTTGGAAATCCAGACCCCAGGAGATCCAAGTTGCCTGAGGGAAGGGGTGGGCGTAAGGTTGCATGTGTAGTGGGCGGGTCCAGGAATGGGATGCTCTAAGGCACCCCACAGCTGCCTCCACTGCACGTCTGCCCCAGACCCCCTCCCGTCCACCTGTGCCCCACCTCTCCTATGTCATCTCTATTCCCTCATAATTTGGGTATCTCTTGAGGATAGCTCACCAGAACCCTGACCCCTCCTTGGTCCCTGACCGCTTCCGCCTCCCTGTTAGCTGACACGTTATTTTCCCAGGTCTTGGTTTAAAGTCCTGAGCGTCTCTGATGGGTCAGCGCTTCTCAGGTGCAGACAGAGGTTCCCACCAGCCCTCTGACTGGTGCCTCTGGGTCGGGTCCCACCTGCTGGTTCCCTTAGTTGTGGGGAATCCTGGAGCTGGCCACTTGGCACACTTGCCTGGACCTCAGCGACCCTCAGGGAGAGTGGGAGAAACACAGGTTCTGGCTGTCTCTGAATCCGTGGACCCTGGAAAGTGTGTGTGTGTATTATAAGCTTCCCAGCTGATCATGCCATCAACACAGCACTGGCTGGAAGTCAGCTCCTTGAGATGCCTGGCTGGAAGGAGGCTGCTGGAGTGAGTAGGGTTGCAGGGTCATGTAGTGAGGGGGGTGCTGGTGGCTAAGCAGAGATGTCCCAGGTTACAGGTACTAGTTGTCGGGAGGTGCTTGGAAAAGGTGGGGGGGATAGGTCCTGGAAGGAGCACTGCACTAGGAGCCAGGAAACCTGGCTGGGCCCCTCCAGCTTGGCAATGGCTGTGTGACCTTGGGCGAATCACCTCCCCTCTCTGTGCCTCTGTTTCTCCATCACAGGAAAGAAGGGATTAGACAAGATAGCCTGGAAGAGTCCATTATTCATTGGTATCTAACATCCAGAGGCTGTCCGCTCCTCTGATCTTTTGGATGACAGACTTTATATAGCTGTGCTGTACAATACAGTAGCCACTAGCCACGTGTGGCTATTTACATTTAAGTTTAATGAAAATAAAATTTAAAATCCAGCTTTTCGGGCTTCCCTGGTGGTGCAGTGGTTGAGAGTCCGCCTGCCGATGCAGGGGACGCGGGTTTGTGCCCCGGTCCGGGAAGATCCCACGTGCCGCGGAGCGGCTGGGCCCGTGAGCCATGGCTGCTGAGCCTGTGCGTCCGGAGCCTGTGCTCCGCAACGGGAGAGGCCACGGCAGTGAGAGGCCCGCATACCGCCAAAAATAAAAAAATCCAGTTTTTCAGTTGCAGTAGCCACATTTGAGTACTCCATAGCCACATGTGGCTGGTGGCTACCATATCGGATAGGGCAGATGTAGAACATTTCCATCATCGCCCCAAACTCTAGTGGACAGTGCTGCTTTAGAGCCACCGGGAGGACTGGGGAGCCTCATGGAAAGGGCGTTGGCCACTGTTTCCGTCATGGGGCTCTTTCCATCTGGGGCTGCAAGGAGGTTCAGCTCTCCCATGAGTTAGTTATCCCAGGGCCCAGCTCCAGGATGGTGGGTCAGGAAGAAGGTTCAGCACAGATGCCTGCCCAGGGAGAGTTGGGCAGCCACACTACCAGGAATACTTGGAGAACTGGGTGGGGAGAGCCAGGAGGGGGCAAGGACAGGAGGTATGCCAGGAATGCGAGGAGGAGGGCCTGGGGGACAGCAGGGGTCAGGAGCCCTGGTGGGGAGGAGGGGCAGCTGCACCAGAGAAGCAAGAGCCCCGGTACACCCAGTGCAGGTTGGGGGAGCAGCGGAAACCCCTCGCTAGTCTCTGTCCCTGGGAGCATCCCTGAGCCCGCGGAGCCTCCACCTCCTTGTGGGTGAAAGGGGAGGAATGAGAAAGAGGCTTGTTAAGGAGATGAAATGGAACCAGACCCTTGAGAGCCCTTCGTAAATGGTGGCCCAGATCGCGGTAGAGACTGCTTCACGAGGCCCGGTTGAGTGTCCGTTTTGACTTGTAATCGTAGCTGCCCTCAGTGGTGATTTTAAGGTTCTGGGGTGTCTGTCCTGTCTGTCCATCTGGGCAGTAGGCTCTTTGGAGAAGGGGTGGGTGTGTTCTTCCCATGTCCCTGCAGCCCTGAGCACGCAGGCGGCTTCCGTCCATTCTGTCCCACTGCAGCTGAACAGAACGGCACTGGTGGCCACCATGCGGGGGGCCCCTGGCTCTTTCCTCCTTCCTCCTGACCTGGTGGCCCTTCGCCGGCATGTGCTCATGCCCTGGGAGTTGTCCAACACTTTCCTTGTCCCTGACACATGTGTGTGTCTGCCTGGGTCTGGTTGTCATTTTCTGACCCCAGCCCCGCCGTGTATAAACAAACCAAGGGCAGAGGTCAAAGGCCAGAGCGGGGCTTTGCTGGCATCTCGCAAGGGGTGCACTTGGCAGGAAGTAGCCTGGTGTCTAGTTTCATGATGAAATGGGCTTTCATCTGCATTCCTCGCTGGGAGGTGACTCGACTGGCTGACTGTGGATGATGGATTGCCTGCTGCACCCCAGCCCTGGATGGGTTCATGGCTCAGGACTGGCTCCGGCTTTTCATGAAGTCCCTACCAAGACACACAGAACATGGAAAGGGGAGTTGAAGCCCACCAGAGCCACCTGTCCCGCCATACGGCTGGTGGGCTTCCCCGCAGAAGTGGCTGTGAAGATAAGTCAAAGTAACCGTTTGCTAAACACTTCCCTGCCCCAAACTAAATGCTTTATATATATGCAGTTCCATTCAGTTCTTTTTGGTGAATCATGTTAACATCCCCATTTCATGGATAGGGAAACTGAGGCTGTGAGAGGCCAAGTGGTCACAGGGTCAGAACTGGAATGTGGACCCTAGTCTGTCTGATTCCCATTTCAGGTTCAAATGTCCTGAAAGTTTCCTTCTTGCCTCTGGTATCTTCCATCTGATCACAGTGAGGTTTTGCAACACCTGAAATGCTCCCTGCTCTCATTGTTCAGCCTCAGCGTGATGACCTGAACTTCTCTAGGTGTGGGCTTAGGGCCAGGTTTTGCAGAGCTGTGTGACCTGGGCCAGCCACAGAACCCCTCTGAGCCCCAGGTGCCCTCACTAGACAGTGGGGGCACCTCACATATCCAAGGAACTGGAGTGGTGGGGTGCCAGGTACGTGGAGGGGCCCAGGGGAACTGTGCTCCATGGTTTCTGAGGAGACAGTCACTGCTGTCCCCATGCTACCCACCCTCACCAGCCCCGGTAGGACCCTGGTGGTGCCTCTCGATCCCAGAACGTGTCCAGCAGAGGACATGGGAAAGGCATCAGCCCCGCATGGGCCCCATGTTCTCGACCTTCTGAGAGCACAGCTGACTCTGCCCTGGGAAGTGAGGGCTCTTAGTTGCACCCCTTTCTCAGGGCAGACCCAAGGAGATGGACCTCGTATGTGGCTTCCCTCACCAGAGCCGGCTTCTTAGCACTTCTGTTCCAAGAGCGGGCCCCCAGTGCTCAGGCCAGCATTCACATCTCACCAGGCAGATTTCACCTCCGCTTTTGCCTGTGCTGTGCCTCCTGCCTGGATGCCATCTTCTCCATCTCCATCTGCCCAGAGCTATCCTTTCTCAAGGCTCAGAGAGATGCCAACTTCGTTTGTAAAGTGCTCCCCAGTGACCTCAGTCCATACTGACAGCTCTGCTCTGTGCTGCTGGAGCGCACTTGGGTGGATAGAGGGGGTGCAGGACTTTACAACTCAGAAAAGTTGAAGGCACGACCGCATTCTTAGTGACCAGCGCTCCGACGCCTCTCTCCGTGGCTCGTCTTCCTTAGACTCCGGCCCGCCGCTTACCTCTCCTCGTCTGAGCTCCGGAATCCTCTGGGGGCCCTGCAGAGCAGAGGGAAGTCAGGCAGAAAGCCCGGGTTTGAATCCTAGCTCTGCCATTCCGGGCTGCGGCCTCTCTGTGCTTTCCCTTTGGTGTCATCACCTGCAAAGGGCGGCTAACGATGGCCGTGCTGGAGGGTGGCAGAGAGGGGTCAGGGAACCTGTCAGCTTGGCAAGCCCAGCTCAGCGCTGGAGAGGGGCTGCCCTGGATGGCGCTCACGTGGATTCCCTTCCTCTCCCAGATAGGAACAGCCTGAGATACAGCCCTGAGTAGACAGTGGGCACACAGTAAAGACTTCTTGGCTCTTCCAATACTTTCTTTTGCGATGTTTCTCTATTAAAAGCAACCTGAGGTGCTCGAGGCTGAGAGCAGAAGCACGGTGCTCGCTCAGCCTCTGAGGGGGACCCTGCCTGGCCCTTCCCTCCTCCTCCTCACCCCCCGCCCCGTCCTGGCCTCCCTGTGCCCTCCCTCCATGCCCCCCGGGCGGCTGCACCGGCCTATAAATCAAACCTGTCCCTGGAGACCTCTGACCCAAACCAGATGGCTGTATAACACCAGCACAGAGTAGGCTCAGCTTCCAACAATGCCTGACCCCTCCCCCGCCTGACCTGGGGCCTTGGAGATTCTTTAGGCAGCTGCCCTGTCAATCACTACCAATTGGTGATCTAGGCCTGGCAGCAGCTGGGGGCCATGACCTCACAGAGACGCTTAAGAGACTGTCTTGGAGACATTCCATTAAGCCATATATAAAGATCTCTTGAGGGTTTGTGGTGTCTGCTTTCTGTGCCACAGGCAGTAGCCTGGCCCAATAGCCTGAGCCGGTATGCTCTGTGCCACTTTCTGCCTCCTCCTCCAGGAAGTCTTCCCTGGCTAGAGCCACTGCTGGAGCTTCTGTAGCAGAGCCTGTCTGACCCTCCAGGCACTCATTCAGACACTGTTCACTCTGTCTACAGCCTTTCACTGTGCTTCCTTGCCTGGGCCCATGGGGACGCTTGGACATTGCCTTGCTACCAGGAGCCCCCCGAGACAGCTATAGATAATTAAGGACAGGGTGAGCAGGGGACCCAGAGCATCATAAGAACTCAGAAGGTGGATGCACTATAACCTGGGAATCCAGGACAGCTTCTCTAGGAGGAGCACTTGAGCTGTCTTGAAGGATGAGTTGGAGTTTGCCAACTAGAGGAGGGGGGGAGTGTGTTTCAGACAGAAGAACGGCATGCAGCAGGTACTGGCTCGGGGTGCAAAGCAGCTTGATAGATTCAGGGGCCTGCAAATTGGAGAGCATGCCAGAAGTATACCTGGAGGATGATTGAGGGTTAGAGGTATATCAGTATGAATTAGGTTTGATTGTGTGCAACCCCAAATCCCTAATAATAGGCTTAAAATCGAGTAGAGGTTCATTTCTCTCTCACTTAAGAGAAGTCTGGAAACAGGCAATCCAAGGATATTGTAGGGCTCCAGGAGGTGATCAGTGCCTCAGGCTCCACCTGCCTGCTGCTCTACCTTCCCGGCTTGTGATTTTTGTTCTCTAAGGTACCTCATGGTCTCAGATGGCTGCCAGACCTCCAGCCTTGGCACCTACGTTCCAGGAAGTAGGATGGAAAAAGAGCTGGAGGGCACACTGTCTCTCTTTAAAAGGATGTCTCAGGAGTTTACTTGGTGGCGCAGTGGTTGAGAGTCCGCCTGCCGATGCAGGGGACGCGGGTTCGTGCCCCGGTCCAGGAGGATCCCACGTGCCGCGGAGCGGCTGGGCCCGTGAGCCATGGCTGCTGGGCCTGTGCGTCCAGAGCCTGTGCTCCGCAAGGGGAGAGGCCACAATAGTGAGAGGCCTGCGTACTGCAAAAAGAAAAAAAAAAAAGGATGTCTCAGAAATACCCTATTCTGCTTCTGCTTATATATAGCTCAGTGGTTAAAACATCACATACCACTCTTAGCTGCAAGGAAGCTGAGAAATGTAGTTCTGATCAATAAGTGCTGACTAGAACATTGTTCTGCAAAGGATCCAGAGGCCCTACCTTGCCTCTGTGGGAAAGAACACTGCTCGATTAATGATGTCTCCCTTCCTTGTGGGCGTGGAGCCGACAAGATGCATCCCAGTGTTTGTCTTGCTGGTCTGCCGCCAGGAGGTCCTCTCCCCAGGGATTCCCAAGGTGTTTGGTGCAATTCCTGCAAACAGAGCCAGGCACACGGCCAGCCACTCTCCAAAGCCCCAGAGCTGAGCAGAATTCTGGGTGAAGGGTTCCTTGGTGCTTTGCAGTCTGATTTTGTGTCTGATCTACAGCGTCCTTAAGGCATCCATTGCGCTTCAGCAAGCCCAGAGTCTGCAGAATGGGCCGTGCCATTAGAGCATGGACCTGGAGGACAAGAGAGGAATACAGTGTCACTAAGGTAACTGCAGCCTCATCCCCCAGTGAGAGCTTTTCCAGAAGGTCATAATAGAGAAAGAATTTGAGGAAAGTTCTGAGCCATTTTATTTCACAGCTGGAAGTGCATTGTCTCCTGGCTTAATTTCACACCTGCTGTGTGTCAGAGCCTCAGTTTCCTTAGCTGTGAAATGGGGTTAATACTACCTGTCTTCAGGGGTTGCTGGAAGGATCACATGTAACAAAGGAAGGCAAAGCAGGGAAGAGACACAGAGGGTAGCAGTTAGGAGCGCAGGCTCTGGCCTCAAACTGCCTGGGTTCCAATTCTGGCCTTGCTGCTGGTATATGTTACTTAACCTTGTGTCAGTTCCTTTGTCTCCTTATCTGTGAAATGGCGATGATGATAATAATAGTACCTACCTTGAAGGGCTGTTGTAAGGCCCATACGTGTCGTAATATACACATAAAGGGCTTACACATCTGGCACACGGTATGTGCATGTAAGAGGTAACGGCTCTGAAGAGCACAGTCTTTGGGACCAGGCAGGTGTGGGCTAGGATTCTGGGTAAATTCCTCCTTTGGGTCTTAGTTTCCTCATTTGTAAAACAAGGCTAACAGGACCTGCCTTGCAGAGTGAGGATTAGTGACAGAACAGCTGTAAAGTGACACATAGGACACACTCAAGAAGTCAGCACTATGGTGACAATTATAATAACGAGACCGTGTCCCAGGCTCTGTTATCAGCATCTTTTCCTCCTAAGAACACTAGACAGCTAGGCTGCTAGTGACATTCCTCCTGGGGAAAGTGAGGCCTAGGGACTTGCCCAGGGTCACACAGCTGGTGAAAAATGAAGCTGAGCTTTGGCCTCCCGGGTCAGCTGACCCACAGCCCGTGCTGTCTTACGTGGAAACGTTGGTCCTGAACAGGAGCAAGCCTTGGGTTTAAGGGGGAAAGGGCTGGGCGTGGAGGTTGCCCAGAGCTTCAGGGACAGCTGCCCCAGAGGTGCCATGCGACACAGAGGACCAGGGCTTCTGAGCCCTCGTAGTCCAATTTGCCTGCAATTCGCCTGACCCTTGCTCGGAGCACGAGCTCTCTGGGCCTGTCTCGAAGAAGGGCTGTCCTCGTGGGACTCCCGTGGCAGGCAGTGTGGACAGTGGTGGGGCAGCAGGCGTGCAGCTCACTCCCTCGGAGTTGAGATCCGCAGGTAGACAGTGGGAGGCGAGGGAGGGGCTGGAAGAGCATGTGAAAGCCAGGTGTCCAGAGGATTCCGTGTTAGCAGAGTTGGGGGGGGTGGGATTGTGGACGATGGAGGGAGGTAGGCCACGTAAGGAGGTGGGCCCAGGGGAGGGACCCAGGGGAGGGACCCAGCAGGAGGCGAAAAGTCCAGGGTGTGCTCTTGAGGCCCCCAGTTTTGATGTCCCAACAATGTCAGGCCCCGTCGCAGCTGCTTCACATCCATGTCCTTGTTTGATCCTCAAATTGTCCTGGGGAGCAGGTGTGACGTACCCATTTTCCAGGCAAGGAAGCAGAGGCACCAGAGGCGAAGGGGCTTGCCTGGGCTGGCCGGGGGCAGCAGAGCTGGACCCGGGCCCAGAGCCGAGTGCCAAGCCCACCTGCCAAGGCTGGCGGCGGGAGGAGAGGGGTGGTGAGTGTCTCCAGCCACCTCCTTGAGGAGTCCCTGCCTTGTCTGTGGCGGGGATCCGGGTGCTGGGACACTTCTGCGCTTACAACCTTAAAGGATAGACTTTTCTTTAGGAAGCAAAAGTTTGGTCGTGCTCGGTGAGCAGGAAAATGGAAGTGACCCCAGGGCGGAGATTTAAGGCCCTGCTGGCCCCTTGGGCAGCACCGTGTTTAATAGCTGGGACGGAGGCGGCGGTGTCAGCGATAAATCCGCTCTGTGCCATGGGGTGGGGGGCCGCCCTCCCCTCTGAGTTCCATCTGGACCTCAAACTCCTTCCCAAGCCTGGCTTGGAAGTGGGCCAGCGGCCGCCCATCCCCCTCCCCTGGACAGCTGAGCTGTTAGCACCAGCTCCAAGGGGAGGCGTCACCCGTGCTACATGGGGACACACAAAGACGGCACAAAGTACAGGGACCGCATTGACACACACTATAAAAAATAACGCTGCAAGGCTGTGCCCCACGCACGGTATCTAGGTGGGAGGAGAAGAGGTGAATTTCCTGCTTCTTTGTGCTTAATGTCCTTTCCAAATCAACACTTACAGAAGGATAGAACTGTGGAAAGTCTAACGCTTTCTAACCATCCCCAATTCCTATTTGATTCCTGGGGAGCCCACCCCCCATCCCCTCCACCCCACAGTGGCAGGCAGTCCCAGGCCTGGTGCTTCCTGAAGGGCAGCATCCATGCCCTCTGCTCTCCCTGGAGCTGCAGGTGGCCACTCAGCTGGACACAGGTACAACCTTGAGGGCAGCCTTGGGAGCACAGGGCTCAGTGGGTAAGTGTCCCTGGCTCCCCAGCCTCCAGTGGGACAGCCCTGAGGCACATTCTACACAGCCGCTCAGAGGGTCCGAGCACGAGCCCCCGGCTGTGTCTACTCATTAACGCACCCTCTCTAGTCTTCCTCCCTTTCCTGTTTCACTCTCCCCTCTCCCTCATTTTTATTTCCTGAGATTGCCTCCCCCCAAAACTACCGGCACCCAAAGCCTCATCTCAGGGGAACCCCAACTAAGACAGGCCCACTCTGACCACTTTCTTTTTTTTTTTTTGGCACGCGGGCCTCTCACTGTTGTGGCCTCTCCCGTTGCGGAGCACAGGCTCTGGACGCGCAGGCTCAGCGGCCGTGGCTCACGGGCCCAGCCGCTCCGCGGCATGTGGGATCCCCCCCGGACCGGGGCACGAACCCGTGTCCCCTGCATCGGCAGGCGGACTCTCAACCACTGCGCCACCAGGGAAACCCTGACCACTTTCTTGTAGAGCATCTCATATGTGTTCTAGGCATACACAAGTGCATCTGTGTCTGTATCCAAATACTGATTTCCAGATTCCTATCTTGTTCTCTTTATGCTTATTCTATCTACTCAATAAATTTACTGAATATACTAAAAAAAAAGTCCACAAATGGGAGCATTCTGCAACATGCTTCCTTCGTGACTGGATGAGACACTCGGGGATTTCACGTACCGGTCGGTGCACCCAGGAGCCCTTCCTGGCAACCTCGATCCTGTTTATGGGGGCACCCACATCCCCCAAGAGTGGGACCAACCCCAGCTAGAGGTTACTGGTCCTCAAGGAAAGGGAGTGTGGGACCAATCCTCTCTTCGCCCAGCCGGTCAGTATGCACTGTCCAAACACTGGCTGAGCCTTCTCTACCTCCCCCAGCAGGCCAGACCTGGGCTGAGGCCTTACAGCTGCAAAGAGGGGCTGACATGGTCCAGTCCGTATGTCCAGCAAGAGTAGAACAGTCGAGTAGGAGCCCCAGGTTCCCACAGTCCTCAGACAGGGACAGAGGGCACACAGGGGACACAGATATCCAATTGGGGAGGGCTGTGCAGAGGAAGGGACTTCTGCCAGGTTGGGTAGAGCCTGAGGAGCAAGGTAGGCCATGGGGGCTGCTGGAGCAAAGGTGTGGAGTGTGAAAGATGGGGTGGGGGCAGGGAGGCAGAGTAGGACGGTGAGCACATGGGGTGTTTCTAACAACTGACCCTATCATTTTCTTCGACTGCAATGAATTCTTTTTTTTTGTTTTTGCGGTACGTGGGCCTCTCACTGTTGTGGCCTCTCCCGTTGCGGAGTACAGGCTCGGGACGCACAGGTTCAGTGGCCATGGCTCACGGACCCAGCCGCTCTGCGGCATGTGGGATCTTCCCGGACCGGTGCACGAACCCGTATCCCCTGCATCGGCAGGCGGACTCTCAACCACTGCGCCACCAGGGAAGCCTGACTGCAATGAATTCTTTATGCAGACTTTCACAAGCAGGTCTGTGTGTGCCAGCGGCCTCAGGGTCAGGAACCAGATGAGATGATGAATGCACTTGGACAGAAGCCCTTACCTTATTCTGTAGGGAATTTGTCAAAAGCCAGTTATCTTTGAAAAAAACCAATTTTCAGGGAGTTCACAGAAATCTTTTCAGAGTTTGTGGATGTTGATTGCTCTGCCACTAATCAGCTGGGTGACCTGGGGAGTCACTTTAGAGCCGGCTTGGAACTGCTCTTTTTGTTTCTTCAAAGCAGCAAGTGAGATGTAGGTATATCTACTGTGGGAGGGACGGGGACATCCATGAACACCAGTCTTGGGTGATGCTGGCCACCCACCCCTTTTTTCTGCTCCTTCTGCCCTTCTAGTTTGTTTATAAATTGAGGGGAATACTAAGCAGAACACTTCTCTCTCTCTCTCTCTCTCTCTTTCTCTCTCTCCCCCTCCCAGATTGGGAATATACATAGGGTCAGCCCAGAATTTAGACCCCAGTTCTACTACCATGCGACCCCGGGCAAGTAATTTTTAAAAAATTCATTCTGCACATATTAATTGAGCACCTCCTACTATCCCATGCACTGGGGATACAGAACTGCAGGGACAAAACAGACAAAAATCCCTGTCCTTATGAAGCGTATATTTTAGTAGGTGGAGGTAGACAATCAGCCAATCAGTGAATAGTAAACTGTTCGCTGGTGATACGTGCTATGGAGAAAAATAAAGCTGGGACGGGGCTAGAGTGTATTGGGGGAAGTTGGAGTTTGCGATTTTTAAATAAGGTGGCTGAGGAAGGCCTTGTTGAGAAAGTGACATTTGAGCAAAGAACTTGAAAGAGGAGCGGGAATGAGCCAGGTGGGGGTGTATCTGGGAAGAGCTCTCCAGGCAGAAGTAACAGCAGGTGCAAAGGCCCTGAGTCACAGGGTCACGTGTGCTGGAACTGAAAGGTGAAGGGAAGAGGCACAGGGGGTGAGGCCAGAGAGGAACCAGGCGGTGGGGGGAGGCAGACCAAGTATGACCTTCAGTTTTCTCTCTGAACGAGATGGGGAGTCACTACAGAGTTTGGGGAAGAGGAGTGACCTGATTTGCCTTAGGTTTCAGCCATCACGTTAATTGCAGTCTTGGGAATAAGTTTTTTGGGGGGAGGGGGGAGGGTAAAAGCAGGGAGGCCAGTTAGGAGGCTGTTTCAGTACAAATGAGAGATGCTAGTGGCTTGGGTCAGGATGGTAATGGTGTAGCTGACGAAAGGTAGCTGTTGCTGGATGTATGCTGAAAGTGGGACCAACACTTTCTCTTTTTGAGAGAAAGAGAAAAGTCAAAGAGTCAAGGATGGGGGCTTCCCTGGTGGCGCAGTGGTTGAGAATCTGCCTGCCGATGCAGGGGACACGGGTTCGAGCCCTGGTCTGGGAAGATCCCACATGCCGCGGAGCAACTGGGCCCGTGAGCCACAACTACTGAGCCTGCGCGTCTGGAGCCTGTGCTCCGCAACAAGAGAGGCCGCGATAGTGAGAGGCCCGCGCACCGCGATGAAGAGTGGCCCCTGCTTGCCACAGCTGGAGAAAGCCCTCGCAAAGAAACGAAGACCCAACACAGCAAAAATAAATTAATTAATTAAACCACATTAGAGAATGGCTGAAAACACTTTAAAAAAAAAAAAAAAGAGTCAAGGATGTTCCCCAGGTTTGGGGCCCAGGCAACTAGAAGGATGAAGGTGCCTTTATCTAAGATGGGCAGGACTGCAGGTTCGGGGGGGGGTCGTCAGGAGCTGGACCTGGGACATGTAAGGGTTGAGATGCCCACAGGGCATCCGAGAAGAGGTGCTGTATAGGCAGTTGGATATGGAGTGCAGGGGAGAGGTCCAGCATATAGATGGTTTTTGTAACCATGACACAGTGTGAAATCCCTGGGGTAATGGATGTAGCTACTGAAGAGGAGAGGTCTCAGGACCAAGCCCTGGGGCACCGTAATGCTTAGAAACCAAGTCTCATTTTCTCCTTCTGTAAAACAGGGATGAAAACCATAACTACCTCCTAGGGGCTGTTGTGGAGATTATGTGAGATGGTGCATGTAAAGTCTCTAATAATAAATGGCATAGAGTAAGAGGACCATAAACAAGCATTGTTATAATGATAGAAATTATTGTCTCAGCAAGCATATGCCTCTTACAGGGGCTTTTCAACTTTTAAATCCACTTTCTATGGTTTTTGACCCTCCAAAACGTCCTGAGCAATAAGACAGGACATACTTAGCTCCATCTGGCAAGTGAGAAGCCTGGGGTTCAGAGAGTTTTGGTCAAAGTGGTTTTTTTTGCTTTTTTGCGGTACGCCGGCCTCTCACTGCTGTGGCCTTTCCCGTTGCGGGGCACAGGCTCCGGACGCATAGACTCAGCGGCCATGGCTCACGGAACCCAGCCGCTCCGCAGCATGTGGGATCCTCCCGGACCGGGGCACGAACCCGTGTCCCCTGCATCAGCAGGTGGATTCTCAATCACTGCGCCACCAGGGAAGCCCGGGTTCAGAGAGTTTTAAGGGAGGTGCTCAGCTCTCCCCTGCATGTTAGTGACAGAGCCAGGGCTCCAGTGCAGACCCCAGACTCCCGCTTCTCTGATCTTTCTGCCACAGCCTGTTAACGCTGACAAACGACTTAATTAAACAGAGCAGGTGCTGCTTGCCCTTGAGAATGTGGACGCCAGCTCTGCTTGGGACAAGCTCCCATGGCAGTGCCCACCGCAGGTAGTGCCAGGGGCCCAGGTTCATGCGGAAAGGCCAGGGGACACAGGCTGAAACCTACAGCAGTAGTGACAGGGCAGGGCAACCTCCTTTTGTTGGAAAACTTCCTCTTGAAAAGCAGCTGCAGAGGTAGGGCTAGTTCAGCAAAACTGGCGTTCACTGCACCCGGCCCACCCAGCTGCTGCTTGTCTTAGTGGTCAGTGTGTCGTCCGACCCAGCAGGAAACACACTTTGCAAGAAGCCATGAACCCAGAGTTAGCAGTACGGGGTGGAGGAGCCTGGGGTGGCTTTGAGTCAAGCTGAGCAGGGTTCACATCTCAGCTTCCTTTGTCCCCAGCTGGGAGCCCTGGTGCAGGGTATTTCACCTCTTCGAGCTTCAGCTTCTTCTGCAAGGTGGGGCGGGGGGCTTGATTCTTAGCATCGTTCACGCACTGGAAGTAAAGTATGTGGTGCAAAACAGGACTGGATAAATAGTAGATGATATTATGGGCAGACAAGAGGAAGACTTCCAGGGTGAAATCAGCCGGTGCTCAACCAAGCCCTGCTCCCTCACTAACCACATCTTCCGTTCTCGACCATCACGGAGGGGTGATCAGGACATACTGCGCTGAAGGCCTTCATCACCATTCCAGTTAGCACCGCTGTGGGCCCCTGTGCAGCAGGAGTGAGGCTTGAGGCTGTGACCCAGCAACACTCTGCTGGAGCAGCCCAGGCAGCTGCCGGCTTTGCCATGCCATTGCCCATGAGTTGGTCCTCTGGAGGAATGGCTGGCAAGGGGGCTCAGTCCCCTGCTGTGGGGTTCGCAGCATCTCCGGTGGCCTCCCAAGCTTGCTGACTTACTGACTCAGCCCCACACTGACCCAAGGCGGGGAGAGAGAGGAGACAGTGCCCCCTCCACCCGGAGGGAGCCCCTCCCTGTGCCAGCATACACTGGCTATCTTGTCAACTCCTTCACCCCTGCTCCACGGCAGGGAGGGGCTGCTCTCCCTGTATTAAGAGGCTCAGAGAGGTAAAGCAACCTGGCCAAGCTATTTCCAGGACAGACTGATGCTCCGGCTTGGCCTCTTGCTACTCCGTCTCCCTCCCTCGGCCCTGCTCAGCAGGGGCTGTGGGCCGCACTGTGGCTCTGAGCAGAGGGGTGGCGTGGAGTGCTGAGCCTGACCTGTCTGGAGATGAAAGGTGCCAGGACCCCCACTCAGAGGCGGGAGAAGAGGTCAGGAGGCTGGGCAGCCCCGCGGATGCGGGAACATTTGCAGAGGTCATGCAGGGAGATAAAGCTGTTCCTTTTCATAATAGAGTCTGTAGGGAGAAATCAAGGCTTCTTGGAACTTAAAGCTAAAAATGCCAGCTGGACATAATGACAACGGCAACAATAATAAAATATGTGGTCGTGCCGTATATCGCGGTAAGCCCTCTTCACATTGTAAGTCTTCCCAGCAATCTGCCGAGCAGATGTTACTTCCTTTTCTACTTTGTAAATGAGGTAATTGGGCTCAGAGAGGTCACTTAACTCGCCCAAGGTCACCCAGCCAATAACTGGCGGAGCCAGGATCCAAACCACAGTCTCTCTCATTCCCAAAACATGCTTATTCTGCTTCACTGACTGAGGTGTAATTTAATTCATCAGAACGTTCCACCTTAGGTGATAAAGAGGAGGCCCAGGTGAACCTGCGCTCAAGGCCCCAGTGGATTAGTCACAGCTGGGGAAGCTTCCGGATCTCCAGAGCCACCTTGCCGCCCTGCAGTGCTGGAGGAGAGCTGTGTGCCAGCTGCCAGGCCCAGCTGCGCCCTCCCCTCCCCCCTCCTCCCACACACATCGATCACACACATACACATTTTCACGAAGCAGCTCAACTTCTGTAACAGGGCCCAGACAGGAGCCAAGGGTCCTTCTTACCAGCTGGGTATGAAGAGCCATGTGCCTACTTCCTCAGCCATCCAGAGCCTGAGCCACGCCTTGCTGAACTCGGGCCAAACAGCCCCTTCCCCCAATACCACGTAAACCTCCTGTGGGACCTTGGGCAGTCTTGGCCATATTCTGGGCCTCAGTTTCCTCTTCTGGGAAGTGGGGGGGGGTAGCGGCACCTCCCCATCTGGGATGTCTGGGGGCTTTAGTGTGGTGGCGTCTATAGAAAAAGGCAGCCAAGTGTCCGGCATGCCGTGGACGTTGAACAGATGCCACCCGGCCTGGCCCGGTTCCCTTTAGTTACTGGTAGCTGGGCATATGCTCATGCTGTTTCTAGAGCAGCAGCCTGGCTGCCCGGGGCCTGTTGGAGCCCAGTGGGCACCCTCTGCAGCTGACACAGCTCGTGCCCATCTTCCCCCTCCTCCCATGCCTCCCACCGGCAGCCCCTGTTGTCCCGCCCGGACGTCCCCGCGCTGACTGGGTGCCGTCCACCCCTCTCTCCACCAAGGCGCTGCACACAGTAGGTGCTTGGGAACTTGGTAAATCACGGAATTTGCGCTCTGGCCCCGGGCAGGTCAGTGCTGGCTCCCACAGGGCATCCCGAGGAGTGACTCTGCTGGCCCTCCCCAGGCCAACGTGGCCGGCGGGGCAGTGGAGCCGCCCAGCTACTCCCTGGCCCTTCCTCATCTTGTGAGAGTCCCTCTGCCCACAGTGCCAGAGCAGATGTGGCATTATTAGACATCTTGAGTTCAAACTGGTGGGCACCTTGCAAGCAAGTGTGGGCTGAGTCTGTGCCCAGATTCGGGGAGCCTCCTCGGAGGCGGTGGAGCTGCACAGCTGCTCCTTGCACACACTCTGTGCCCTGAGCCCAGGGAAGGGCGAGCAGAGCAGGGCAGGCTTCTCGGAGGAGGCAATTTTTGAGTCGGCCTGAGGAGAACACGGGTTGGATCTTGTGCTTGCCCCTGGCCTTTCGTTTAGCCCACCTCAAAAGTCCTGCAACAAACACGTGGAAACCACTCGCCTGGTAGGGCTGAGACTGGAGGAGGCCCCGTCACTCTCGGCCGACTCTCCGCGCCCCGTGGCCTGACCTCTGTGCCTGCCCCAGCTCTGAAACCTTGGGCCCCCGCTGGGCCACCCACTGCCCTGGAGCAGCTGCAGTCACTCGCTAGAGGGGGGTTGTGAACGCCCCAGTTCCCTCGCCCCTCAGGTGGGGTCACCCTGAGTGTGGCTATGCCCCCGGCGCTCACGGCAGTAGCTGCAGTAAGGACACTCCCCTCCTGGTGGCGCCTCCACCCTCCTGCCTGTGACTCTCTTGTCCCCCAGCCCGACACCTTTTCTCTGCAGCTGCATTTCCTTCTCAGAGAACAGGGGGGATCTAGCAGCATCCTCACAGGGCACCAGGGAAGCATTTTATGAGAAAGTGTGGCAGATAAAGCCTTGACTATCTAACTATATATAGTTGCTTCCCGACGGTGTGACCAGCCTGTCCCTTGAAGAGCACTCCCGGCCCCTGTCTTGGGCCCGCCTGGACGTGGCAGTGGGGATGGGAGGCCTGGGCAGGCGGGGACCGCCGCACGGAGTGACGCTAGGTGTGGGGGCAAGGCTGCAGCCCCTGCAGTGCCCCGGGAGGGGCCTGCTCCACGGCTGAGACTGCAGAGGGCATGTTCAGGAAGGGATTTCCGGGCGACTCTGAGGCGGAAAATTTGAGACTGTAAGCTCCTCAACAGCTGTGTCCTCTGTATTATTTGGGCCCCTGCCTGGAGCACCATGACTACAGGATGAATACAAATGCATAATGGAAGAGGCTGTCCTGGGGCTCAGAACAGACTTTTTCATTCCTCGCTCCCCCAGCTGCTCCCTTCCCGGCTCCCCTGAGACTTTGCTGGGACTTGATGTTGTCAAAACTCATATAAATCCTAATGTCATCTGGCTCTGTTGACTGCAAGGCCCCAGACATCAGGAGGAAGGAGGGAATTTTCACTTTTCTCTGTGAGGGGAGTGACTGGGGAGGGCCCGTGCCTACCCAGACTTCCTGGGAAGCAGCTGGGACCTGGCATGCTGGAATGGCATGGAACCCTCGGTGCCCTGTCCCCCTGGAACATTTTAGGTAATCTGCCCCAGTGCGTTCGGCTTAGAAGGCTGGGCGGGGCCGGGGGGTGGATGCGTAACCCAGGGCTGGCAAGGTGGGCAGAGGGACTCTCACAGGATGAGGAAGGACCAGGGAGCAGATGTGGCATCATTAGAGATCTTGAGTTCAAACCGGTGGGCAGCCAGGAGACCCTTGCAAGCAAGTCTGAGCTGAGTCCGCGCCTGGAGTCAGGAATCTATAAGAAGAGCATCGACGCGGTAGAAATAACACCCAAGGCAGAAGAGCTGGAGGCATCTTCCGCCTCAGTCAGAAGCTTCTTATATGCTTTCCTCTGGAAGAGGAAAACCTCGGATGTGATGACCACCCAGGGCCAGAGGTGGAAGCAGCTAAATAGGTTAATAAGACAGCAGGTGAGTTTAGTGACCAAAGGAGGTAGATGGTATGAGGCACAGTCAGGGCCTCTCCAACCCAAGTTACAGTGGGACCTTGCCTCCTTTCATTTGGACCTCATACTTCTTTTTTTTTTTTTTTCGGTACGCGGGCCTCTCACTGCTGTGGCCTCTCCCGTTGCGGAGCACAGGCTCCGGACGCGCGGGCTCAGCGGCCATGGCTCACGGGCCCAGCCGCTCGGCGGCATGTGGGATCTTCCCGGACCGGGGCATGAACCCGTGTCCCCTGCATCGGCAGGCGGACTCCCAACCACTGCGCCACCAGGGAAGCCCTAACCTCATACTTCTTTTGATGTGGTCTCTGTTAGTCTCAGCTAACTGAGCAGGCGGCTCTCATTTTCCAGTCTCAGGGAGCTTGTGACTCTCTTTCGCAGAACATTATGTCACAGAATAATAATATGTCCTGCCAGCCAGATTTACTTCCAAGGCCTAAGAGCAGGACTCTATAGGAATCCCTGATGGGCTCCGTCCTATTGCACTATGCAAGATTTCCTAGACTGTGGGGGGCATTTGGGTTTCTCATTCCCTGCTCGGTATTATCTATCATTTCCAGCTTGTGCTGCTTACGCAGGTGGTAACATCATTATAACAAACACGTTAAAAATTCACAACAACCAAAAAAAAGCACAACATCCTACATTAAATATAACGAAGGTGTCACTGTCAGCTGGGTTGCACTTGACTTCTTGACATGATGCTTTTTTTGAGTAAATATTCAACTAACGTGTTAATTTTAATTTTGCAATTTTCTTTCAGTAGCTTTTGAATCAATACATTCACCCTAGTCCTCAAACATTTTTTAAGGCCCTTGAAAAATTTGTGGTCCAGAGCCTTGTGCCTGACGTGCCCCATGGTTGAACCAGGCCCATTGTCTTCTCCCCTCTCTCCTGGTCAGCTGCATCAGTGTCCTGGCTGACCTTCCTGTCTCTGGGTCCCCTGTCCTCAACCTGGTGCCTTTGGTTACATGGCTTCCAGCTTATCACCCTGAAATACCATTTCTCTTTGTTCCGTTCTCTCTTGAAAGTCTGTGTTGGTGGCCAGAACGAGGCCAGACCACTCAGCCTGCAGGGGGGACTCTCCATCACTAGCTCCCAGCACCTGTGTGACCCAGTGACCCTCTACCCTAACGCAGGCCATCCTTGAAGTCAGGCCAGGGCCTTGTCGACTCCTGGGCCCACGATGCCGATTCCTCCATCTCTTCCGCTGCTGCCGCCTTCACCCACCCTGAGAAGGGGAAGAGCTTCAATGATACCGTCCTGGGCCCACGACCAAGGCTTTTAAACAAGAGAGACTGTGTTTCCGAGGCTGACCACCATCTCTCGGAAGACTCACATTTCCCAAAGTCTTGATCCTTTCTTGGGAACATCTCTTAAGGTCTCTTCATTTGGACTTCCTGCTTGTCTCCCATGAAGGACGGGGACTGGCCTCTCTCTGTTAGGCGAGGAGGGATGGGTCGGGGATCTGTAGGCAGCTCTGTTAGGGAGGGAGGACCAGATGGAGAGCTGGGTGTGGCTGGTGCCACAGAACACAAGGCCAGGGGGCCTCTGATTGGGTGGCAGAGTGGTAATATTCAATAGTTAAATTAATTTTACATTCTTTTTTGGCTGTATTGGGTCTTTGTTGCTGCACGCAGGCTTTCTCTAGTTGTGGTGAGCAGGGGCTATTCTTTGTTGCAGTGCACGGGCTTCTTACTGCAATGGCTTCTCTTGTTGCGGAGCACAGGCTCTAGGCACGCGGGCTTCAGTAGTTGCAGCACGCAGGCTCAGTAGTTGCAGCACGTGGGCTCTAGGGTGCACGGGCTTCAGTAGTTGTGGCGCACAGGCTCAGTATTTGTGGCTTGCGGGCTCTGGAGCACAGGCTCAGTAGTTGTGGTGCATGGACTTAGCTACTCCGCGGCATGTGGGATCTTCCCGGACCAGGGCTCAGACCCTTGTCCCTTGCATTGGCAGGCGGATTCTTAACCACTGCACCACGAGGGAAGTCCTAAATTAATTTTTTTTAAAAATATTGATAATAAATTATTGATAGCAATAGTGACCTTTCAGTGAGTACATTTGAGACCCTGTTCTGAGCACTTTACATACATAACCTTCTTAAGTTCTCACGATACTCACATGAAACAAAAACAGGCTCAGAACAGAAGCCACAGGCGTCCAAGGCCACCCAGGCTGGGAGGACAGCCCAGGTCTGTCTGGCTCTCAAATCCGTGCCTTTCCTTCTCCACCAGACCACTTTCTTACGAGCAGCAGCTTTTTGCCGATTCTTGGAGAAATGCAGCATTCCATTGATCCATCCGTCTAGGCCTTCACCAGGACCACATGGTTTTAATTACTGTAGCGCTATGATTAAAAATCTTTTAATAGCCCGTAGGACTGCTCCTGCCTCATTATTCTTTATTTTAATGTTTTTCTGTTTCTTCTTTTGTGTTTACTTTTCCAGGCAAACCTTAATCATTTTGGTAAGGTCCCCCAAAACCTGAAGGTATTTTAATTGAGATCATACTGCATTTATAGATTATTTTAGGGGATAATTGGCGTTTTTGAGTTATTGAGTACTCCTCTGCAGACATAAAATGCCTTTCCATTTATTCAAGTTTTCTGTCAGGTCCTATAGTCTGATTTAAATTTTTATTCTTACAAGTCTTACACATATCTTGTTATGTTTAGCCCTAGGTATTTCATCTTTTTTGTAGTTACTATGGAAGGAATCCTGTCCTCCGTTCTATTTCCTAGCTGGTTCTGTGTCTAGTGGGAAGCTGCTGATTTTTGATTACTAGTGATTTTCTGCTTCACTGAATTCGTATTCCTCTAGTAGGTTCCCTTCTGATCCTCTTGGGTATTCTAGGTATACAAGCATATTGTCTGCAGATAATGACAATTTTTCTTTCTTTCTCTTCCTAATTATTTGGCCAGTACTTCTAGGAGGGTGCTAAGTAGTGGTGGTGGGACAATTTAATTGGTAATGACTAAATAATATGTCACCATTTGGTTATATCGTCATGTAATTAACCATCCTCACTTCTGTGCATTTAGGTTGTTTCCAGTTTTTCCCTTTTACACATAATGCTTCAGTGATGCTTCTGCTTCTACTTGCTGTCCTTTTTATTTCTATCAGCATGGTTCATTGTTAGGAGTAAAAATAATGGCTCGTTTTTGAGATTGCTGATACTGAGCGCCAGCTGATTTTCCAGGAAAGGATTCTCTGATTAATTAAACTAACATGTGTATTTTGAAGTATTTTGTATTTTGTGTATTTTGTGTATTTTGATATACATGTGTATAACATTTGTATATTTCAGCCTTTTGGTCAGTGCCTCGCAGAGTCTCAGGACCCGGGCCAGGGGTTGGGGGGTGGGCACCGTTTCCTTAGAGGGAATTTATGTTAAGTGAGCTTGGTTGTTAGTCCTGTCGGGAAGGCATTTTACTGTGAACTCAGATTTAGTTAAGAACAAGAGATTGGGGCATCAGAATAGGCTGGTGCTGAGGTTGTCCGGCCTCTTGGGGCCCCCTGACCTAAAGTCCAACATGGCTTATGTTCACCTTCTGAGAATCCCCTCTGTTCGGCGCTGTGGTAGACTGTGCGGCCCTCAGACATGCGCTGCAGCGTTGTCTTGACTGGTCTCGTCCTGGCCTGACTGGGCAGCCACGGGTCTGCTGCAGCGGTTGTTATGGCCCCGCGGCAGCCACGTGGCCCCCTGCTCTGGCTGCCGTGGCTCTGCCCACCCTGTGCTACCTTCTGTGCAAAATGTCTCACTTTCTTTCGTGGCTCTCCAGTGGTGTTCTGGGGGCTCTTGTCAACCCAGCTACGCTATAGTCAGCTGCTGGGCTGTATCATTCTTTCCTATCACCCTGGCCTCCCCTTGCATAAAGTAAACAGAGTGTTATGGGTTGAACTGTGTGCCCCTGAAATTCATATGTTGAAGTCCTAACTCCCAGTACCTCAGAAGGTGACCTCACTTGGAAATAAGATGTAATAAGTTAAGATGGGGTGGTGAGAGTGGGCCCTAATCTAATACGACCGGTGTCCTTATAAAAAGGGGAAATTTGGACACAGAGACACAGGTGCTGGGAGAATGCCACGTGAACATGAAGGCGGAGATCAGTGGGATGTGTCTACAAGCCAAGGACCACCAGAGATAGGTGGCACACCACCAGAAGCTAGGGGAGAGGCCTGGAACAGACTCTTTCTCTCAGCCTCCGAAGGAACCAGCTCTGCTGACACCTGGATCGTGGACTTCCTGCCTCCGGAACTGTGAGACAATACATCTCCGTGGCACTTTGTAGCGGCAGTCCTAGCTAACTAGCACAGAGGGTAAAGCCTCATCTGCCCAACACAGGTCTCCATTTGCTCAGGAATGGTGCCTCAGGATGGCTTGAACAGGTGGAGAGGGATGGAGGGGACTAGAGCCCGTAGAGGGGACACCCTACCTCCCAGGACTTGGCTGCCCTGGGCTTGAGCCTGGAGCCTAGAGAGAGAAGGCAAGGGTGCCCTCGGTGCCCAGACAGTTAACCACACAGTAGCTCTCTGGGCAATGCTGCTTGCATGAACCTGACAAGGAGTTCCTGTGAATGGCTCAGAGCCCCCCCGTTTCCAGGGCCCAAGCCAACTAGCTGCTCCTCTGGTGGTGGAGATACATGGTGACCACGCGGGGATGTAACTTCCGGGAGGCCGAGGACGGGCTTTATGGGACCTGCAGCTCTGCAGTCATGGAAAGACAGGTGGGAGGTGAATGGGGCTGCCCTTAACCACGCCCCCCAGATTGTCCAAGGCCAGCAATGGACGAGGTCCCTGTGGAGAAGGACGGGGACCTTAGAGCCCAACTGCTATCCCCTTGGAAACTGCCACCACCATGCCACTACAGGCTGGCCCCATGTGCCCTAGTGGCCTGGCCCGAGTGGTCTGAGGGCTGCCCTTCCCCTCCTCCCTGGCCACTGCAAAACCCCAGGCTGGGAGGCTGGGGGAGACCTGGTTAAAGACTTGGGAAGCAGACCTGGCAGGGCCGGAAGCTGGGAACCTTGTTTCCATGGCAGCACTTCACCTTCCGCTTGGGGGACGCCTGCCCGGAGACCCTTGATCAGCACCTCGCTCTGTAGCCGGGGCAGAGACTTGGGAGTCCAGCTGTTTGGGGTAAAGCCCACCTCTGCCACAGCGAGCTCTGTAACCTTGGCCAAGTTACTCAACCTCTCCGAACCTCCATCTTCTCATCTGCAACACGGATATAACTCCCACCTTTCAAAGTTCTCTTGAGGATTCGATAATATAAGGCATACAAACTGCCTAGCACAGCGCTGGCATGCTGACGTGATCACTGCCAGGTAGCTCTTATTACTACCTGCATAATGTTCTCCAGATGACAGACACCTAGGCTCTTTCCACCTTATGGATGTTTTCCCCTTCCTTAAGCTGAGCAACAGACAGCACCCTAAGTTCAAGGTGCGCTGATGACGCACGCCCATCTCAAATTCATCATAGCAGGTTCCGCGCTATTCATTTCCGCTCACCAGCCCTTGCTCACCAGAGACTTTTTAGGATTTCCCGAAAGCATTTTAGAAGGATGCTTGTGCGTTCATGGAGCTTTGCTGTGGGCAGTACTCCCACTCAAGGGCCTTTTCCTCTATGAATACTTCTCTTGCCACACATTTGGTGCCTTTTCAGTCGTGCAGTGGAGGGCCTCAGAAAATTATGAATTCTCTGACATTCTGATAGTTTGTTTATTGGTTCACGCTTTCATTGATTTATTCATTCCTTCATCAAAGAGCAGGAATTACTTAGGCAAGAAAGGTGTATCCAGGCAGAAAGAGCAAGAAATTATAGAGTTATGACAGGGCTTGGGTTCTGGGGGCAGCCTGGCATGGCTCGAGTTGGAGTGAAGGGTGTGGGCGTTGATTAATAGCAAGTATTTACTGACTGTGAACTATGTGCCAGGCCCTGTGCTAGGTGCTGGAGATAAGGCCATGGACAGGCAGCCGGGGACCCCGTCCCATGGAACTTGTCCACAGGGAGACATGTCACAGCCAAGTACAGAGATTATCCTGTGGTTCCTATTGTGTTAGGTGTCACACTGGGGAAGCAGAGGGTACTGAGAGAGTGTGTGAGGGGCCTGGTCTGTCTTGGGCATCAGAGAAGGCCAATCTAGGGACCCTGTAAGCTCAGAGGAAAAATTAACAAACTAGTAAAGTGTCTGCTATGGGGTGAGAGTGAAGAAAAGGGTGTTCCAGGCAGAGGGAACAGCATGTGCAAAGGCCCTGAGGCAGGAAGGAGCCTGGTACAGTTTAGGAATGGAGATGGCAGGTGGCACACATGGAGCATGGCAGGAAACAAAGCTGGCAGTGGGGGGCAGGCAGGGTCTCACAAAGATTAAAGGAAGTTGGGACTTCCCTGGAAGTCCAGTGGTTAAGAATCCATGCTTCCACTGCAGGGGGCGTGGGTTCAATCCCTGGTCGGGGAACTAAGATCCTGCATGCTGGACAGTGCAGCCAAAAAAAAAAAAAAAAAAATGGTCAAAGGAAGCAAGCAGGAAGTAAAGCTTTGTGTATATAAGAATTTTGAGTGAGGATGATTTGGGGTATGGGCGAGATTACAAGCTCACTAACAGTGCCCAAGGCCAGGTGGCCAAGTGGTACCTTCGAGATGCCTCGTGGTCAAAGTAGCCGCTCGAGGAAAGCAACATCGCCAGGGAGGAGCACGCTGCCCGGCAGAGCTCATCAACTTCAGGGCAGCAGGGCCACCCTACCTGGAGGAGAGAGGCCACATCTCTGCCTCCACACCCGACCTGGGGTCTCCAGGGCCCTCCTAGGCCCTTTCTTCCCCCGTCCCTGGATCCTGACAGTGCAGTGTAGTCCCTGCACCCAGCTTGCGCTTTGTCCAGCCCCTCTGTTCCCAGGGCTTAAAAGAGGATTTACTGCAGCCCGAACCAGCTGTGGTAGCTTTCAAGAAACCAGATGGTTCGTAAGTGGCCATGCCTGTCTTGTGTGCCACAAAAAGTTGTTGGACATCTCTGTTTTCCCAAGAACCACAGGTCAGATGCAGCGTTTGTTTGCAACAAGGCTTTAGAAATCTTTACCCGACCCAAAGCCACACCCTTTGGAGACGGCAGCCGCCAGCAACCTGAAGCCACGGCCCCTGGGAGCCCGTGGTGAGGCTGAGCCAGCTCCACCTGCAGGCCCAGCTGCCCTTTTAGGATGCAATTGATTCTAAAGTAAGAGCTGATGATGGAGCTCTGGAATGAGCCACATCCAGGTCACACATCCCAAAGTAAGTCAGCTGGGTCCTGTGTCTGAGCTACCCTGGGTCAGGCTCTGTATGGGCACAAGGGATCCCTCTCACCACCCCACGGATGCATCAGCATAGGTGCCCTTATGTGGCACCCTCAGCTCTACACAACCCCAACCCTGAGAGCGAACGGGAAGACTCACTTGGGGCCTTGAAAGGAACCCTTCTCAGATACTGTTTGCTGTTCATCTACATCCTACTGGCATTGACACACGCTTTGTTATCTGCGTCCCCCTCCTTTCACAGAATAGAAACAGCAGATGGGAGCGTAGGGGGTAGGTGAGGCCAGAGGCAAACACACCAACTTCATCCCCCGCAGCATGGACCACCTACCCACGTGGAGGGACACAGAACAGCGACAGCAAGCATGAGCTCCCAAAGCATCGCCATCTGGGGCCAGTCAGCAAAGGGGCACACAGCCCCCAACTCGGGAGCCGAACAGAGCAAGGTCACGGCACCAGAGATGGCATTTTCTTTTGTAATTCTGCATCCTCAAAAATGGACTCCATTCCATCCAGGGATAATTCATTTAAGAGGAGGACATAATACCCTTTTGCTGTATATGCATATATCAAATTATATTGGTACACCTTAAACTTATACAGTGTCCTGTATCAATTATATCTCAGTAAAACGGAAAAAATAAAATAAAAAAAAAATGAAGGCATAATGCATTTTAGAAAAACTCCCACCCAAAGAGATCAAGCTGAAAGTAAGTTGGTACTTACAAGGATAACTTGTCAGAAAAATTCACT